>NC_090750.1:63259924-63262424 GCF_036898095.1 Palaemon carinicauda | reverse complement strand
TAATATTAATAATAATAATAAACACTATTACACCAAACGAAGGAGAACTAATGAGAATTAAATACGTTAAGGAAATGGATGCTTCCATTAGTTAATCGGTGGTATAAATTAACTGGCAGACAAACCAACAAACTTGTGAGCATTCTCTTTGGATAGGTCACGGCTTTCTGAAATGGTCAACAGGCAAGTAAAACAGCGTAGCAGCTCGGTGTTGAGCCCACTGCGCTTGTTTCCAATGGCGTGTGTGTGTGTGTATGTACAGTATGTGTGTGTGTTTTTGCCTTCGACTTTCAAGGTAAACTGCTCCCTAACCCATTTGAAATCCTGGTAAGAAAATCTTTGGATACTAATAAATCACTGACCGTGTCAACAGTTTTAATATGAAGATTTTATTTTACGGAATGGACGATACAAAAGTCCTTTGGATTTGCATGTAAATTGCCATGTCTACAAGTATTTTGTACTCGGCATATTACACGACCTTGAGACAAAGCAACATTTATTACACTTCGAGTATTAAAACATTTTCAGGTGCGCAGAGTAATTTTTTCCTTTATTGACTGATATTTTCTACAACTTCACAGCTAATATATAAATAAATATATATATATATATATATATATATATATGTGTGTGTGTGTGTATGCATGTGTGTATATATATATATATATAAATATATATATATATATATATATATATATATATATATATATATATATATATATATATATATATATATATAGGAGAGAGAGAGAGAGAGAGAGAGAGAGAGAGAGAGAGAGAGAGAGAGAGAGAGAGAGAGAGAGAGAGAGAAATACCTGAAAACCATATGAAAGGACTCTACTTTAGGAAGTATATTCAAGAAGTTAATCTACGCAAAATAATCAAACGCGTACACAAACAAACATTAAAATAAACAAATTACGCAAATAACCAATATAACATTGACGTAAGGGTCAGTGTAATATTTCACGCTTGAGCAGAGACTTCGCTCTTTGACTACTTCCATTGCAATGATATTTCTGATTTATTTCATAACTGTTAAATAAAAAACTTATTATTATTATTATTATTACTATCCAAGCTACAACCCTAATTGGAAAAGCAAGATGCTATAAGCCCAGGGGCTCCAATAGGGAAAAATAGCCCAGTGAGGAAAGGAAATAGGGAAATAAATAACTGGAGAACAAATTAACAATAAATCATTCTAAAAAAAGTAATGTCAAAAGAGATATATCTTATATAAACTATTAACGACGTCAACAACAAATATGTCATATATAAACTATAAAAAGACTCTAAATTGTATTAGGTATCCTTTAACCACTCAATATCAAAATATATATGTTTGGCTGCGGAATATTTTCTATTTTTTTTTTTTAATTATCTGCGGTTTTTATTTTCGTCATTTGAATGAACTTTCAAATAAGTCAACATTTATGAATTCTATTTCCTACCATCTATTTGTACGTTCATATTACTTTTTCATTTGCATAACTGTTGAACAATAAAAAAAATAAAATCTGAACTGAATTTGCTGAATTCATGAAACATACCATTTCCTATATATCAACTGTTGGACAATTTGATTGTTTATATATGACATACCTGTTTTGACCTTGTTACTGTTTTTAGAATTATTTATTGTTAATGCGTTCTCATCATTTATTTATTTCCTTATTTCCTTTCCTCACTGTGCTATATTTCACTGTTGAAGCCCCTGGGCTTATACCATCTTGCTTTTCCAACTAGGGTTGTAGCTTGCCTAGTAATAATAATATTAATAACAATTGTATTAGCCACTGTCGAACAATTAAATTCTTCTGAACCGCATTTGTTCAAGCACTCATTCACAGATACTTTACTATTTTTTTTACCATTATCATAAAATATCAAGCTTTACACGTTCATTTTTACAAATATATATTTATAATACATACAATTATACTTTAATATGGCTTTCACGATGCTGTTTATAATTCATCATCTTCATATACAAACATTATATTACTAATTAGAATAAAACGACGGATGCAGAAAGAAGCAAAACTATTCCAAGAGGAGCCAGTGGCTACCTTGCTTTTAATGATAAAAAATCAAGCAAATAATAAGCAAACAATACCTTTGACAATTCTTCAGGGACAGAGAGAGTTTAGAAAATGAGAGGCACTGACGCCTTCAAAGGATAAACGAAGAAACTCGTGGAATTTGCGACAATAAAAATAAACATTGGTTTCCTGCTTCATCAACATAAGTAAATCAGTAAGAGTGAACGCAAGAATGGAAATAGGCTAGACTCAATCTTTTTGTTTTTATTATTATTATTAATTATCATTATTATTATTATCATTATTATCATTAATTATCATTATTATCATTATCATCATCATTATCATTATCATCATCATCATCATTATCACCATCATCATCATCATCATTATCATTATCATCATCATCATCATCATCATTATCATTATCATCATTTTCATCATTATTATTA
>NC_090750.1:63244924-63252424 GCF_036898095.1 Palaemon carinicauda | reverse complement strand
AAGCATAATTCTAGCGATGATGGATTTATCAATATACCCAAAAAGGTGCACGATCTAAACACAATTATTATAATTTTGATAATTCTTATAACCTATGTGAAAATCTTAAGCATTCAAATATAATATGGCTCCTGAGATATTTTTTTTAATGTCTTTTAGCAGTCGGAAAAGCGAGGTCATGTTGGTATTGACTTGTAATTCTCCCTCCAAGTTATGACCAATATCGATTAGTTATTTCGCTGTCCTTTTCCATCCAAAGAAATGACCAGCACATTTCAAAAGGCTACATCAGTGCCGTTTGCCATTCCAAGCCCTGTTTAAGGTTTAAAAGTCGCTCATGAATAACAGAAAGAGATTGTGATAATACCCTAGAAACAGATCAATGGCCTAGAGACTAACCGTATATTCATATGATCAGCGGACAAGTCCAAGACCCCATAAAGCTAGGACAATTAAGGGCCAGGCAATGGCTGCTGATGACGTGATAGGTACACTTATAGGCTCTCTCAAACACCCCATCTGGATGGTGAGGTTGCAGGCACTATAAGAAACTAGTGTTTAAGCGGGATCCGAACTCCAGTCTAGCAGAACGCCAAACAGGGACGTTTCCAGTAGGCCACCACTATGTCCTTACCCCTCTTTGTTCCAAAATATGTTTAATGTTAGTCGACTGGCTACGTACGTCCTCGCCCTTCTTCATTACAAATCATGTTAAATGTAAGCTGCCTGGACACATACTTTCCCCACTCTATTCAAAACCCTGTTTAATGTTAGTCGACTGGTTAAGTCCTTGTCCCTCTCTTTACAATACCATGTTTAATGTTACTCTACTATCTACATGCTTGCCCCTTTCTATTCCATACAATGTTTAATAATAATAATAATAATAATAATAATAATAATAATAATAATAATAATAATAATAATAATAATAACTGTTTGCATCCTTGCCATTCTCTATTCCAAACCATGTTTAATGTTAGTCGATTGGCTAAGTCCTTGTCCTTTTCTATTCCAAATAATGTTAAATGTTAGACGACTGGCTATGTCCTTGCCCTTCTTTTTACCATACCAGTTTAATGTTAATCAAATGGCTACATCCTTGACCCTCTCTATTCAAAACCATATGCAATATTAGTTAACTGTTTACATCCTTGCCATTCTCTATTCTAAACCCTGTTTGATATTAGTCGACTGGCTACATAATTGCCCCCTCTCTATTCCAAACCCTGTTTAATGTTAGTCGACTGGCTACGTCCTTAACCCTCTCTACTCCAAAGCTTGTTCAATGTTAGTCGATTGGCTAAGACCTTGCTTGCCCTTCTCTATTCCAAACAACTGTTAGTTGACCGGATATATCTTTGCCCCTCTCTTTACCATACAATGTTGAATGTTACTCTACTGGCTACATCCTTGCCCCTTTCTATTCCAAACTATGTTCAATATTAGTTAACTGTCTATGTCATAGCACTTCTCTATTCCAAGCCATGTTAAATGTTAGTTGACTGGATATGTCCTTGCCCCTTTCTTTACCATACCATGTTGAATGTTACTCGGTTGGCTACATCCTTGCCCCTTTCTATTCCAACCTATGTTTAATATTAGTTAACTGTTTACGTCCTTACCATTCTCTATTCCAAACCATGTTTAATGTTAGTCAACTGGTTACATCCTTATCATTCTCTATTCCAAGTCACTGCCAATTCCAACTGACGGGCTAAATCCTTTTCCATTCCAAGCCGTGACCAATGACAGTCATCTGGCAACACCCTTGTAATTGTTCTTCATTTCAAACCTAACCGAAGGTAGTTGAAGGAGCTGCATTTCAACATACTGCCAAGGTAAACTATAGTCCATTTCTTTTAGCGAGGCATATTTGCACCGACTCGCAGCGGTGCCCTCTTAGCTCGCAAAAGTTTCCTGGTCGCTGATTGGTTAGAATTATCTTGTCCAACCAATCAGCGATCAGGAAACTTTTCTGAGCTAAAAGGGCACCGCTGCGAGTCGGTGCAAATATAACTCGATAAAAGAAATGGACTATATGATGTAATTCATTTCAATGGGAAATTGTTTCCCCACTCAGCCATTGCCCGATCGTAAGTCTTATAGTCCACTGGCTAGTGAGGTAAGAACAATACCCATGACATCACGAAGTAGACCTGCTGCATTATCAATTTGGTATAAGGCTGCTAGCCTCTAGCACAGTGGTTCCCAACCTGGGGGAAATTTGAACTTCCAGGGGGGAAATAATTACACTACCTACTAACTAAACCAAGCGGAAAATGTCCTCATAGTACGTGCGGTAATTTGTTGTTAGCCATTCAATTGTGATATGATCATATCAGTTCTCACAGACATGATATTCAAGGGGAGAATTGGAGTATCATGCCCATTTCTGAGGCAGGCGAGTGGGCATGAGGGCTGGGCAGGGGATGAAGGGGGAAATCTGGAGGGTTGAACTGGGTGCAGGGGGGAAATGACAGAAAAATGGTTGGGAACCACTGCTCTAGCACATTTGCATACTTAAGGTACAATTCACTACAGTTGACTGACTGCCATTGTTAATGCTTAGAACTATAGATCTTGATGCTTTCATGGGAAATTTAAGAATTCATTATCAATAAGATTTTATCACTGTCTAAGAAAGGCATATACAACGGCATAAGGTATTAGAAAATAAATTCTTATTGAATACTTTCCTCTTAGTCATGATTTTACTAATCATTATAGGATACTTATAATCTCATAATCTTATCATTTTACTATCCTACAAAGAATATGTATATGTGCGAGAAACTATATTTCAACTCGAATTATGTTAACGGGAAGATTAAAATCTTCCGTCTAATTCAGAATGTAGATGTATTCGAAGAATTTATGTACTTTCGAGCTGATAGACATCCTTGATTTTCTTGTAGTATAATGATCTAATCAGCAATCATGATATTCATCTAACAGGTGAGGTTTGAATGCCACCTTGCATATGAATATGGTTATCGATATGATCCCCAAAGTCCAACGCCTTACAACTTCGCAGGATGGATACGACAAAAAAAAAAAAAAAAATTAATAATGATGATAAATAAGAATTCTTTATTTTTTTCTTAACCATTGTTCTTTTCTTTGGTTGGGGAGGTGCATTTCATTACAGGTTACTACCATTATTGTTTTGAAATTGCTCAATAATCTATATTTATATATATTCGAATATATACGCTCTATCTGATTCTAATGTCCTTCTTAAGTGCGAAATCTATTCCATTAAAAAGTTATGAAGATGATTCTAATGACCATAATGAAGCTATTTGATAAGAACACTACATAAACGATCGTTAAAGGGACACCCAGACGATGTAGTAATGCTATTTTGTATAAAGAAAAAAAAGGCTGACAATTCACATGAGAACATTACCAGTTTTAACAATGAACAAATGAACATTACGATGCTGTCCCTAGATATTAAATAATATCTATTTAGACTGTATAAAGGAAAAATATGAATAGATATGGAAGACATGAGACGCCATTTCTCATCGAAATAAATAAAAAAACTCATACTGGAACATTTCTAGGAAACGAAATATTAATTCCCCCAGCTAATACCGAAATCATTTATTTTAATTTTGAGGTATCTGGTTTGATAGGAGAATCCATTTCACGTAAGGGAAAAATCCTGTATCTTTTTAAAAATAAAGTACTGGGAAGTCTATCAAGTGTCCCAAACGTAGACAAGAAGTTTCTTAACATAAAAAATGACTTAGTTGTCAGCTCCCCTAGAAATTAAATATACTAAAAGTCGTTTATAAAACCAGAGACATTATGAAACAGTCCCAAAACCTACAGAAACTCGTCCCTTTCTGGAAAACGCAAGGAAGACAGGTTGTGAATGGTAAGGCAATAAAAGAAAAGACCGCTTCTTTCAATTTGTCCTTGGCAATAGGCCCTCATTTGTTCTCACACGATCCAAGTGTCAGTTCCATTATGCACTTTGAACTATGGATTCAATAGTTTGTTAGGTATGGTAATTTCTGGGGAAGCGCTGCTTTTTTTTTTTGGGGGGGGGGGGACTTATCTGTATTAAGCGAGGTATAATGTGCTGATAATCAGATTATGCGACATACATAAAGAAATGGTTTAAGACCTTATACATGCGCAGTTAAAGGAGGTAAAGGATATACAAACAGTGGTTTATTAGTTTGAACAGGAAAAAATAGCACAAAGGAAAATTCGAAAGAAAGTGAAAAGGTTCATGCAAAAAATACCACTCCAGGGAGAGATTGGGGGGAGTGCCTAACAGACTAAACAAAATTAGGAAAGCGACTACCAACCTCTCTCTCTCTCTCTCTCTCTCTCTCTCTCTCTCTCTCTCTCTCTCTTTCTCTCTCTCTCTCTCTCCTCTCTCTCTCTCCTCTCTCTCTCTCTCTCTCTCTCCTAACCAAAGTAAAACTAAGAAAACCCTTTTCGTTTCTTTCCTTGTTATCCCGGTAATCCCTCTCACATAGGTAGGTGGGACGCTAAGTGAATTACGCAAATTAATCAATCAACAGTCTTTTCTCGCACCTCGCAGCGAGAGTATGGGGGAGGAGAGGGATGGTGCATGCACAGGTGTTTATTTCTCTTTGCTTCTAGTTATTCGCGTGTAAGCTGCTAAGGCAAACACTGGGCCGAAAGTTTATTTACACAAATTAAGATTAATTTCAAACAGTGTTTGAATCGCAGAGGCGTCGTCTCTCCCTGGCGTTTTATACAGGAATATATTAAGCGAGTTAACGACGGAATTTATTCTGTTGGCTCAAGTCGCGCTTTAACAGGGTGAGAAAAAATAACTTTATTTCACTTCTTCGAATTATTAAATAAATATATGAATAAAAAATGGGTAGATAAACCCCTTCTTCACTATAAATTTAATGAAAAGGTTAAAGCAGCTTATTAAACATATATTCCTTTGACACTATAACCGACGGCTGTAGACAAACAGCACATCATGAAATAGAATAATATTGATCAAGGTGAAATTAAGGGGGCATTTGAACTGATCGATTTTCATTACTTACAATTATTTCCATTAAATTTAAAATCAGATTTATTCCATTCTCATTTTCTTGTATTATTTCATATATACATCCATATACCAAGGCACTTCCCCCAATTTTGGGGGGTAGACGACATCAACAAGAAACAAAACAAAAAAAGGGGACCTCTACTCTCTACGTTCCTCCAGCCTAACCAGGGACTCAGCCGAGTTCAGCTGGGTACTGCTAGGGTGACACAGCCCAACCTCCCACATTTCCACCACAGATGAAGCTTCATACTGCTAAGTCCCCTACTGCTGCTACCTCCGCGGTCATCTAAGGCACCGGAGGAAGCAGCAGGGCCTACCGGAACTGCGTCACATATATACTTGCTTGAAATATGACCGCAATAGGTGGTCAAGTAATGTATTGCTTTCCCAAGTAAAACTTTCGAACAAGAAGCAATTGAAATGTGAACATATATTCTTATTAACCATAATGGATCGCTCTGCCTGAGTTATTATGTAAGAATGATAAAAATCGTGAAGGTGGCAACTGCATACGATTTTAAGATAAAAGTATTGATGCGAATTGGAAGTTCGATAAAAAACGGTTGTAACTTATGAGGATGAATAAGATTTATAGAATTATACATATCTAAATTCAAGGGGCCTCACTCGAAGCACACATAATTCCCTTTAATGCAGGGGGTTTCACCCAGGGGTGGATTTTACAACAGGGGAATTGGGTCCACAGATGGGCTAACTCAAATTGTTACAATGTTTATTACCTCCGCCACCGAAGTTGGGGGGAGGTTAAGTTTTCGCCATTGTTGGTTTGCCTGTTTGTTCATTTTTTTGTTTAGTAATTGTTTACAACACCACGCTCCCCATTTACTCCAAAATAATGCAATCCCTGCAGTTCTCATCTTCTTGCACAGTAATTAGGTGGTTATTATAAATTCTGGGAAAGCAATAATTAGCCAGATATGTTGAGGAAGGGGGAAGGGGTTATATAAAGAAAATAGCTCGGTTTCCTCACTAAACGACTTGGAACTGACAGGACAACATCGTCAACCAAACAGAATTCGTGATGCCACCGTATATAAACAGAAGTTGGTGATGCCAGCGTACATTTGATATACTGTATATTCTTATGAGCGAATCCCAATTTCGCTAAAAATTAAAGTATCCTGGGTAAATGGCTATCTTAATTTCCCGTCAATACATTAGAATCGTTATAAGAAACGATTGAGTGCTTGTCTTTCTGGCCTCCTTCGTTTCGGCTTAAATTGATCTTATGATAAATTTTCTTACTGGATTTTATTTTATGTTTGGGTTAGAAAGTTTCTTGAAATACCGTCTCAAATTTTCGAAGATAACTTAAAATGGTCTCGGCTTCCCACACAACGGTATAGATCAAGATGCTGCTTACCTTGGTATCTTTATCTTTAGAAAAATAGTAATTAACTTGATGATGATGGCAATTCGGAAAGCTTTTTTTTTTTTCACTAGGGCAATAGGAAACTAATTTCGCTTCCATTTCACAAAGTGGGTAGATGTTCATTATGCATGAAATATATTCCACCACAACCACTATATAATGATATTCTCTGTGTCGTTGGTGGTAATAAACAAAAACCTCTTCAACTCCGTCTTATTTAACACTGTTGCTTTACTTCCCATCTTTAACGGATGCCCCAGTTTCTGCTCAAGTTTTGCTCTTAACCACGTAAAGGACACTTCGCAATTTCAGTTGGAAACTAATTAACTGTATTCATTTAATTCCATTAATTAAAAGAATGAAGTAATCAATGTAAAATTTGTAAACCTTGTTACTAAAATACACTGATTGCCCAACAATGAAAGTGGGTCGCAAACAAAACATCCCAGTAAACTTCTGGTAAAATGTTTAGCCAGTTGTGAAAATATTGAATGAAAAGTTTAGTCTACACTTGTCTCAATTTGCATAAGACATCATACGTTTACTTTATGTTCATTTGCAACAATATACAAGATTTGTACCTTTCACTGTCTTGGGTTAGAGTTCTCTAGCTTGAGAGTACACTCGGGCACACTGTTCTATCTAGTTTATCTTCCTCTTGTTTTGTTAAAGTTTTTATAGTTTATATAGGAAATATTTATTCTAATGTCGTTACTATTCTTAAAATATTTTATTTTTCCTTTTTTCCTTTCCTCACTGGGCTATTTTCCCTATTGGAGCCCCTGGGCTTATAGCATCCTGCTTTTCCATCTACGGTTGTAGCTTAGCATTTAATAATAATAATAATAATAATAATAGTAATAATAATAATAATAATAATAATAATAATAATAATATGCAATACTTTCAACATAAGGGAGCAAATTAATATTCTGAATACAGAAAATGGAAAATAAATGAACAAATATATGCATTAGCATTTACCAGATGAAAACTCCAAACCCCCCCCCCCGCCCCCTCCTCAAAGAGTATCCTAATGAACCCT
>NC_090750.1:63227424-63232424 GCF_036898095.1 Palaemon carinicauda | reverse complement strand
CAGGGAAAATAGCCCAGTGAGGAAAGGAAACAAGGAAAAATAAAATATTTTAAGAATAGTAACATTAAAATGAATATTTCCTATATAAACTTTAAAAACTATAACAAAACAAGAGGAAGAGAAACTAGATACAACAGTGTGCCCGAGTGTACCCTCAAGCAAGAGAACTCTAACCCAAGACAGTGGAATACCGTGGTACAGAGGCTATGGCACTACCCAAGACTAGAGAACAATGGTTCTTTGCGACTTCTCGTTACAGAAACCGAACAAAAGACAAAGTGATCAGATCTCCCTTTGTCGCATCAGAGCGCAACAACATCAACAAGCAAAACAACAACAGGGGCGGTGGTATGGCGATGGGACGTAGGCGCCATGAAACTTCAGATCGTAATGAGCTCAGTAATTGCCTTTGAGATAATGTCTCAGGTAACACGCTACGAATTAACTCTCCCCCGTTTCCTTTGAAGTTTCCCCTGATAAGAGAGCCATTTCAGCAGCTTCACGATTCACCGAGGAATAATTAAGTTAGACTAGGACGTGTGTATTGAGGGCATCAAATACGTGAAATGGTCATTTGTGTGACGCAAAAAACATAAGATAAACATTGAGTGAGAAAACAATTACTGATAAACCAGGATCTACAGAAAGTTTGGTCATTTGTGTGACGCAAAAACATAAAGATAAACATTGAGTGAGAAAACAATTACTGATAAACCAGGATCTACAGAAAGTTTGGTCATTTGGGTGACGCAAAAACATAAAGATAAACATTGAGTGAGAAAACAATTACTGATAAACCAGGATCTACAGAAAGTTTGGTCATTTGTGTGACGCAAAAAACATAAGATAAACATTGAGTGAGAAAACAATTACTGATAAACCAGGATCTACAGAAAGTTTGGTCATTTGGGTGACGCAAAAACATAAAGATAAACATTGAGTGAGAAAACAATTACTGATAAACCAGGATCTACAGAAAGTTTGGTCATTTGTGTGACGCAAAAAACATAAGATAAACATTGAGTGAGAAAACAATTACTGATAAACCAGGATCTACAGAAAGTTTGGTCATTTGTGTGACGCAAAAACATAAAGATAAACATTGAGTGAGAAAACAATTACTGATAAACCAGGATCTACAGAAAGTTT
The DNA here is from genome assembly GCF_036898095.1 of Palaemon carinicauda. Taxonomy (NCBI): domain Eukaryota; kingdom Metazoa; phylum Arthropoda; class Malacostraca; order Decapoda; family Palaemonidae; genus Palaemon; species Palaemon carinicauda. Next base: position 63,231,275 of record NC_090750.1, on the reverse strand, counting down.
GGTCATTTGGGTGACGCAAAAACATAAAGATAAACATTGAGTGAGAAAACAATTACTGATAAACCAGGATCTACAGAAAGTTTGGTCATTTGTGTGACGCAAAAAACATAAGATAAACATTGAGTGAGAAAACAATTACTGATAAACCAGGATCTACAGAAAGTTTGGTCATTTGGGTGACGCAAAAACATAAAGATAAACATTGAGTGAGAAAACAATTACTGATAAACCAGGATCTACAGAAAGTTTGGTCATTTGTGTGACGCAAAAACATAAAGATAAACATTGAGTGAGAAAACAATTACTGATAAACCAGGATCTACAGAAAGTTTGGTCATTTGTGTGACGCAAAAACATAAAGATAAACATTGAGTGAGAAAACAATTACTGATAAACCAGGATCTACAGAAAGTTTGGTCATTTGTGTGACGCAAAAAATATAAAGATAAACATTGAGTGAGAAAACAATTACTGATAAACCAGGATCTACAGAAAGTTTGGTCATTTGGGTGACGCAAAAACATAAAGATAAACATTGAGTGAGAAAACAATTACTGATAAACCAGGATCTACAGAAAGTTTGGTCATTTGGGTGACGCAAAAAACATAAGATAAACATTGAGTGAGAAAACAATTACTGATAAACCAGGATCTGCAGAAAGTTTTTGAGCTTTTTTTTGCCTCTGATATACTGTATAATCAAGAGCACTTTCTATGTTTGTAAATCACTGCTATGATAATGCTTATCAGCTCAGAATGAGGATTTAATGCAGACATAAGAGCGAATATAATTCTGGTACCATATCAACCTTACATTAAATAGTTATTCTGGTGACTTTATATATATATATATATATATATATATATATATATATATATATATATATATATATATATATATATATATATACCTTGTTTTTATTGCACGAAGATGAGAAAAAGTATTTTTCCCCAAATAGCTTTAACAGAGTATTAACAAATCAAGTAACACGTAAATTTGGCAAAATGGACATTGGAATAACTATACAGAAATTATAACCCTCTGTAAATACCTACAGGGGAATACAGTAAAGCCAACGATATACCTACATCAATTAAAATTCATAAATAAAATCACATTACATTTTACCAAATTAAATCTGCGTATTTTGGAAAATGCGCGCAATATTCACTACATCACTTTAAACCCTTTCATTTTCAGCTGTAGACTCTAGGAATAAGAAAATGGGGTAAAAGGTAGTAACCGTTTATCAGGAAATTGACTCTAGGAATAAGAAAATGGGGTGAAAGGTAGTAACCATTTATCAGGAAATTGAAGTGTCATAATATTAGGATTTTAGGTGGAATCTTATAGAAGCAAGTGCTTCTGTCCTCGTCCTCATGTGAATATGTATAACAATTAGTGAGTCTTTAACCAAACATGTCAGATTTAGACATGTCATAGATTTATAATATCATTATTGGTGGTGGTGTTCTTACCATAAATGGTTTATTTAAAATACAAACTGAAGTGGCGTTCTTACCATTAATGGTTTATTTAAAATACAAACTGAAGTGGCGTTCTTACCATTAATGGTTTATTTAAAATACAAACTGAAGTGGCGTTCTTACCATTAATGGTTTATTTAAAATACAAACTGAAGTGGCGTTCTTGCCATTAATGGTCTATTTAAAATACAAACTGAAGTGGCGTTCTTGCCATTAATGGTCTATTTAAAATACAAACTGAAGTGGCGTTCTTGCCATTAATGGTCTATTTAAAATACAAACTGAAGTGGCGTTCTTACCATTAATGGTCTATTTAAAATACAAACTGAAGTGGCGTTCTTACCATTAATGGTCTATTTAAAATACAAACTGAAGTGGCGTTCTTACCATTAATGGTCTATTTAAAATACAAACTGAAGTGGCGTTCTTACCATTAATGGTCTATTTAAAATACAAACTGAAGTGGCGTTCTTACCATTAATGGTTTATTTAAAATACAAACTGAAATGGCGTTCTTACCATTAATGGTTTATTTAAAATACAAACTGAAGTGGCGTTCTTACCATTAATGGTTTATTTAAAATACAAACTGAAGTGGCGTTCTTACCATTAATGGTTTATTTAAAATACAAACTGAAGTGGCGTTCTTACCATTAATGGTTTATTTAAAATACAAACTGAAGTGGCGTTCTTACCATTAATGGTTTATTTAAAATACAAACTGAAGTGGCGTTCTTACCATTAATGGTTTATTTAAAATACAAACTGAAGTGGCGTTCTTACCATTAATGGTTTATTTAAAATACAAACTGAAGTGGCGTTCTTGCCATTAATGGTTTATTTAAAATACAAACTGAAGTGGCGTTCTTGCCATTAATGGTCTATTTAAAATACAAACTGAAGTGGCGTTCTTGCCATTAATGGTCTATTTAAAATACAAACTGAAGTGGCGTTCTTGCCATTAATGGTCTATTTAAAATACAAACTGAAGTGGCGTTCTTGCCATTAATGGTTTATTTAAAATACAAACTGACATTACCTTTTAGGGTTTTATTTTAGTTTTACTTAGCTTGGTCCATACACTCGTGGTGTATATGTAACAAGAAAAAATACGCATTAACTTGCTACTAAAACCATAGTTTTCAAGAACGAAGGTCAACCCAGAGTTTAAATAAAGGCACCTTTGTTAGATGTAAGTACCTCTATTGTTGAGTAGAGTGTCTCGACAACTAACTATAGGCACTTCCAGGTACAAGTGGGCACTGTTCAGTGTACTAAACGTAGGCGTTCTGTTTTTACGATTATTAAAGGCGAAACATAAAGTACCCAGAAATGTGAGTAAATAATCACACACACAAATAAACAAGTACGGTAATAAAAAAGCGGGAGCCTTTGTAGGGTGACGGCCAGATCCCGTAGAAAACGGGAATATTCTGAACTGTGGCCGTCGTTCTATAAACGATTTTGGCGGGAGAAGCTAACTTAAAAAAACCCACCTAACCTATGCTAAAAGCCGTATCCTTACCCAGGCCGAACCCCCCTTACACAACATATTTAAGATCCGTAGACCATTTCCAAACGTTTTTCTTCTATACAAGATAACAGTCAGAGCGATAATAAGCCAATTAGGACGCTTGGCCGTAGCGCTACAAACTACCCAAAAACCGTTATGACTTGTTTTCATAACCTCACTGCCTCTGTGAGATATGGATGGGGGGGGGGGAGGATTATAGGTCTGCTAGGGGAGTCCCATCAGCTAGCCCATCAGCGGCCACTGTCTGATCTTCCCAGGCCCTTGCATGGGTTGCGAGGGTAGGCGCTGATCATATGTGTGTGGTTGGCCCCTTTTTCCACAAGAGTTACTTTCGTCTCACTCCCAAAACCCTATATATCTTTTTGTTAGTTGAGAAGCATTAATTGAATGTTGCACTTATTTCTAAGTATCTTGACCTTTAACACTATTTAGAAACAGGTAGGAGTAGTCTAACCCCGCATACTCATTCTCCACACACATACACACACACAAACAAAATATTCATTTTAAAACGTATGCAGTAAATTTATGCAAAAATGTGACGTATTTTTTTTCCAGATAAACAAACAATTAGAAAAAAAACGAATCTAAAACATCCTTTCTATGTCGAATACAGTAACAATACGCCTAAATTCATTTGAAGAAATGTGAACGGCCTCAATATTTATTGATTAGGAAATATTAAAATAATCTACTGTGGTAGTTACTAATTATTACAGTTTTATGACTTTGTTATTGCTATTGTCTTTTTGTTATTAGAAAATTTAATATACGTGCAAACATATTTATATACGTACACACGCAGACGAACGCACACACAAAACACTCA
>NC_090750.1:63219924-63222424 GCF_036898095.1 Palaemon carinicauda | reverse complement strand
AAGCAGTGGTCCTTGAAGAAGTTACTGGTACCCTGACGTTTGAATATAATGAGTCTGATAAATCTTTGATATTCTATAAATAGCATGACATTTGACGTCAATTACAGTGTTGTCTACCTTTCAGATTGAGAAGGTAACTATATAAGAGAAGATAATTTTCTTATCAAATTCTGGTCGGTTTATGAAGATATCCGAATACGTTGGACCAAACTTCAGATTTTCTGGCTAAATATACAAAGCGGAACTTTAAATGGGTACAAATTATCATTATCATTATCATCATTATCATTACTATCCAAGCTACAACCCTAGTTGGAAAAGCAAGATGCTATAAGCCCAGGGGCTCCAACAGGGAAAAATAGACCAGTGAGGAAAGGAAATAAGGAAATAAATAAATGAAGAGAACAAATTAACAATAAATCATTCTAAAATAAGTAACAACGTCAAAACAGACATGTCACATATAAACTATTAACAACATCAAAAACAAATATGTCATAAATAAACTATAAAAAGACTCATGTCCGCCTGGTCAACAAAAAAGCATTTGCTCCAACTTTAAACTTTTGAAGTTCTACTGATTCAACTACCCGATTAGGAAGATCATTCCAAACAGTCAGACACTAAACCTAAACAGATTTGTAGCTGTAATTTAGATACCAGAGTATGTTTAGACTTCTGGTTAGGAGTCTGACACGTACCGCAGTCATTAGCGGCCTCTTGAGAGCCAAGCAATTCGCATCACAGGAAGAAGGCTGTGTATTGATCTGTCTTTTTAATGAACATAAGTTTTATTCTGAAATTTCTTTAAGATCAATGTTTCTTGCTTTTGACATTATGAATCCTTCATTTTCATAATCATATCCAAAGGCGTTTACTATGAAATACATTAACACAGATGAAAAAAAGGTGAAATCAGGTGAGGAGGAAGGCTGTGTATTGATCTGTCTTTTTAATGAACATCAGCTTAGTTTTGAAACTTCTTTAAGATCAATGTTTCTTACTTTTGACATTATGAATCCTTCATATTCATAATCATATCCAAAGGCGTTTACTATGAAATACATCAACACAGAAGAAAAAAAGGTGAAATCAGGTCAGGAAGAAGGCTGTGAATTGATCCGTCTTTTTAATGAAAATCAGTTTTGTTCAGAAACTTCTTTAAGATCAATGTTTCTTGCTTTTGACATTATGAATCCTTCATATTCATAATCATATCCAAAGGCGTTTTCTATGAAATACATCAACACAGTAGAAAAAAAGGTGAAATCAGGTGATCTCAAGAAGCAATTCGTATCACAGGAAGAAGGCTGTGAATTGATCTGTCTTCTTAATGAACATCAGTTTTGTTCTGAAACTTCTTTAAGATCAATGTTTCTTGCTTTTGACATTATGAATCCTTCATATTCATAATCATATCCAAAGGCGTTTACTATGAAATACATCAACACAGAAGAAAAAAAGGTGAAATCAGGTGATCTTAAGAAGCCATTATTATTATTATTATTATTATTATTATTATTATTATTATTATTATTATTATTATCATTACTTGCTAAGCTACAACCCTAGTTGGAAAAGAAGGATGCTATAAGCCCAGAGGCCCCAACAGGGAAAATAGCTCAGTGAGGAAAGGGAAAAAAAGGAAAATAAAATATTTCAGGAAGAGTAACAACATTAAAACAAACATTTCCCATATAAACTATAAAAACTTTAACAAAACAATAGGAAAAGAAATAAGATAGAAGAGTGTGCTCGAGTGTAGCCTCAATTACTTGATATTTAGGTTATACATTAAAACAAGCAAACGAGGCATTGTAATCATCTTAATAGAGCGCCCCTTGTTCCTCCCCTCATCTGAATGCGGCAAGCAATAGCATGATATCACAATGAAGCCATAAATCCAATACCTCGTTCTATAAAACACCACCTCTTCAACGCCATTTACAACGATCATAAAATTGACCCGATGGCTTCAAATATTTCTTGCGTTGGCGGTAACTCTCGCGGACGGATGGTAAATCAGCCATTCAGGAGAGATGATTGCTTTCACGTAGTCATTAAGGAAAAGAATATGGCTGCTAAGATGTTTTATTATCAGTTAAGGATGGCAGCTAAAGATATGACGTGTTATATGAGGAGCAATTTATTAGCAAGATTTTAGGCTGTCTTTTTTTATGGTTGCACTTTCATTCATCCTATCTATTATAGATTTTTTTTCAGGAAAAAACTATTTACTTTACCTAAGTTCGAGATTCAGTTCGTATCGATAAAAACCAAAACAAGAATGAATATATGTGAATTAAACTATGTAAATAACTCAGCCATCAAGAAAAGGAGGTACATCCATATATCAAGAGGGGATTGTATACTTCACACCTTAGTAAGTTTTGCAAAATAAATATGAACTTGAAAAACATTTCCATCATAAGATTATGAAATTACAAGTAATTCCTACTACTTATTTATACCTTCCCAGATAGAAATCCTTCTATACCAA
>NC_090750.1:63207424-63212424 GCF_036898095.1 Palaemon carinicauda | reverse complement strand
CTATCTGGCCAGTCAAAGGACCCCATAACTCTCTAGCCTAGCGGTAGTATGTCAACGGGTGGCTGGTGCCCTGGCCAGCCTACTACCTACAACCCATTTAATAATGTCCACAGTACATCACGTGGGATGCAAATGAGAGAACTACCTTCCTGTGGGGCAATTCACTAAACAATAAAAAGATCCTTTAATAATACCCTAATCAAACAGTATTATCGACGCTATTATAGAATTGTTGTCATAATCAGAAATCGATAAAAAAAAAGAAAAGAAGAACTTTATTGGCGGTGTGGATTGGAAGGTCATAAAAAGAACGCATCAATGGTTTTAACGAGCTATCGAGTACAAAACGAAGTTACGATATCAAGAGATGTTATTCAATCGTCCATCTATTCATCTCGTTGAATAACGATTGAAACGTCTCGTTTCAATCGTTATTCAACGAGATAAATAGATGGAGACACACTGAAATATACTTAAAAGACAGAAACAGGAAATATATATACATATTATATATATATATATATATATATATATATATATATATATATATCCATATAGTTATACATATATGTAAAAATACACACACACATATCTATATACAAACATATATATATATATATATATATATATATATATATATATGCATATATACATATAGTTATACATATGTATAAATACACACACACACACATATATATATATATATGCATGTGTCTGTAGGATGATTTTCAATAATATCAGGCATTGCATTTTTATTCCCATTAATATCAACCCCCGAAAACCCCACTGATATCGAACTTATCAAGCGTTTGAAATAACCTAAACCAAAATGAAGTTATTTCTCTAAATCCTAAAAACATAACAATACCGGATATAAGAATATTGCATCATCAAAGAAAAAACCCGATCATCAGCATCTGACCAAAAGAGGAGGAGGAGGAGGAGGAGGAGGAGGAGGAGGAGGAGGAGGAGGGGAGGAGGAGGAGGAGGAGGAGGAGGAGGAGGTAGACACCAAATGGCCTTGGGGAAGTTACTGCAACAAAAGAATAATTGCTGAATTATTGCAATTTTCCTTGATGAGAGAGTAAGTGCCAAATGAGTGTGAGGAATTCCTCATCCTCCTCCTCCCCCCTATTCCTCATTCTCCTCCCTGGCAGACGGATAAACACCATAACATGGTACTATACTTTGCGAGGACAAAACCATCTGCTCATTTTAACTTTCTTTTTTCTTCTCTTTTTTGTATTGGGAAGGCTAAGGAAGGAGCGGTGTTTTTGTTTATACGCTTAGTGTTGTGGTATAAGCATTCTCTCGTAAATTGACAGCAGTGTGAAATCTAAACTCTAAATTGTCATTTTAAGAAGAATATGATGGTCTTGCTATTTATTTGTTAAATACCACTCATTATCATTATCAGCTAAGCTGAAATTATATGGGCCATACGAGCTACGGCCTTAATAGTTATAGCAGCCCAAGGCAGAAAGAGAATTGCAAAATTTAAAAACAGAAAAAACTATTATAAAAGTGATAATAATAATAATAATAATAATAATAATAAAAGATTGAGATGAATAAAAAAGAAATACATAAAAATTACCTATATACCACGCACAGAAATTTGCGTAAACCTGGTAATCTTATGGAAATTATATGTTCTTAATCATCTATATTACTTGTTTGGGTCCCCATAATAGTCATCAGATCTCATGATAATAAATGAAAATGGCACTAGTCCATTGCCTAAGAATAAAAAAGATAATCCAAAAGGAAATTTATATGACTTTCTTTATAGCAGAAAGGGTGGATACGTAAGAGGGAGATTATTACTTATTGAATTGTTAGTTACAGTTATAATATTAATAATAGCAATAATAGTAATGATAAAGTAAATAATATAACACCATACCATGACACAATATCATTATTATTATTATTATCATCATCATCATCATCATCATCATCATCATCATCATTACTATTATCATTATTATTAGCATCGTTCTTTATGTTGTTATTAATGTTACTACAGTATGGTTATTTTCATTATCATTGCCATAATTGTTATAATTATAACTGTTAATTTGTGTCCGGTTCCACGAAAATTAGTGAGATTAAGACATTGATTCATCATAATGATAAAAACATCAACCATCTAGTGTTCAAAAAACAAAATCTTAATCGCCAAAAAAAAAAAAAAAAATAAAATAAATTCGATCTCCCAAAAAAACTCATTGTTAATTTGTGTCCGATTCCACGAAAATTAGTGAGATCAAGACATCGATTCATCATAATGATAAAAACATCAACCATCTAGTGTTCAAAAAACAAAATTTTAATCGCCAAAAAAAAAAAAAAAAATAAATAAATAAATAAATAAATAAATTCGATCTCCCCAAAAACTCATTGTTAATTTGTGTCCGATTCTACGAAAATGAGCGAGATCAAGACATCGTTACATCATAATGATAAAAACATCATCCATCTAGTGTTAAAAAAAAAAAAAATTTCAATCGCCCCCCCCCAAAAAAAAAAATTCAATCTCCCAAAAAACTCATTGTTAATTTGTGTCACATTCCAAGAAAATGAGTGAGATCAAGACATCGTTTCATCATAATGATGAAAACATCATCCATCTAGTGTTCAAAAAACAAAATTTCAATTGCCCCCCCCCCCCCAAAAAAAAAAAAATTCAATCTCCCAAAAAACTCATTGTTAATTTATGTCACATTCAAGAAAATGAGTGAGATCAAGACATCGATTCATCATAATGATAAAAACATCAACCATCTAGTGTTCAAAAGAAAATTTCAATCGCCAAAAAAAAAAAAAAAAACAATTTCAATCTCCCAAAAAAACTTAGAACCAAACTCGAATGAAATTATTACACGGCAGCTAATGGGAAGCGACTTTGGACCATGTAAAGCACTTATCTACAAAGCAGCGTCTGCTTAACAAGGAGCTAAATATCAAAGAGGAAATGGTGGGGTTCATATGACAAAAGGCAAGCGTTCAGATTGCCTTCAGCATTATCTTGACATGGGCGTTCATGTGTGTTTATCCACGCCTGGGTGAATGTGGGGTAAGCAGCTTCCAGTTATATCTTAATCTCTTTCCACGAATTATCTGAATTTGTTTACTTCCTTTTTAGTCGGCGGCTAAGATTTAACCATTCTTATTTCATCAAACAAGAATCGCTTAATAAATATCCCATTTTTTGGGTCGTGTTATTTTCCTCGATTAAAGGTTTAAAGGCCACTCATGAATGGCAGAGGCAAGGGACACTGACAATTGCCCTATCGAGCAGGACAATGCCCTAGAGACTGACCATAAAGGTTTAAAGGTTTGAAAGCCACTCATGAATGGCAGAGACAAGGGACACTGACATTGTCCTATTGAGCAGGACAATGCCCTAGAGACTGACCATAACGGTTTAAAGGCCACTCATGAATGACAGAGGCAAGGAACAGTAACATTGCCCTATCAAGCAGGACAATGCCCTAGAGACTGACAGTAAAGGTTTAAAGGCCGCTCATGAATGGCCGAGGCAAGTGACACTGACATTGCTCTATCGAGCAGGACAATGCCCTAGAGACTGACAGTAAAGGTTTAAAGGCCGCTCATGAATGGCCGAGGCAAGTGACACTGACATTGCTCTATCGAGCAGGACAATACCCTCGAGACTGACCATAAAGGTTTAAAGGTTTAAAGGCCACTCATGAATGACAGAGGCAAGGAACACTAACACTGCCCTATCAAACAGGACAATGCCCTAGAGGACTGACCACAAAGGTTTAAAGGTTTTAAAGGCCACTCATTAATAGCAGAGACAAGGGACACTGACTTTGTCCTATTGAGCAGGACAATGCCCTAGAGACTGACCACAAAGGTTTAAAGGTTGAAAGCCACTCATGAATGGCAGAGACAAGAGACACTGACAATTGCCCTATCGAGCAGGATAATGCCCTAGAGACTGACCACAAAGGTTTAAAGGTTTGAAAGCCACTCATGAATGGCAGAGGCAAGGCACACTAACATTGCCCTATCTAGCAGGACAATGCCTTAGAGACAGACCATATATACTGTATACATACGATCAGCGCCCAAACCCCTTCTCCACCCAAGCCTGGACCAAGGAGGGCCAGGCAATGAGGCAATGGCTGCTGATGACTTAGCAGAGAGACCTATAGGCTCCCCCTAACTCGCCATCCTTGGCTCACAAGGATGATGAGATTGCAGCGACCTAAGAAACTAACGAGTTTGAGCGGGACTCGAACCCCAGTCTGGCGTTCACCAGTCAGGGACGTTACCACATTGGCCACCACAACAATAAATCGCAATCTGCCGCTGATTTTGTCTAATTAATTTTTTAGTCCATTCTTATTTCATCAGACAAGAATCGCTAAATAAATATTCCAATTTTCGTGTAGTTATTTTCTTCGATGCATGATTCTCTTCTAAGCCATAATTCGCCAGCTGTTCGTGCTTGCATGAGGTCAGCTAAATTTGCAAATTGCGTCAAAACGTGACGAAGCTCTCTCTCTCTCTCTCTCTCTCTCTCTCTCCTCTCTCTCTCTCTCTCTCTCTCTCTCTCTCTCTCTCTCTCGCTTTTCTTTGTTTTCTTATGTTTTTCCTGTCTTTATCTTTTTCTCTTTCTTTCTTTCTTTTTCCCTTTCTCTTTCTTTTTCTCTCTTCCTCTTTTCATCTTTCCCTCTCTTCCTCTTTTCATCTTTATATCTCATTATTTATCTTTCAATCTTTCTCTCTCCTTCTCTCTCTCTCTCTCTCTCCTCTCTCTCTCCTCTCTCTCTCTCTCTCTCTCTCTCTCTCGACAATTCCCACACAGTCCTGAAGTCATATAGGTCAGCTGTTAAATTCATGGTAATTTTATCTAAGGAAATCACGTAATACCTAATTCATACGCAATAAGCTGTGACATTCTGCTAGAGATAAACGTCATTCTAACGCCATAATATATATCTAATAACACTTACCCAATGATC
>NC_090750.1:63199818-63206924 GCF_036898095.1 Palaemon carinicauda | reverse complement strand
CTAAGAGCAAAAATACATGATGATGGAAAGATCTCTCATCTTTGTTTTCTTTTAAAGGCCCCTCATGAATGGCAGAGACAAGGGACAGTGACACACCCCTAGTAAGCAGGACAATGGCCTAGAGACTGACCATATATAAATATGATCACCGCCCAAGCCCCCTCTCCACCCAAGCGAGAACCAGGGAGGGAAGCCCCTTCTCCACCCAAGTTAGGACCAGGGAGGGCCAGGCAAAGGCTGCCAAGGACATAGCAGGTGGATCTATAGGCTCCTCTAAACCCCCCACAAGGATGATGAGGTTGCAGACAATAAAGGAACTAGCGAGGTTTGGGTGGACTCAAACCCAAGTCTGGCGATCACCAAGCAGGGACGTTACCAATAGGCCATCACAACCCTATTTATCTATCTGTGGAAGCTTTACATCCGCTGGGTAACTGACTTCCCTTTCCTTAACATTTAATCATAAATCCAAAATTATTAAGAAAAATCAAGTCTTATAATCCTTCAATGTGACTTTATGAAAACACCTATGTATAAAAACTTTCTGTTTATAACATTTTATTGAACGTAATAATTCAGTAGCTATATAAGATCAAAATTCGTCACTCCAAATGCCCATGGTGTATTACACCCTAATTATAATTAATGCAATATGACAGTTTTAACGACACTATAAATCAAAAGAAAGTTTTTTTTCATATACATCATATCAACAACAAATAGTCAGTTTGTGATTAATTAGTCCATGGTACTACTCTATGGCTTAATATATCCATATTCAAATCTCTCTCTCTCTCTCTCTCTCTCTCTCTCTCTCTCTCTCTCTCTCTCTCTCTCTCTCTCTCTCTCTCAAGAAATATGTTGCAATAAAAATCTTTTATATCATATATAGAAATAATTGGCATAGATAAGCTTGAATAAAACCATTATGGAATTGCTAAAGTTTATCTTAGAAAAATAATTATGCCACATCCTTCATTGAATTAGAGAAGAAATTGAAATAAACTCAAGATCAAAAACTTGCAGCTATGAATTACAAAAAAAAGTCATCAATTAATACCTAAATAAAACACAAAAGTTTATTATATAAATCAGAGTAAAAAAAACTAATTGGATTGGAGTGTAAAATTTAGGACGAAGGGTAAGTACAGGGGCTGGTGAGGTTATTCAGCCCTGTCATAAATCAGGCAGAGTTACATCAAAAGGTTAAAAGATACTTGAAGGGAATATTCAAAGAGAAATACACTCACATGGAATGATCTTCCTAATCGGGTAGTTGATTCAGTAGAACTTCAAAGTTTGATACTACACAGTATTCTAGAAGTTTTATTCCAGCTGTGACCAAGTTGTGGAATGATCTTCCTAATCAGGTAGTTGATTCAGTAGAACTTCAAAGTTTGATACTACACAGTATTCTAGAAGTTTTATTCCAGCTGTGACCAAGTTGTGGAATGATCTTCCTAATCAGGTAGTTGATTCAGTAGAACTTCAAAAGTTTGATACTACACAGTATTCTAGAAGTTTTATTCCAGCTGTGACGAAGTTGTGGAATGATCTTCCTAATCGGGTAGTTGATTCAGTAGAACTTCAAAAGTTTGATACTACACAGTATTCTAGAAGTTTTATTCCAGCTGTGACCAAGTTGTGGAATGATCTTCCTAATCGGGTAGTTGATTCAGTAGAACTTCAAAAGTTTGATACTACACAGTATTCTAGAAGTTTTATTCCAGCTGTGACCAAGTTGTGGAATGATCTTCCTAATCGGGTAGTTGAATCAGTAGAACTTCAAAAGTTTGATACTACACAGTATTCTAGAAGTTTTATTCCAGCTGTGACCAAGTTGTGGAATGATCTTCCTAATCAGGTAGTTGATTCAGTAGAACTTCAAAAGTTTGATACTACACAGTATTCTAGAAGTTTTATTCCAGCTGTGACCAAGTTGTGGAATGATCTTCCTAATCAGGTAGTTGATTCAGTAGAACTTCAAAAGTTTGATACTACACAGTATTCTAGAAGTTTTATTCCAGCTGTGACCAAGTTGTGGAATGATCTTCCTAATCGGGTAGTTGAATCAGTAGAACTTCAAAAGTTCAAAGTTGGAGCAGATGTTTTTATGTTGACCAGGCTGACATGAGTCTTTTTATAGTTTATATATGACATCTGTTTTTGACGTTGTTAATAGTTTATATAGGACATATCTGTTTTAACGTTGTTACTGTTCTTAGAATGATTTATTGTTAATTTATTCTCATCATTTATCTATTTCCTTATTTCCTTTCCTCGCTGGTCTATTTTTCCCTATTGGAGACCTTGGGCTTATAGCATCTTGCTTTTCCAACTAGGGTTGTAGCTTGGCTAGTAATAATAATAATAATAATAATAATAATAATAATAATAATAACTAAAGAGAAAATTCAAAAGCTATTGAAGAAAAAATACCTTTCAGAACTAAGTTCACATTCAAACAACATCTATTAGCCTTCACTATTGGATATGTACGGTTTAACTAAAAAATTCAGAATATTTGATGATCCTGACGATTCTTGAATTTTCTTTCCGACAACACTTGAAATCCAATAACTTATGTAGATACGAATTTAAGTATTGTTCGTAATCCTTATTAGATCAATAGACCTTGAATTATTAAGGCCTTTGCAATAGACATTTCGTAGGACCATTATTTCCCCATATGGAGGTCTAGCAGTTCGTCGAGATGTGAATTTCTTGAACAAAATCTGATTATCAGTCTTCAAAAAATCTATTTCGGTAGAAAACTTCCGCCATTACATGTAAAGCCTGGCCCATAAGAAACAGTGCGTGCTACTCGCTTTAAAGAGCGCTATCATCTCCCCTCTAACGATAATTCTGTTCCTCCGAAGCTAAAAAGATGCTTTAATACTTCTTTAAAACTCCTTGTACCACTGGCTTAGTTTTTTTTTTTTTTTCATATCAATACTATGCATCTATTTGTTAATATTTGTTTATCTGTCTTCGTTCATATATTAATGTCTTCTTAAGCATCAATTTCTTAATATTTATCTATTTACCTTCGTTTATATGTTAATGTCTTCACTCTTCCTCTCCCTTTTCACATAGGAACTTGCAATGTAAGTTATTTTTTTTTAATGTTCGTTTTGAATAATTGTAAATTTTTAATAATTATAGCAACAAAGGTAATATAAGGTATTCTGAAAGACATAAACAAGGCTATATTTATTCTTACGCATTTCATTTAATACACAATTCCATGGCAGTTCTTATAAGAAGACCGTGGATAAAGTTGATGAATTATGAAAATTGGAAACTTTGATATGAATACCATAACAAAAATAGATCAGATAATTGTTTGAGAGAAACTGAATTTTAAAAAAATTGCATATTACAACTCAAAAAGGAATTGTATAATGACAGAGTTTAAAACTCCCTAAAATTTTTAGTAGATGACTCAAACGAGTAAAAATAGTTAGACTAAGAAAAGAGGAGCCTAAGTAGTGAGCTGTCTTGAAGCCCAAACAGATTGATAGGTTTTAATGCATTTTATCACCGCTGCTCTTAAACTGTCAATTATATCTGGCCACACACCAGGAGATATGACAACGGAAGAGGTTCAAGGGTTTCCTTGACAAGAGGAAGAAAATACGAACTTGTAACTAATCTAGTACTTTATAAATGGAAAGATACACGTAACTGTATAAGTCATGGGTATATATAGATGCGTGCAAAACATAACTTACAAATGTATTTCCGTTAGGAAAAAATTTTGATATTAGCCAACTGCCATAATATATCCACTAACTTGAAGTGCTTACGTTGGCAAACTAAGTTAAAACACAAAGTTAACTAATATACAGTGTACTAGCATTGAAAACATCGATTATCATTCTGTACCAACCGTGTGTCACACAATTGTACATAATTATTTTGTATATATTATGCTTGTATCTGCGCTCTTCCCTCGCACTAAAAAGAACCTGAATGATCATGTCTCCGGTTTGCTCTGTAACATTGTCTGTCTCTCGAACATGTTATGTCCTGTTGCCTTGAGGTTTTGTATATAAAGGAGAGTGTTCCTTAATAAATAACGCAGTTGATTGCATCCTGCCTTTGAGTTCACAACCCTCTCTCGGTCCGTCACAATTCCTTAACTTTTTAGTTCTTTTTGTTATTTGAAATATACCTAATATAATTACTTCTTGCCTTTTTATTTACTAGTTTCCATTTGAACGTTATTACTTAACGAAACATGTCTGTTAAGATCTCGTTAATGGTTCACATGCAAAATTTCAATTAGCAGTGTACACCATATACCATGTGATGATCTATACATTTTACGCCTTATTATCATACGATATGCAAAGCTATTCGGTTCTTTTGGTATTTTGGAAACGCAAAGATGAAAATTCATTTGAGAAAATTGCAGGATTAGAACTACCTCACGATAAGAAGCACAAAATAATTTTTCTTAATCTTAGTCATATATATATATATATATATATATATATATATATATATATATATATATATATATATATATATATATTCCATATTAATTTCTTTCAGTAACTTTGACGCCACAAATAACAAAATCATCAAACACAAGAAGACCGAGCTTCTACCAACGTAAGAAATCTCCCATAGGAAAAAAATTAGACAAGATTCAAGACTGAGATTCCCAGTCTTCAATTGACATCCTTGTATTTACGCATGCGTCTTCATTAAGGCTGTTGTAAAAAGAGAGAAAGAGCGGAGCAGGAAATAACCCTACAGATCAGAGACTCGATAAGGAAATGAGTCACATAAAAAATCATGAAAATCTCGAGGAATAGTGTTGACGTTCTTCAAGGAGAGGGGGGAAACACGTCGCTACCTCATTGCAAGAGGGTCGTAACTCCAAATTTGCTAGTTTTGAGTTATATGGTGTACAAGATTGCCGAATTGATTCTGCATCTTTTGGTAAAAGAGTCGTAAATCTAGGTGAATTAGCAGCCGAGAGATGGCACTAAGAAGATTGTGAAACACGATCAAATTCATAGGACTTTAGCAACTTTCAAACGCGTCTCCTGAAAAATCAGGAATTTGGAGTTACGACCCTCTTGCAATGAGGTAGCGACGTGTTATGAGACAACGCGTTCTTCATGACGAAAGATTTTCGTCCATGGTTAAAAGCAGAGCGTTTGCGTCTAAATGGCTGAAAGATGCGAGTAAACACGTGAAGGTTTCAGAAACTTGAAAAATACATTAATTAAACACCAGGTGAAGATGAATGTAAAAAGAGAAGGTTAAGAATTATAAGAAGGTTTTACGCAATATTGAATTTGCAGCCAATAGGATGATTAAACGAAAGCGAATCGAAGTATCAGCAGCAGCATTTGTGTAAATAAAATCTACAATGCTCCCAAAGGACGTACTGGTACGTTTCACAAAAGCCATCCCTTTACCCCCATGGACGTACCGGTACGTCCTTGCAAAAAAAATGCTATAAAATTTTTTTTTTCATATTTTTGATAATTTTTTTGAGAAAATTCAGGCATTTTCCAAAAGAATGAGACCAACCTGACCTCTCTATGACAAAAATTAAGGCTGTTAGAGCAATTTAAAAAAAATATACTCCAAAATGTGCTGGGAAAAAAAAATAACCCCCTGTGGGTTAAGGGTTGGAAATTTCCAAATAGCCTGGGGGTAAAAGGGTTAATAGCACTAAGTCTAATGAGTATTGAAAATAATCACTGAGGGGAAAAGTACCACATGTGGTACTGCTTACTCATGACTCATTTTCATGCCTGCCACGAATAGTCTTTCGCGTTCAATTTTCTTCAAATATAAAAACTCGCAAACGTTTTTAGCATTTCTGCTGACTCGTGTATTTATATCTGTATTTTCTACTCTAAACAACCTCCTTTGATCTCCCCACTTGTACTAGCAGCTTAGTTTTTTCTTGACCTCTCTCAACACCTCACCTGCACAAATCGTAAGAATACAGCCACAAAAACATTACACATGGTTGTCTAACACATATGTGCTCTTTACACATATTTTTACACTTACATCCTACATCTTCACTTTAATCATTAAAATTTCTAATCAATATAAACGAGCAAAGAACATACATATTCCACTCTTCCCACATCACTGATGCATATTAAAATAAAATTGAAAAATCTTAATAATACAGCCACAAAAACATTACACATTGTTGTCTAACACATATGTGCTCTTTACACACATTTTTACACTTACATCCTACATAGATAGATAGATATTTAGAGAGATGAAGGAAGAAGAAGAAAAAGATTAGGAGAGAGAGAGAGAGAGAGAGAGAGAGAGAGAGAGAGAGAGAGAGAGAGAGAGAGAGAGAGAGAGAGAGAGAGAGAGAGAGCATAAATACATCAAATGTTAATTACGAGAGAGAGAGAGAGAGAGAGAGAGAGAGAGAGAGAGAGAGAGAGAGAGAGAGAGAGAGAGAGAGACCATAAATACATCAAATGTTAATTACGAGAGAGAGAGAGAGAGAGAGAGAGAGAGAGAGAGAGAGAGAGAGAGAGAGAGAGAGAGAGAGAGAGTAATCATTGAAATTTCTAATCAATATAAACGAGCAAACAGCATACATATTCCACTCTTCCCACATCACTGGTGCATATTAAAATAAAATTGACATTATGTACCCACACTGCACTCAAGACATGCTGACAACGAAAAATAAAAGGTTGACACCAAGAAAAAGTATGGAGAACCTTCCTGACAGAGAGTGAGTGAGGAGAGTGAGTGTTCTGTCGACAAATATTTTCGGAGGACACCTGACCTGATTATTTCTCAATTGGAAATAACACAAACATTTTGTTGCCGTTTGTGCTGGTTTACTGTACTCTCGAATATCTGTACTTTTTACGTATCATTTTACTTTAAATATGTGAATACAGTTCTTAAGAATACTTTTATAGAACTAGAATCTATTACATTTCTTTCCAACATGTTGATAGAATAAATCCCATAATGAAATACAGATCTTAGATTACAGGAAGTTAGGTAAAAACTCAAATGTAAAAGTTAATAGAATAAATCCCAGAATGAAATACAGATCTTAGAATACAGGAAGATCTTAGAATACA
>NC_090750.1:63179818-63187318 GCF_036898095.1 Palaemon carinicauda | reverse complement strand
GTACTCAGCCCCCATACCCGAAAAAAAAAGGAGTATTCAACCCCCATACCCGAAAAAAAGGGGAGTATTCAACCCCCATACCCGAAAAAAAAGGGAGTATTCAACCCCCATACCCGAAAAAAAAAGGGAGTATTCAACCCCCATACCCGAAAAAAAGGAGTATTCAACCCCCATACCCGAAAAAAAGGAGTATTCAACCCCCATACCCCAAAAAAAGGGAGTATTCAACCCCCATACCCGAAAAAAAGGAGTATTCAACCCCCATACCCGAAAAAAAGGAGTATTCAACCCCCATACCCGAAAAAAAAGGAGTATTCAACCCCCATACCCGAAAAAAAGGAGTATTCAACCCCCATACCCGAAAAAAAAGGAGTATTCAACCCCCATACCCGAAAAAAAAGGAGTATTCAACCCCCATACCCGAAAAAAAAGGGAGTATTCAACCCCCATACCCGAAAAAAAGGAGTATTCAACCCCCATACCCGAAAAAAAGGGAGTATTCAACCCCCATACCCCCAAAAAAGGAGTATTCAACCCCCATACCCGAAAAAAGGGAGTATTCAACCCCCATACCCGAAAGAAAGGGAGTATTCAACCCCCATACCCGAAAAAAAGGAGTATTCAACCCCCATACCCGAGAAAAAAGGGAGTATTCAACCCCCATACCCGAAAAAAAAGGAGTATTCAACCCCCATACCCGAAAAAAGAGTATTCAACCCCCCATACCCGAAAAAAAAGGAGTATTCAACCCCCATACCCGAAAAAAAAGGAGTATTCAACCCCCATACCCGAAAAAAAAGGAGTATTCAACCCCCATACCCGAAAAAAAATAGAAGGGACGGGTGTAAACTAAAATTTCCAACATCCGAAAATAGCAAACATCTCTGTAAGTAGAGATAGAATCTTGCTCTTCCCCTTACGTATTCTATGGTAACTCCCAGCAGAGTGTAAGATGCGGTGTATAATTATAATGTCTTCAACCTATAATTGAACGAAGGTGACAGGTCGTGAACGTGGCCACTATATACGCTTGGCTGAATTTCTCGACGCAACAAGATTATACGATGTTGGTTGTCTTCAATGCTTTGGTAATAATGAATGCAAGGCTTAACTCCTTCTAATGTTACTGGGTTATAAGTAGCAAAAAAAAATAGATTGAACAGATACGAAATGTGGATGAATAAATTAAAGTTTTCACATTTTTTCCTTTCAATATCTTGAACTCTTACTAAAAAATTAAGTAGTGACTCACAACAATGTACTTTGGTAAGACAAAGGTAACCATAGCTGTTTTTTTTTTTTTAATCTATTTTTTTGTGGCAAGTAAAACCGAGCAAAAAAAACTAACCACTAAATGTTACTCTTGAGATTTAATAAGGATAACATTACAGGTTAGGGAAGAGAATGTTTCTTTTCTTTCTCACACCCCTTAAGCAAATAAAAATTGAAGTTAAGAACTTTGTTGTTTCATAGGTGGTAAGTAAAATGAACCGAAGCTTGTTAAAAAAAGACGTCTTTTCGGCTCGTATAAAAAGAAAAATAATACAGCATCTATTTTTAGAAAGCCGTAACTAAAAAAAAAAAACTGTGCCCTTTTGACATAGCAGGTAACGAGAAGCCATTAGCAAGGGTGTCCTCAGGATATGGTTAAAATGTCAAATGTGAGATGGCGTCACTCTGAGGTGGTAGGCCGGGAAAAAAAAAAAAAAATTACTCAAGAAACGCCTTAAGTAACTAACAAGAGAGGTCAAATCTCTTTCGACATAATGAATAAAAGATTTTCATAGGTAAGGTATAAGGATATTTTTGAAATGAGGGGAAAAAATATCCCATGGATAAGTTATAATAGTATTTTTTATAGAAATATATAAAAAAAAGAAAAAAAAAGTAAAACTCAAGAAACGCCTTAAGTAACTAACAAGAGAGGTCAAATCTCTTTCGACATAATGAACAAGAGATTTTTACAGGTAAGGTATAAGGGTGTTTTTGACATGAGAGGCAAAAACATTCTATGGATAAGTGACAACAGTATCTTTCTGGTGATATATGAAAAAAGCTCTAAGCAAGGCAAATCTTACTTCTCTCTTGATATACAAAACTTTGAGTAAATCGAAATCGAGTCATTCTAAAACAGTATGGATATAAAAGTCAAAAGACGGTGAACAATGGTTTCGGTGACGCAATTATCAAAATAAGTCATAGCGAAGTTAAATCTAATCCTCATGGAGCTGTAAAAAATGAGTGAAGTAAAATAATCTTATTGACCTGTTACTCATATAAGTTATTCTTATCATTACCATAAAAGATACAACCAAAGTTGTAAAAGTAGGATACTACAAGCCCAAGAGCTCCAACTGGGAAAGCAGCCAAGTGCAGAAAGGAAATAGAGAATTAACGAAAAAATTATATAAGAGAAATAATAATAAAAATATTACATGCACTAAAGTGATTAAACTGTGAAGAGAGAGTTGTGTCAACCTGTTCAACAAAAAGGAATTTGCAAGAACTTTGAAGTTTTGAAATATCATCGACTAAACCTCAAGATTAGGATGACCATTCCACAATCTGGCAACTACTGGAATAAAACTTCTGGAATACTGTATGGAATTGAGGCTTATGATGGAGAAGGATAGATTATTAGGAGTAGAGGCCGGCTTTACTTTGATGCATTGCCTTTGGGCCAAAATTGGAGAATTTACCTCTCTCTCTCTCTCTCTCTCTCTCTCTCTCTCTCTCTCTCTCTCTCTCTCTCTCTCTGGGAAAAGTAACAAGACGTGTGCTCTTTACTATATTTTGACTGCTCTTCAGCTCACCTAGCCTACATTGCTTTGTTTATACTTTCATATATTCATTTATTTCATTTTCATTACCGTCATATTATTCTGCCTTATAAGATGCTGACGAACCCTCCTTGAAGCTAAGACAATGAATTGCAAGCCTTATAAGATGCTGACGAACCCTCCTTGAAGCTAAGACAATGAATTGCAAGCCTTATAAGATGCTGACGAACCCTCCTTGAAGCTAAGACAATGAATTGCAAGCCTTATAAGATGCTGACGAACCCTCCTTGAAGCTAAGACAATGAATTGCAATACATTTTTTTAATAACAATAAAAAAGCTTTTTTTTTTTTTGCATTCCAATGTCACATTTCTGCATTTACAATAAAGCAAGTTTCAACACTACAGATTTCGACTGTCATTCAGCCACGCATGAGGAGTATGTACATTTTTATAGATATTGCTGACATATCATCTGGCTCAACTTCTTTAACCTTCGGCAGGGATCGACATTTTTCTTAACGTGGGCGGCTAGGGCGTTGATTCAACACCCCCTCCCGTTTTGCCCCTAATTGAGCTAGAGGCTCTGGACAAAGACGAGCGTGTCGTACGTCATAGAACGAAGCCATTGGTACCCATTATTATGATCCTGGATCAATCGGTGACCTCTGAGGTCAGGTCAATGGTCAAATTTGGGCACTTGATTTTCTGCCGATTACACCAACTAATCAAGATAATGAAAATGGGGTTTCCAAATCGTGTTCCTCTCGTCAAGCCAGATCGAATGGTGTAAATTCTAACTTCGAAAGATCAGTGTGAATATTACCTTGGTTCTTGGTCACGGGTTTGACACACCTAGTGGGCGCTGTGTGTAATCATTGGAAACGTCAACCCCAAAAGTTAAAGGTTAAAGGCGTTTCAAGTGTCGTCCGTGATTTTAGGACCGGTTGCTCTTCTCATCTTTTCGTTAGGGTTGATAAAAAATAATCCATCACAGTACACTTGACACGACCTACCACGTGCCACGTTCCACAAATCGACGCACGACCTGTACCATCTTGGTGCTTGCACGTCCAACGGTGCCACGTCTCGCACCATAGGCCCCTGGGGCCCTCCCCCCACCCCTGGGGCCCTCCCCCCGCCCCTGGGGCCCTCCCCCCGCCCCTGGGGCCCTCCCCCCCGCCCCTGGGGCCCTCCCCCGCCCCTGGGGCCCTCTCCCTGCCCCTGGGGCCCTCCCCCCGCCCCTGGGGCCCTCCCCCCCCGCCCCTGGGGCCCTCTCCCTGCCCCTGGGGCCCTCCCCCCGCCCCTGGGGCCCTCTCCCTGCCCCTGGGGCCCTCCCCCCCGCCCCTGGGACCCTCCCCCCAGCCTAAAGATCCGAAAATGCTTGAAAAATTTGGTAAATAAAAGCTAGAGACAGCCATAAATAATATCCAAAAGATGGATATGCCTATCTTGAAAGGTCAAGATAAACCACCAGTAGGGCGAAAGTGCATCATTCTAGTGTGCCAGGTAAAATGACCTTTATGGATTATGTCACAGTCAGCCCATCTCTGCATCACCAGGGATAAGCTACGGAGTTATTTCACACGATGTAGGTTAGCTTTGTGGCAGCACAGCTGATTAAGATGCCCAGCATGGTTTGCATTCAAGAGGACTCTCCCTAGATTTTCTTCTGCCATTTCTTTCCCTCGGTCTTTATTTTTTCCTGGTTGTGGGATGAAGAGGAGCCTAATGAAGAAAGATTGAAGCACAACAGTGTCAGGGGGTGTGGATTGGAATGTCTTAAGGGGGTGATAGTATGTAAAATCTCTCTCTCTCTCTCTCTCTCTCTCTCTCTCTCTCTCTCTCTCTCTCTCTCTGGGAAAAGTAACAAAAGGGAAGAAGCGATTTGGCAATAAATGTCCAAGTTAAAATTCGCATTTAGTTTAAACTATCATAATCTTCTAGAAACTCATTGTTTTGCATTTAATTTATTTGCAATAAAGCACGCTATACACGTTTAAACAAATAATAAGATATCGGTAAGTATCGTTATTAAGGTAAACAACATTATAAAATATTGCTTTCAGATTCATCCCTATTATCATAGATGGATCATCGAACATACTGAACAAAAACTTTACATAATCTTTACTTTTTATGGTTAAATATGATATCAAGATATTCCTTGCAAATAAACATCTCAAAAACAAAGGATGATTAGACACTTTGTAAGTAAATTATTGTACACAACCTTAAATTCCAATCATATCGACTACTTCGAGAACGTACGTCCATAAGATTGGGAAACGACCTATTTATGTAAACACTAATCTAACCATTAGTATTTTCCAGCGAATACGGCAATAGCAGGGTGACATATTACCATAGCTCTATTATAATTCTGAATCCTATGTTTTATAGATATAGGGGACTGGATAGATATCGACTATGATTCCTGTAACTTTAGGATGATAAGTGAATTTTTATGCTCCCATAGACCATATGGCCGAGCAATCTTCTAGGATGTATGAAACAAACAGAAAACAAATTCATTTTGGAAGTATTGGACTGAGATAGCTTTGTCAGCGGAGGTCAGGGTTACTACTGTTTCTACTGTCTACTGGCAGTAAGGATAGTTTACTTTGACATTGCTTAGTTACCGTAAGGACACTCGCCCCCAAAACTATCGGTGCATACTTTCTGTTAAACATTTTGAGACAACTAATGATGAGTAGGTCGATCTTTTTCATCATATCTGCGTAATATGAATCGTCATTAGGTTTCACTTACCAATGTGAACGCCAGACTGGTGTTCGAGACCCGCTCAAACTCGTTAGTTTCTTTGGTCGCTGCAACCTCACCATCCTTGTGAGCTAAGGACTCATCCTTACAAAGATATTGAGGTTTGGCTTTGGGGAAGCCTGTAGGTCTATCCGCAGAGTCCTCAGCCGCCATTGGCTGGCCCTCCTTGGTCATAGCTTGGGTGGAAAGGGAGGCGCTGATCATATG
This sequence comes from Palaemon carinicauda, assembly GCF_036898095.1. Classification (NCBI taxonomy): domain Eukaryota; kingdom Metazoa; phylum Arthropoda; class Malacostraca; order Decapoda; family Palaemonidae; genus Palaemon; species Palaemon carinicauda. Next base: position 63,181,548 of record NC_090750.1, on the reverse strand, counting down.
TATATATAGTCAGTCTTTAGGGCATTGTCCTGCTCGATAGGGAAATGTATAGGATATCGACGTCGACGACGATGATGAGATCCTTATGTAGAGTTAACAAAGAATGAATAAATCTGAAGTAGCTATAGTCAATTCTTTTTAGTGAGGCGGATTTGCACGAACCAGGTGAGGTGCCCTTTTCGCTCGGAAAAGTTTCCTGATCGCTGATTGGTTGGACAACATAATTCTAACCAATCAGATAGCAGGAAACTTTTCCGAGCTTAAAGGCACCGCTACGAGTCGGTGCAAATGCGCCTTAAAAAAAAATACAAAAAAAAAGAGAGAGAGAGAGAGAGAGAGAGAGAGAGAGAGAGAGAGAGAGAGAGAGAGAGAGAGAGAGAGAGAGAGCATAATTAGTCCAACTATATTTTTACAATTAAAAAAAAAGATGGATTATTTATGCCTCCCGGACCTTTGCCGTCAAATCTAAATGGCTGTTTATAAGTCACTAGATTAAAGGAGACATCATAACTGCAGTCGAAATGCCACACTTGTCAGACGAATAAGAGCTGTCTTCGTTGCATGATTCAGTCGCATCTGTCTGTGTCTTCAAGACATTCTAATGTCACTTGTAGATGCTTCATATTTGTTCATATCAGTTTTATTGCCTTTATCGCAGCTTCTTATCTTACACTTTACCATTTGGTTCCTTATGATAAGGATATTTCATAACCAATTGTACCAGCATTTTGATATGGAATAGTTCGTTTCACATTATAGTGTTGACTTGTGAGCAAAACATATTAACACATTAACATCTGCATTTCTCTAATGTATCTTCAACACTCATTTTCAAATTAATGTTTGCGCCCTTTGGACGGCCCGATTTTATTTGATTTCATTTAAGGAATGTGGCCTTATGGACCAATGACAGAGTAACTGGGGAAAACCACGCAGCTGCACTGTGGAAGAAAATTTAGAAGAGATTGAATAGCAAAATGCGAGAAAAAGCAAACGCCTAAAAGAGGAATGCAAGATAGGTACCGATAGAGCAATGCATAGACATTTTAGAGATACCTACAGTGCACTGTTTAAGGTGTACTGACGGCACTAATCCCATTACGGGCTGAGGTCAGTCTGGCGCAGCTAGGACCTTTGACCATAAAAATGTAACTTCGCTGTAGAGTGATTGCATGACGGGAGGCACCAAGGAGATGATGATAACTGGGTTTTAAGGAAAGCTCCTTCGAGGATTTTGTCATGCTGAGGATGCAGTTCTCGTAAGCAACCTGAGGTCATAGGATTTGAGAGAGATATTCCATAGACTATTACTTGAGTGCTCGTCAAAGTGATTACAAACATGGCTGCCTATAGTCCATTTCTTTTAGCGATACATATTTGCACCGAATCGCGGCGGTGCCCTTTAAGCTCGGAAAAGTTTCCGGATCACTTATTAGTTGGACAAGATAATTCTAACCAATCCGCGATCCGGAAACTTTTCCGAGCTAAAAGGGCACCGCCGCGAGTCGGTGCAAATATGCATCGCTAAAAGAAATGGACTATAGTATGCAAGGGAAAATTCCTAATGCATTTCTTTTATTGTTTTTAAAACAAGCAGGTTTCTCTGCCTCACCAATATACTTCACTCACATCTTGTTTGAAGCAAACACCGCAAACTTAAGATTTGCTTTGTGATAAAAATTAGTTTGAGCTGTCAAACGCTTCGCATCAAACGAAATAAAGAGTCCAAG
>NC_090750.1:63172318-63174818 GCF_036898095.1 Palaemon carinicauda | reverse complement strand
ATAAAGAATTATAATCACTTTGTTACTAATTCAGTTAATTCAAATTTAATTCAAATTTTCTCTTTTAGATACAAGTATCAAGAATTATATCACTTTGTTACTAATTTAGTTAATTCAAATTTTCTTTTTTAGATACAAGTATAAAGAATTATAATCACTTTGTTACTAATTTAGTTAATTCAAATTTTCTTTTTTAGATACAAGTATAAAGAATTATAATAACTTTGTTACTAATTTAGTTAATTCAAATTTTCTTTTTTAGATACAAGTATAAAGAATTATAATCACTTTGTTACTAATTCAGTTAATTCAAATTTTCTTTTTTAGATACAAGTATAAAGAATTATAATCACTTTGTTACTAATTTAGTTAATTCAAATTTGATTCGGTTAAACAAATACAAGTATTTATTAAACATGTCGAGGTATAAATACATACTTAGACCTTGAAATATATATTCTAGATCAAAGAAGAAAAGTATGAGGAAATAGAGATTTGATCTTAGTCGTGACTAACAAAACGAATGTATTTTTTTCTGGTGGATGTCACCCTCAGTTCCTTTATACACAAACCATCCTATCACGTTTTGCAATAGTACATTAAATCCGCACCGAATTACATAAGATTATTTTTCGGCGCCTTAATCAATTGTAAGGAAAGACCGTGTTGGTCTGGCTTCGCGCTTGAACATACGTTTAAAAGATGGATATACTATTAATTCCTTGATAACTGATTTATATAAAGGACAAGACGATAGTGATTGATAGGCTAATTAAAGCTTATTAGACTTCCACACGAGGAAGTTTGACAGATAATTGTCTGTGTTTATAGTTGACCGATGAAACGGTCATTACTATTATTATTATTATTGTTAAATGCTAAACTACAACCCTAGTTGGAAAAGCAGGATGCTATAAACCCAGGGGCCCAACAGGGAAAATAGCCCAGTGAGGAAAGGAAATAAAGAAAAATAAAATATTTTAAGTATAGTAACAACATAATCTTAATCACAAGCAAGGAGATTTAAACCCCCTTAGTCCCAAATACCGAAAACAGATATACAGCCTAACAGGCCCCACCCCCAAATTTCATGTATTTTAGCAAACCAAATTTAAGATATTGAATAGTTGGCCATGCTCATTGGGTGTGCCAAAGAAAATAATTAAAATTAGTTATAACCATTTTGGTGAAAAGTGAAAATATATTTTATAATCATTAGAAAGAAATAATTCCTTTCGCAGGCCTTTTATTTAAATAAAGTAATGCCCATGAATGAATCAACTGACATAGAATGAGTTAAATTTAAAATAATGCTACTAAACTAATATAATTTTCGCAATTCTTGTCTCAAAGTAATGCAACAAGTAATGCTTCCTAAACAAACTGCAACTTCATGCTTAGGATATAAACCTAAAACAACGTTTAAATATTTGCACAGACGAATTGGGACAAATGGGCTGAGAAAGCATCAAGTTCTTTTTCAGTTTTCAGGAGTTTAAATGTTAGATAATGCCGTGTTTTCCTTCAAAGGTTTCTTCGAAATCTCTCTCTCTCTCTCTCTCTCTCTCTCTCTCTCTCTCTCTCTCTCTCTCTCTCTCTCTCTCTCTCTCTCTCTCTCTCTCTCCCAAATCGACCTTCACATAAGCCCTCCTCCTACAATTCCACTCTCCACCCCAACTAAGAATCTATATGGGCGTTTATTTATGCATTAATATAAGAATCTATCTTTTCTCCGACACGAAGTTCAGTCTTAACCCCATACATACACAGACAGACAAGTATATAATTAATATGAACTATAATCACAATTCAGGCACAAGGGGATATCATCATCATCATTACATCTACATCATCATCATCATCATCATCATCCCCATGAATATGCGAATGCAGACGCAGCCACCCATGCTTGAAGGAAAGGACCTCCCCACACGCACTAAATAAAAGAGACAATTGGGCCAGACGCTTTTAACGAGAGGACGACTCCAGATACGGTCATTTGCTAGGGTCTCTGTAAATAAAAACAAAAAAAAAAAGGGATGGTTTCCCTTTTCCTTAAATACAGTCTTAGTGTTGATGTCCCTGTAATCTTTTCATTGTGACGTAATTCTAGAAGGTTCTAGCACGTCGGCGCCTTACTGGGACGGTTCTCTTCTTACCCTCTCAATAATCATGTTTGCGAGGGATCATAAATTAACCCTAAAGGCCTCAGTTATTCATAAATTATTTCCACACATCATATTCGTTGGGTTAATTATAGCTCCTTCCTCGTAATGGTTATTTGGGCGAAACTTTATCTTTCTCCAAGTACTATAGTACATCCTGGGTTTTTTGTCTTGTCCCATTCAAATGGCGGGCACAAAAAACAAGGAATATCTTTCAGGCAAGCGTTTTTGCTAAGCCTGTTGCTTTCGTGTGAAGCCAACATCAGGATTCAAATACATCTCGCAATTGCTCATGTCTATGAACACGCACAATGCTAACATCTCTCTCTCTCTCT
>NC_090750.1:63154818-63167318 GCF_036898095.1 Palaemon carinicauda | reverse complement strand
CGAAAAAAATTTTGAACATTAGCAAATTGGGAGAATTGAGTTGCTATTTTAAGAATAGATAATTTGAAAACATAGCATATAATATTTGGAAATACTTATGAGACTAAGGCACAATTTCTGGTCAAATTAAGTGAGATGGATGCAGCTGTTCTTTTAATGATTTTATTGTTCTATTAAACAAGTAATTTCGAGCAGATGATTTCACGCCCCCCATGTATCATCCTCACGCCCCCCATGTATCATCCTCACGCCCCCATAGTGCCCCCCCCCCCCAGTTTGGGAACCACTGATTTACAAAGCACAATCGTCTCAATGTACCTCTCATCGTCCAACTCCAAGTTCATCTGTTCAAACTCCTAACTATGTTACTCCCACGCACACAAATTTCATAATTGCCATTTAAACAGGACGAGCTGGTATTTCAAAAGGTAAAAATAGATTACTTATGGGCTGAAATTATATCAATTTGTGTGCATCAACCTCATTATCCATCAAGGAAAGTCCGTTAACCTCATTACAGCAACCAGCTTTATAAAAAATCCACGCAGGTCAAATTCATACACTATATTTTTCCACTACCTTCGTAGGCCTGATAGAGGCTGAGGCACTCTGTCTGTCTGTCTATACATATAATATATATATATATATATATATATATATATATATATATATATATATATATATATATATATATAAATCAACCTACATTTATATGCATACACACATATCATCATCATCATCTCTTCCTACACCTATTGACGCAAAGGGCCTCGGTTAGATTTCGCCAGTCGTCTCTATCATGAACTTTTAATTCAATACTTCTCCATTTATCATTACCTAATTAACGTTTCATAGTCCTCAGCCATGTAGGCTTGGGTCTTCCAACTCTCCTAGTGTCTTGTGGAGCCCAGATAAACGTTTGGTGAATTAACCTCTTTTGGGAGAGTGCAAAGAGCATGCCCAAACCATCTCTATCTACCCCTCCTAATGAGCTCATCCACAAATGGCCATCGAGTGATCTCTCTTAGTTGCCATTTAACTCCATATATGCTTCTGGGGGCTTTGTTCTCAAATCTACTAAATCTATTGGAGAGTTTCTTTATCATACCATGACTCATGTCCATATAGTAACACCGATCTTACTAAAATGATATATAGTCTGAGTTTTACATGTAATTTCAGGCGATTTCATTTCCAAATTTTACCTAACCTAGCCATTGCCTAATTTGCTTGTTTCAATGTTTCACTAAACTCTAATTCTAAAGGCTCTGAATTGGAGATCATAGTTCCCAGATACTTAAATGATTCTACCTCATTAATCCTTTCTTCCTCCCCATTGCATATTCCATTCTCATCATCTCTGTCTTCCTTCTATTTATCTTGAGCCCAACCTAACCTCGTGTGATATTTCATGCATTCTGCCAAGCAAGCACTGTAAATCCTGTGGTGTTTTGCTAATAAGGACAGCATCATCAGCATAATCTAGGTTTGCTAATTTCCTATTACCAATCCAGTGCAATCCTTCTCCGCCATTTCCTACTGTTCTACACATTACAAAATCCATGAGGACGATAAACAACATAGGTGACAACAAATTCCCTTGGAGTACTCCGCTGTTCACTGGAAATTAGCATTAACTTTGCACTTACTATGCTCATGGATAGACTTAATCAAATTCCCATATTTAAGAGGAACTCCATAATAACGCAGCACTCTCCACAAAATTGTCCAGTGCACACTATCAAAGGCTTTTTCAAAGTCTACAAATGCCATCAACAGCGGATTTCTATATTCTACGCATTGCTGTACAACATGTCTCAAAATGATTTCTAAATCCTGCTTGTTCATCTCTCAGCTTTTCATCAATGTTTCTCTCCTGTCTCTTCAGAATAAGCATTCTGTATATGAAAATATATAGTATGCTTAATCTAAAGACACTCACACACTAATATATATATATATATATATATATATATATATATATATATATATATATGTATATATATATTTATATATATATATATATATATATATATATATATATATATATATATATATATATATATATATATATATATACACCACACATAAAACTGCTCCTAATATTCATTGACTCAAATAAGAAAAGGGCATCTAAAATAGCATAATTAAATCTTAGAAATAAAGATATTGTTTTTTCTTCTTTTTTTGCATATATGACCCAGTACTGGGACCGGGAAGTCGCTTCAAATCCGTGGTGCAACTGGAAGGAACCATTAAGTAAAAGGTAAGAGGTTGGACAGCAAGAAGAAGGAAAGAAATCTGTAAAGAATTTAAAGTAGAAAGGTAAAATGTGGGTGCATCCAAAACCCTAAAATAATGCCTACAGTGTATCGCCTAAGATGGAATGAAGGCACTAATCACCCTGCGTAGGAAATATTATCAAAATACGAATGTGGAATTACCTTAAACCAAACACTAACATACAGATTTTTGTATATCGAATGGGTCTTTAACTTGTCCTGTTATTTCTCGTATAAAGCCAAGAAAGCGATTTTGCTTACCAAGAATAGTAATTCAGTGATATTTCTAAGAGACCAGCTGCAGGCTAGCCATGTTCTACCAGTTCTTCTGAAATGTAATGATCCAATCTCATGCTAAGATGGGGCTGAGAATCGATCTCTCAAAATAATAATTTGTTGATAGTATCTATTTCCAGTTCCATGGTTTATTTGAAAACCAAATTTCAGACAAGTTTTTTTGTGATTTTCATTTTGGTTGACAATCGTCAAACTAAACATTTACTCAAAACGGAATCTCAAAATTGATTGTATAACATTTTCATCAAACAAAATGCAGGCTAAGTTCATAACCAGAGGCCAAAACCATTTAGTATAATCCACATTTGTCTCCTGTTCATCCCCCATTAAAATCCCATAATTAAAATCTCTGTCGAGATATCTCCTGGCGCGGAAATTTCAAACAGGTCAAGATTTGATGACCTACGTCCTCCAAAGGACTTAAACTCTCTCGCTTTATGATCTTTTGCATTTAACGCACATATCTCAGTCGAGACACTTTACGATGCCGACATTTGATTGCTAAATTTTTAGTGATCTTTACAATCTCAGTGTTCCCGACTTAACGCATATTGACTGTGCGTTTAGCTTTATCATTCTAACACTATTAAGAATATCTTCAAATAACTCCCTACTCAAGATATCTTGATTTGCCCACTTAATGCATTCCAGAATTAATGTCCTCGAAACGTCCTGTTTGACCTTGATAACCCATTTCTTCATCTTGTCTTCAACGGTCTATCAGTATCATTTTACATTAGCTAATTTCCAAAAAAAAATAAATATTTAAACCTACCTATTTCTTGCTGAGAGAAAATTATAACAATATATGTATCTGCTAATCTATACAGTGTATACTTTCTTCTAAAACTCTAAACTTACAAAGCAATAGAAAATTAATTTACAAGCGCACCCTAGGCAAAAGTGACATTAATTTATAGTGCACGAGTGTAACAGAGTCCCATTTACATAAATAGTTGCGACAAAAGAGGTATATACACAAACTTTCCGTGGTAAGTGAAACAATTATAAATGGTCGTGGAAAATTAAACTTAAGTAGGTACTTAAATGTATCTTTTTTATTACGGCGAGAAATTATGTTCACACAATCATATATATACACGTACACACATTTATATATATATATATATATATATATATATATATATATATTTATATATATATGTGTGTGTGTGTGTATTGTGTGTGTGCGTGTGTGCACATGTGTGTTAATTTATATATATATATATATATATATATATATATATATATATGTGTGTGTGTGTGTGTGTGTATATATAAGCTGTATACATACTGCAGATATATTGCACACATATGATACAGTAAATTCCTTCTTAAATCGTTCTTTCCCTTACACATAGTCTAAAGTAATTGCTATAATTTTTGTCTTTATGCTACAGAAGAAAATACCCATCTTAAAACGACGCTTTAACTAAGGTTTTCAAGTACAATATGTGACGCATTGTAACAGCACGAGCCTGAGTCTGACTCTAGGTATGTCTCTTAAGACTCGGTCATCTGCAGGAGGACTTAAATTCTGCAAACAGATCTAAACCCTTGATTCACAATGCATTGTAAAATCCAGTATCTTCAAGGGGCAGGGCCTTGGGGAAGGGTAGAAGGGGAAGGGCCTTGGGGAAGGGTAGAAGGGGAAGGGCAGAAGGGGGGGGGGGCTAGGTGAGCCACAAATGATTCACAATGCATTGTAAAATCCAGTAACTTCAAGAGGCAGGGCCTTGGGGAAGGGTAGAAGGGGAAGGGTAGAAGGGGAAGGGCAGAAGGGCAGAAGGGGGGCTAGGTGAGCCACAAACAGCTTAATCCTGAAAATCCTTGCCTGGGCTTTGTATGCTATAAAATGTTCATAAACTGTTCCTTTTTGATGTCGCACGTGTGAGAAAGGAACACTTAAAACATGAGCTTAAGGGATCACCATTAAGTCGTCGCCGTCTTGATGGCATTATCAAAGCTGGCACTTGACGCCTGGGATCCCTTTTAAGAGGCGGGGGAAGAACGGGAAGAAAAAATTATGAAAAAAAGGCAAAAAAAAAAAAATTAAAGTCCTATTGAGAGTGCGGTAAACACAACACCAGTCTGAGTGTGTTTTCATCGCTATATTATGACGCTGTGGAAACCAGACAGCCTTAATACTTTCGCTTAACTGGAACTTATCATGTTTCTACTGTTTTAGTTACTCATGGTTCACACACACACACAAAAAAAAAGTAAACATAAGAAGGCGCATGCGTGGACAAGTAAATAAACACACACATTATATATATATATATATATATATATATATAATATATATATATATATATATATATATATACCTATTATAAATATACATATATATATATATATATATATATATATATATATATGTGTGTGTGTGTGTGTGTGTGTGTGTGTGTGTTTAAGAAAACATTAGTAGCTCCGGAGACTAGCAAAACTTGAATGGAGCCTCGCTCATCAATTAACTGGTAATTTCATAACTAAAAACTAAATATTACCACGAGTAAGTTGACCACAAACCCTGCCCTATTCATCTTCAAAATCACTCCACCAATCAATTGTATCTTACATGCAGTCTCGTTCTTATAGGTATTAAGGCCCTTTCGTTCCAACACATTTTTCATGCTTACGTCCTCAACTCACTCCACATGACACAATCCCCCAAAAGATACATAAAAATGTTGACTTATTTTCATGCTTTCGTCCTCAACTCACTCCACATGACACAATCACCCCAAAAGATACATAAAAATGTTGACTTATTTTCATGCTTTCGTCCTCAACTCACTCCACATGACACAATCACCCCAAAAGATACATAAAAATGTTGACTTATTTTCATGCTTTCGTCCTCAACTCACTCCACATGACACAATCACCCCAAAAGATACATAAAAATGTTGACTTATTTTCATGCTTTCGTCCTCAACTCACTCCACATGACACAATCACCCCAAAAGATACATAAAAATGTTGACTTATTTTCATGCTTTCGTCCTCAACTCACTCCACATGACACAATCACCCCAAAGGATACATAAAAATGTTGACTTATTTTCATGCTTTCGTCCTCAACTCACTCCACATGACACAATCACCCCAAAGGATACATAAAAATGTTGACTTATTTTCATGCTTTCGTCCTCAACTCACTCCACATGACACAATCACCCCAAAGGATACATAAAAATGTTGACTTATTTTCATGCTTTCGTCCTCAACTCACTCCACATGACACAATCACCCCAAAGGATACATAAAAATGTTGACTTATTTTCATGCTTTCGTCCTCAACTCACTCCACATGACACAATCACCCCAAAAGATACATAAAAATGTTGACTTATTTTCATGCTTTCGTCCTCAACTCACTCCACATGACACAATTACCCCAAAAGATACATAAAAATGTTGACTTATTTTCATGCTTTCGTCCTCAACTCACTCCACATGACACAATCACCCCAAAAGATACATAAAAATGTTGACTTATTTTCATGCTTTCGTCCTCAACTCACTCCACATGACAAAGATACATAAAAATGTTGACTTATTTTCATGCTTTCGTCCTCAACTCACTCCACATGACACAATCACCCCAAAAGATACATAAAAATTTTGACTTATGTTAACCTTGAAATGCATGTACAGCAAGCAATGCGCATACAAATGAAATAGTATGACCTATCAATGTTTTCTTAACAATACAACCGTTATTGGACTCCACGTAAGTAGTTCCATGTAAAAGCTAATTTAAATTATATTATCATTTCATTATGTAATCTACTTTTTATGCAAATGTCAACCTTATCAACAAAAACCCTAGACAGTTAACAAGCAATTGTTATCCTTTAGTGACCCCTAGGGGGGCCTATAATTACCTGTGTTGTCTGTAAATAAAGTTAGTTGTTTGGGAGCTGCCATTTGCTTTAGCTTTTCCCTCGCTCCCATCCCATTGGTAACCTATGGAGTGCTTTGAAAACCTACTCCACCTCACAACTCACAGTATTCTCTGCTATTTCCTCCGATGATGTCCACCACAGACCCTGACCCATTTGTCCACGCTGCCACAGTGAGGGTCGTGCTCTTTGCCAGCAGAGGTGGATTTGCTGGTTTCAGCACACAGATATTCAGTTCCGTATCAAGAATGGACCCCACATAAACATCAAAGCAGACGTCCTCGATGCGATCCATGACAACACCTTCCCTATAATTTCCAACTGGCTTCGCGAGCAAAGGAACTTGCCGTCGCCAGCCGCTCATTTAGTTAAAAGTTTTTAGCTCTCTCAACAACTGTTTGGGGATCAAAGAGCATCAATGGCCCTCAGGGAAATGATCAGTACTGCTAGTCTTCACCCTGCTGCAGACGGTTCTCCTCATGAAGTGAACCTACTTCATGCCCTTTGGTCACAACGCCTGCTGGAACCGGTGTGGAGCATCCTTCCCAAAGTTGACACCTTTCCCATTAAGAATCTGACAACCAGAGTCGACACCCTCATGGACAGCCACTTCCCCACCATCAAGAACTCTATTAACGACTCCACTCCTGATGAAGGGGACATTGACACACACCTTGCGATAAGCCTGAGCAGCAACCAAGCCACACTACCATCCTATGTAACCTACACCTACGCTCCCAACCAACACCCTTAACAGTCACTAGATGATGCCTCTCCCCTTAAGTTGTGTTACTACCAATCTAGATTCACGGCTGCTACTAAAAACAATGTGCTACCGGGTGTCAATGGTCAGAAAACGCATGTGGCGGTGGGCTCCCCATTAACTAATCTCTTCTTTTTGGATGATTTATAATCTAATGACCACTTTCTGGTAGAAACTAGTGCCTGTCATTCTCTTCTTCCTCGTTCCCTCTTAAGGGTGCAACCCCATCATTCCAAGACTGCTGGTGTTTGCTTGGTGGCCCCCAAAAGATTCTGTAATCCCCACCCACGGTTACAAGATGCTGACACTGTCGTTTGGGGGCGTCAAGTACCAGTGGAATTTCCTCGTTACTGAAGTTACATTGCCTCTCATTGGTGTGGATATCCTTGCTCATTTCCACCTCCTGGTCGATGTTGCACATCGATGCTTAGTCAGCGTCAGTTCTGATGTGTCTATACCTTTATCAACTGTTCCTTCTGACCTTGCTCTCCACATCAGCACACTCACAGATGTCTATGCCCATCTTCTCACTTTGTATAGATGTCTTTCGGCCAGAACTATAGCTTAAGTTCATGGCATCTATCACTGTATCAAGACAATGGGTCCCCAGTGTTTGCAAGATTTAGACTTTTGGTTCCAGACTTTTTGAAAGCTGATAAATGCACATTTGCTGAAATGGAAGAAATGGGACTTTATCAAAAGGTCTCAAGCCTAATTTCGCTGCCTCTGCACATCATCTTGAAGAAGGATGGATCTCTACTGCCCTATGGGGATCATAGGTGTCTTAACATGCAGACTGAACCATTCCACTAACACCACCCCAACACCACTACCTATCTCCATAGCACTATAGTATTCTCCACTCTCGACCTCCTGAAGGGGTACTATCAGGTGCCTATAAACAGAGAATACATCATCAAGACCTCCATCACCACTCCCTTTGGCATATAACCTTTAATTACTCCCGTTTTGGTCTTCATAATGCAAGGGCCACATTTCAACGACTTATAGGTGGCAACTTAGGAGACCTTCCCTTCTGCATATGTTGTGTAGATGACATACTAATGGCCTTGAAATCGGGGATGACAAGTGTAAATCTGGTGCTAAGGAAGTGACCTTTCTTGGGTCATTGTATCACTTTGGAGGGTGTTCACTCCCTCATGAGAAGGTATGAGTTGTACTGTGCAGAACTTTCCCACGCCCTCTACTGTCAAAGCACTGCGGGAGTTCTTGGGCATGGTGAACTATTAGCAGTTCAAGCCAGCCATTGCCACAACTCTCGCCCACATCTACAACTCCCTCAAGGGCAAGCCAAAAAATCCTGGAGTGGTGCCCCTTCGGGAGGCCACATTCTTTAATGCAAAGAAGGTCTTATCAACTGCTATGGCACTCACCTATCCCCTGCCAACTGCCCCCTTACTACTCTCCACCAATGGCATTAACGTCACTGTCAGGGTAGCACTCGAACAAATGATAAGCCTTCAGTAGAAAACTTTCAAAGGCATTTCTTGGAGGGCACGCCCTTCGTCATTCGCATGGGCCCCATGCCCCTCATGCATGCCTTACTTGACAGTCTGTTGCCTAGTAGCCTATATCCGTCAGGTCCAACATCTCTCTGCCAATTATGAATACGAACGTACCATTCTGAATCCCATTGCCGATACCCTTTCCAGAAACACACTAGCTGCCGTATCACTGGGATTGGATTACAAGGCCTTGCCAGAAGCCGAAGGAAAGGACCAGGTTGCCCTCTTTTAAATGTATGTCCGCTTCAGGGGTACCATATAATGCACGTGCAGCAATGCCCTATCAACGTTTTCTTTAAGACTACAACCCTTATTGGACTCCACATAAAAAGTCATTAAAAATAATTGGATAATTCATTTCGTATTATCATTCCATTATTATTAGGTTACCTATTGTTTCGCCAATGTCAACATTATCAACAAAACCCCTTGATTGTAAACACACAATTGTCATCTTTATGTTACCCCTTTGAGGCCTAAAAATACCTGTGTTATCTGTAAACAAATTTAGTGGTTTGTGAGCTGCGGATTGCTTTAGCTCTTCCCCAGCACACGACACAACCTTGCGTCTTTCATATCATTACATTTCTCATTTTCTAAATAATATTTTCTAAATCTCATTTACATTTTTAATCTCATTTGCATGCAACATATCTCTTTACCTCCATACAGGAAAGTAAAATCAATAATCTTCTCATACCCTATACTTTGCTCACATAAACACTTCATTTCATGGTCGCAATACAGATCCTGCTCCTTTCCTTGCTTATTATCTTCCTCTGAGACTCTCTTTACGCATCTTGCAAACATCCTTTTCATTAATTCCACAAATTAACCCTATTCATACTAGAACCACACATAATCTGATATACAATTTCAACTTAGTTTTCCACACACTTTCAAACATGCTACCAGTCCCTGCAGCGTCTCTCCACTAGTGTCAGCTACAATTGTGCATAAACAAACATCAGCCATCTCGGTAAACTGGGAAATATCTTGATTCAGTACAGAATCCCATGAACTGAGAAGCCTCATTAACAGAAAGACAAACATTTCTCTAAACCCTCAGTGACCTATTACTTGAATTTGGATTTTAATGATCATAAAATTCAGCTTAATAATTTTTCACGCTCTCATACTTTTCATCGATCCCCTTCTTTTAAAACGTTTTAATTTAATTTATACCAAACTCATTTTTTTTCCAAATTACATATATAACCATGCATTCCACCTTTTTCCAACTGATAAACTCTTCTCTTTTGAATTAAACGGATTATGATTTGTTCTACCAAAGCCACTACTAATTATTTTACACAACCAACTTTCACTCACTATGCACTAACACATAATTACAGAACAACATATACTTTACATATACACATATACATATATATGTATATGTGTATTGAATGTGTGTGTGTATATATATATATATATATATATATATATATATATATATACATATATACATATATATATATGCATATATACACAAACACATATTTATTTATATATATATATATATATATATATATATATATATATATATATATATATATATATACGCATATATATATATAATATATATATATATATATATATATATATATATATATAAATATATATATATATATATATATATATATATATATATATATATATATATATATATATATACTGTATATACAAAATAAAAAGGAGAAACAGTAAAAATAGGGACCTTAACATCGTATTGAAAAACCTAGTTAATGTATTTTAACTACTAGAATGGATCCCATCCAAAGCCCCTCGGTCAATATGCCAGGCTATAAATTGACACCATTGTCAGCTGAAGTCAAGATAAAGGGTGTGAGACTAGCAAACTCATTCCTAGGGGCTTAATCAGATATTGGAAGGCTGAAATTTTCTGGTGCCTCCCAACTATAAATAAGAAAAAGGTGCATGGTAGAATAAATAAATTATTGTGTATATATATATATATATATATATATATATATATATATATATATATATATATATATATATACATACACACACACATATATATATACATTTATATATATAGATATATATGCATATATATATATATATATATATATATATATATATATACATATACAGTATTCATATATATATATATATATATATATATATATATATATATATATATATATATATATATATATATATATATCTCTACATATAGATATATATACACACACACACACACACATATATATATATATATATATATATATATATACATATACAGTATATATGCTGTAGACTTATACAAGCCCTTGAAAAGAAGCACTGTCTGTCCTAATTTTGACAATAACAAATCGAACGACATTTCAAGTAAATGAGTTTTGTTTTAAGCAACAGGAAATCTCTAACTCATTCTGACTCCTCTAACTTTTTACTTGAAATGAAAGACATCTTTAAAATATACTCGTCGAATTTTTTTTTTCAACTTGATAAAAAAATTACGAAAACATATGATATTTCTTGTTTACGTTGAATGAATTAACGGATAAAAAATAAAAAGAGAAGCATTAAGACTTTAGCAGACTTGATAAAAAAGTATAAGTGGCATTATTCTTCAGGCCAAAGGAGGAAAAACATAAGAAAAGCCAGAAAACAGCGTGGCGTTCCCTTCCTGGTGTCATATTTAATTATCTAAAGGAAACGTTTTTGTTCTCACCAAATTGAATCAAATAAAAAGTTAAAAAAAGGCAAAACTCGAGAAATATCTTGTCCCAGACCAAGGCTAAATTATACTGCAAATAACATACGTAATTATTTTATGTACTGTATTATCAAAAGTGCCAACTAGTTTGGAATGACGCTTGTTTATGCTCTTAATAACATGATACGTAACTTTAGGAAATACAACAACGAATAAAAGCGTTAAGAAAACAAAAAGGAAAAAAGAGGCGACTGAAATATGGGAGCTCCAAAATGTCCACCCTTTGATCTTAATCTTCACCAGAACGAAGATGAACTGAAATTATCATTCTTCATTTATCAGCTTATAATTACTCTACCTGTTGTTTTTATTTGTCTAAAACACCTACGGAAAATTTTGACTTAAATAAACTGGCTGTCTTGATATTTTACTAATGACCATTATATAATTCAAGGTATCTTGTTACTTGACCAGTAAACAGTAGAATCTATAGAGGCTCACACTTATCCTTTTTTGTTCCTCTTCCCCACCCACCCCGTTATCTCTGTCTATACTTTATTTTGTATTCCTTTGTATAGCCTTCATTATATGCTATAGATGTAAACAATACTGTTTAAATATGTACTTAAATGTCTGTATATACTTTTTTTTTTATTCTGTAGGTATAACTGAATTACAATGTAGATGTAAACAATATTACTGTATAACCATGTACTCAAATGTCTGACGCCAATGGGCGCAATAAATTGGTTAAAACAAAAAAAAACTCTACATAAGGGGTCGGTTGCCTAACGTGCCCTCTCCAATGACTTCTATTAAAGGCATCCTGTTCCCCCAAACCTCTTCTTTCCATACAATCCTTCACCTTATCTCGCACCTGCTCTGATATTCCATTCCGCTACTATACTAAATTTCATCTTTCATGAGGCGCACTTGCACTGACTCAAGGGGGTGCCCTTTAAGCACGGAAATATTTCCTGCTAGCTGAATGATTAGACAAGGTAATCCTAACCAATCAGCTAGTAGGATACT
>NC_090750.1:63142318-63149818 GCF_036898095.1 Palaemon carinicauda | reverse complement strand
TCATTGGAGGTTTAGTATTTGAGAAATAAGCTCCCCTGTATAACAAAGAGCAAGAGTCTGAATATATATATCCATATATATATATATATATATATATATATATATATATATATATATATATATATATATATATATATATATATATATATATATATATATATAATATATATATATATACATATATATATACATATATATATATATATATATATATATAATATATATATATATATATATATATATATATATATATATATATATGCACCCACACCGCCTCTTACCAGGGTATTACTACTCCCTCTCCTTTCTACCCGAGTAACGAGGGGAGCTGAGCGTGACTGAATATATATATATATATATATATATATATATATATATATATATATATATATATATATGTACATATATATATATATATATATATATATATATATATATATATATATATTCGGTCACGCTCAGCTCCCCTCGTTACTCGGGTAGAAGGAAGAGAGATTAGTCATACCCTAATGAGAGGGGGTGCGGTTGCGTATGGGTACATATGTATCTGAATATTTAGCCGTCACTTTTCACGGGTTGCATATGCTAGTAAATGAGATGATGTCTTACGGTCGTTTATACTACCAATGACCAAGGTTACCGATAAAATACAAGATATAGACATTCTTGAAGAACTGCCAAGTGAGCTATCTGTAGATGAAAATTGCAATTAAGAATCGAAGATCCAAAATTTTTATTGGGAAGACAAGGCAATCATAAAGAAAATTGTTACACGGGAATTGAATAAGCGTTGTTTACAAGGACTCAGTAAGAACATATTATTGGTTCTTAAGGGGTCCTTTGAAAACCGAAGAGAGTAAGCAATATCACCCACGTTTGAACCCTGGATTAACTGTTTCGGAAGCGTTAATTTTCCAGCAAAAATATGGACTCTGAGAGTGGATTGATTTATGGGCTGATTTATGTAATTTAGGCTACATAGCTAAGCGCTGGGGTGGTCATTAAAGGCCGACGTGTGGCAAGGAGGGGGGGGGGGGGGGGGGGGTACGCAGTTGATTATGAAGTGAAAATATAAAGTTTGGACAGAAGGATGAAAAAAAAAAATACTAAAAGACTAAAATTTTGCTGCTTCTATCGGACGAAGGGACGAAACGAGGCCCCTTTGGTAATGAGACCCCTTCCTCCATCTCACCATATATGACCGAAGCAAGTTACCAAAGTTACTTGAAAATGCTCAGGAAAAAATAAAATAATTTAAATTCCTTAAGAGAAATACGTGGTGGCACATCTCACCACAAAAACATCTTCCAAAAGTTTCTAATACAATATTATTATTATTATTATTATTACTATCCAAGCTACAACCCTAGTTGGAAAAGCAAGATGCTATAAGCCCAGGGGCTCCAACAGGGAAAAATAGCCCAGTGAGGAAAGGAAATAAGGAAATAAATAAATGAAGAGAACAAATTAACAATAAATCATTCTAAAATAAGTTTAAGATTTCATCAAAAGTTTAACAAGGTTAACATAACAATGGAAAAGAGCTAGCCTTGCATTCACAAGAACGACAGATTCGTGTCCCAACGCAGCCCGGGAGTTTAATGTTTACTAGAAAATATCATTGCAGTGGCTCGGCTTGCCCAGCTTACGTTACGATCAGCATCACTGGTGAAATCAGGACTGAAACCTGACACTTTTAACCTTTAGCTCCAATTTCAGATTCAAAAAGCATTTTTTTTTTTATCTGTAAGGTTTAAAAATTAAATAAAAATAGTAATTTAATTCATTGTTCTATCTACCCCTTCACCATCTATCAAGAAATCACGAAATCTGTTCCTAAGAATTTCACCTCATTAGAATTGCAACAGGTCAGCAGTGCGTAAAAGCTTACGTAATCGGCACTTGAGGAACTCTCCAGGATTCCTGAAGACTAATTCAGAGACTTATGATGCCGGAGAATTCAAATGATGGGCAGAAGATGTTCGCGGCAATGTTTCGTAACCCATTGGCATTTTCTCACCGAAAACAAGTGGTGGTAGTAGTAGCCAGGATATACCTTTGTATAGGCTCCGCAAAAGGACAAGGGTCGCCAGATATCCCAAAACTGTGAGAACTATTTTTATGGAGAGGGAGAGGATTTGTTTTAACCGTGTTGCGCAAGTAATGTACTACACCTGTGTGCTCACGAATGTACACGCTTTGTGCCTGCAATACAGCAATATTATTATCATCATCTTCTTCTTCTTCTTCTTCTATTGACGTAAAGGGCCTCATTTAGATCTCCCCAGTCGCCTCTATCTTGAGCTTTTAAATCAATACTTGTCCATTCATCATCTCCAACTTCACGCTTCATAGTCCTCAGCCATGTAGGCCTGGGTCTTCCAACTCTTCTAGTACCTTCAGGAGCCTAGTTGAAAGTTTGGAGAACTAATCTCTCTTAGGGAATGCGAAGAGCATACCCAAGCCATCTCCATCTACCCTCACCATGATCTCATCCACATACGGCACTTGAGTAATCTCTCTTATAGTTTCATTTATAATTCTGTCCTGCTAATCAAAATAAAACTAGTGATAATTTTCTGCAAATCCACATTTACTTCTTTGTTGCTACTTTAATACCATGATTATTTTTCTTCATACTAACCTTACCCGTCACCAACAAAACCTTCTATCTTGCTCCTTTGCATATAAGGGTCTCAATGTTTACCCCACTCAATGCTTGCCTGCCTCGTTACTCGAACCGGTGTAAGGTACAGCTTGAGGAAAAGAAATTGAATAAATTTCTTGCATGCATCCCGCCTCCAACCCTGATTAATGAGGGAACAGCCCACCTCTGCTCCAAGGTACACACACACGAAGAAGATCTATATGACCCTGAGACGGCGAAAATGTGACTCTACCTCCACAGTAACAAACGTGAAGATACTGTCGGCGTGTCTCTTATTACAATGGCTCGTTATACGACTTGATATTTATAAATTCTATTGCTCATTGTCCTTTTGTAAGCATAGACAAATGACAATCACAATTAGAGTGCGTTTATATCATTCTTGGTAATCCCCTTATAATAATAATAATAATAATAATAATAATAATAATAGTAATAATAATAATAATAATAATAGTAATAATAATAATAATAATAATAATAATAATAATAATAATAATAAAAATAGTAATAATAATAATAATAATAATAATAATAACAGTCAGTAATAATAATAATAATAATAATAATAATAATAATAATAATAATAATAATAATAATAAAAGTTTCAGTAATAATAATAACAATAATAATAATAATAATAATAATAATAATAATAATAAAAATCAATAGCTAATATACTCCAGCTAACTTATTGGTATTGACATATTTTCTTGCTGTATTTTCTTTACAATTATATTACCTCACGGAATGATGAATAACCAGCTTTATAAAAATACACTTGCTAGGGGTTATTCAATAACTGACCAATGACTGCAAAGGGAAACGAAATGAACCTAAGAACGAGGGAATGGAACGATAGAATATAAAACTAAATGGAAGTGAACGTCTTATGAAAAAGAGACGACCGGTGTCAAAGGCTAATTGATTCAAGGGGATAGAAGCTTAATAAATAGTCAATTTAAGTAATGGGTTATTGGTGTGCTAGATGATTATAATGTTTCTTTATATGTCCAACCAAGGTTTAAACGAGCATATGAATATTACCTTAGATGATGCTGCTTTTTAGCTTAGATTACCTTAAAACCTTTCAAATTTCCTTGAATTTGAAGCTAATAAAGCAGAAATTACCTTAGAATATTACCTTAGATGATGCTGCTTTTTAGCTTAGATTACCTTAAAACCTTTCAAATTTCCTTGAATTTGAAGCTAAGAAAGCAGAAAATACCCTAGAATGACCTTAAAATTACCTTAAAACCATGCATATTACCTCAAAATAAGGTAATTACCTTAAACCCTATGTCCAACATACTACAACGAAGTCCCCTACTTTGTCAATTTAAGTTATTGGGGTATATATTTCGTATAAGAAGTCGTAGGGAAAAGGCCTTTTAATCACGAATTTTCTTTTCTGCTTGCTTTAATTATGAACAAGATAGCATAGTCTTCCTTCTGTGCGCGTTAAAGCGTCAACCGTTCTGAGGAGGGCGTATTATAGCTGTCAAAATGGCTATATTAAAAATTTCATAAAGAAATTACTATCGGAAAAATAGCTTCAATTTGATGCGAAACGATTCAGTGGTAAGAAAGTTTTAGATATGCTTTAATAAAAAAATACAGATATCCTTACATACATACATACATACATACATATATATATATATATATATATATATATATATATGTATGTATATACATAAATATGTATATATATACATACATATACATATACATATATATATATATATATATACATACATATATATATACATACATATATATACATATATATATACAAACATATGTATACATATATATATATATATATATATATATATATATATATATATATGTATATATATATACACACATGCAAGAGTTAACTTACAAATAAGTAAAGCAACTTGAACAGGGCGTTGTTTAGTAAATGGTCTGCAAAAGCAAAAATTTGAAATTTGATCATTTCACCACTCCATCAAAACAATCAACAAGCAAATGAAAGACATTCATAAAATTTGATCAAATTAATAAATGATTAACTATGTAAGCATAAGATGAATACCGAAACCGACGATTAGAAATGAAAGAAAACTCCGAAAAGAGTTTTATCAATATAAATAGGTTGCTTTAACCGGAGAATTTTAAGGATAAAAATGAGACCAATTAAAAAAAAAAAGGTTTTGTATATACAGTATGTGATGCCTCACTTCAGCACCCTTGCAACGTCTTGGCACTGAATACTGTCATGCAAGGAACTATTCTAATATACACGTGAGGACTTCAATATCATG
The DNA here is from genome assembly GCF_036898095.1 of Palaemon carinicauda. NCBI lineage: Eukaryota > Metazoa > Arthropoda > Malacostraca > Decapoda > Palaemonidae > Palaemon > Palaemon carinicauda. Next base: position 63,144,859 of record NC_090750.1, on the reverse strand, counting down.
TGAGTCTCTCTCTCTCTCTCTCTCTCTCTCTCTCTCTCTCTCTCTCTCACTTGGTTCGAAACCTTTTACTAATGTACTAGGATAATACTAACATGTGAGTCTCTCTCTCTCTCTCTCTCTCTCTCTCTCTCTCTCTCTCTCTCTCTCTCTCTCTCTCTCCTCCACTTGGTTCGAAACCTTTTACTAATGTACTAGAATGATCCTAAAGAGTTCTTTTCTAAGATTCCAATTAATTATGGATTTTTCTAAATTTCACGGTTCAACATAGGTAATGTACGTTTTACGTTTTAGCTTAACTGCACTAAAATAGAATTGTTTTGTAATGAATATACAATTCTACGAAAGCATGTATGCATGTCCAACCTAAGAAGTATAACGAATTTAACATTCTTGGCTATTTAGATATAACAAAACGGAATTTGTAAGAACATGACCAATATTATGTAATATAAAAATACTTGTAAATATATGTAAAACTTTTAAAAATTAGCAAGTGGATATTAATAAAAATATAAAAAAATTCGTTAAATACAAAATTTTAAACCCTCCAATCACTCGAAATACCCATCAATTGGGAAAAAAATGATATATACAATTGCCATAATTTTGATCGTACTAAGAACATAATTCCCAATCAAGGTTACAAAAGAATAGAAGTATCATTTTTAAAAATGATAAACAACAGGACAACACTTTAAAGGATAAAAAAAAAAAAAAAACATATTTTCAAGATTAAAATATCTTATCAAAAATAAAAAAGAAATCTACTGTTGGAACCAAACAAAGAGTGAGGCAGCAATTATAATCTCTGAGACGCTTTTCGCACTTACTGTATACATCTCCAGCCAAAGACGGAATGCAACGGAACATCGTCCTTGCAATATCACAATGCAAATCTGTTCTTCCGTGCAACATGTGTGTTATGCTCTTTTGTAGATTAAATTCCCTAAGTGAAAAGGAGGTGGGAGCTATCTCATCAAATGAGAGAGAGAGAGAGAGAGAGAGAGAGAGAGAGAGAGAGAGAGAGAGAGAGTGATATATTTTCTCAAGTTTACTCACAATAGTCATTTCTCTTCTATTTCTCTGAAACAACAAGACCCCGATAACCTAATTGTTGCAAAGGTAAAGAGATTTACAATAAATCAGCCACTTATTGGTGATGAAATACTCACTATGGCACCCGGCACCCGTTGAGATACTACCGCTAGAGAGTTACGGGGCCCTTTGACTGTCCAGACAGTACTACATTGGATCCATCTCTCTGGTTACTGTTCATTTTTCCTTTGCCTACACATACACCGAATACTGTGGCCTATTCTTTACATATTCTCCTCTGTCCTCATACACCTTACAGCACTGAGATTACTAAACAATTCTTTTTCACTCAAGGGGTTAACTACTGCACTATAATCGTTAAGTGGGCACTTTCCTTTTGATAGGGGTAGAAGAGATTCTTTAGCTATGGTAAGAAACTCTTCTAGGAGAAGGCTACTCCAAAATCAAACTATTGTTCTTTAGTCTTGGGCAGCGTCATAGCCTCTGTACCATTGTACCATGGTCTTTCACTGTCTTGGGATAGAGTTCTCTTGCATAAGGGTACACTCAGGCACATTATTCTATCTTATTTCTCCTCCTCTTGTTTGGTTCAAGTTTTTATAGTTTATATAAGAGACGATTTATTTTGAAGTTGATAAAAGTTCTTAAAATATTCTATTTTTTCTTGTTTCCTTTCCTCACTGGGCTATTTTCCTTGTTGAAGCTCCTGGGCTAATAGCATCCTGCTTTTCCAACAAGGGTTGTCGCCTGGTTTTATAACTTTGAAAAGTGAACAATTCAGAGAGAGAGAGAGAGAGAGAGAGAGAGAGAGAGAGAGAGAGAGAGAGAGAGAGAGAGAGTTTCTGACTTTAGCAAACGAGACATAACCACATAGTAATATATTAATTAAAGTTAAGAATAGAAACGCGACCATGTGATAGGAAATAAAGTGATCTTTGCAAGAAATACTAATATTAGCTTTTGCAACACTGAAAGAACGACTTTACTACTGCGCAGTCGCTATGTAAAATGTACTTTAAATTTAGACATAACATATCTAAGGCTAATTTAAACAGATTTCATGAAAAAAAAGACATGCAAATACCAAGTGATTTTGCCTCTAATACCTCGTGAATACTTCAGCTTCTCTAAGACATCTTCAGATTTGGGTCAGGATAAATCTTTAAAAAATAAAAAAGAAGTATAGACATGATACACAGGGCGTACGTTTCTTAGATTTTCTAATATTTTCTAAAAAAAAAAAAAAAAAAAAAAAAAAAAAAAAAAAAAAAAAAAAACTATCTTCTCTTTTCTAAGAACTTTCCATCATCATCATCATTATCATTATTAATATTATTATTATTATTATTATTATTAGCTGAGCTAGAATCTGGTTGGAAAATCAGGATGCTAAGCCTTATTAGGGCTCCAACAAGGAAAATAGCTCAGTGAGGAAAGGAAATAAGGAAATACAGAATACTGTGTGTAAGTGTATCCTCAAGCAAG
>NC_090750.1:63134818-63137318 GCF_036898095.1 Palaemon carinicauda | reverse complement strand
TACCATGTTCTTGTTAGTAGAATTACACACATTTTCACGATTGTTTTAATCAGTGACAGTTCAGTATTACACATTAATCTTTAAAATTATACACCTTTGCACTGATCATACGAAAATATCAATTTCGATATGATATATGTCGTCAATTTGAGCCAAAACCTTTGTTGTCAAACTTCTTGAAAAAAAAAAAAATGTTGTAATGAATCTTCACTGACTTTCGAAGTAAGATAGTAGATAATGCAAAAAAAAAAATATACTTGATTCTACTATTCACGCCTTTGCCATGCAAAATAAAGTTTATGTTATTCCAGACAAGATTAAGACAAGAATATAGGTTACCCCCGGTTTTGGGCAAAACTTTGGGAGTGTAATTATCTCTACAGCAAAGTTAGTTTCACTACTCAAAACCTCGTGTTCCATCACTGTTGGTTAATAGTATTATCCTTTTAGCCCATCTGAACATAATATATAATACTATATGAAGAAAAGGCTGTGTTTAAAACTTGGTTTATCTAAAAGCAAATCATTTATCCGTGTAAAGTACTCGTACCATCAGATAAAAACGTAAGAGCCTCAGTTATTTGTTTAAGCTTTTCCCTCCTCACTTTTCGGGGTGGGGGGGGGGGTTAAGAGGTAGGAGTCAACAGCCGAAGGAAAGGGGAAGATGGAGGGAGGGGTAATTGCTAGTTGCGGTGTATTCCGTTCCGGCTTAATAGGATAAATCTGGTTTCACCTTACACTACATCCCACGTAATTCACCACAATCTCTGTGATAAATCCCTGACGTGGCTTGGAGCTCGCGCGCTCTCTCTCTCTCTCTCTCTCTCTCTCTCTCTCTCTCTCTCTCTCTCTCTCTCTCTCTCTCTCTCTCTCTCTCTCAAAAAAAAAAAAGCGAGCTTTAATCTCGGTTCTGTTTTCTTCTCAATAATTTTTTTACTAATTCTTAAATTTTAAATACGCGTTAGAATTTTTGTATAAGTTCAGAAAATAAATTAGGATAAATTATCTGATATTATCTAAATTAGAGCTGGTTAGGTCTACCATTTAAAAAGCTTTAAAATTCATAATGACCAGACTCGAGGTGATAACAGAGTTATTATTATGCGTAAAAAGCTCAAAAGATTAAATATGGATGATTACATACAAAAAGAAAATTTACTTCTAATACATATTTAAAAAAGGATATACATTTATTACAAAAGTATCACTTAGTGCATATGAAATAGTAACAAGCAAGTTTCACTTTACACATTTCACATAATCACTTAATTTCACATCTCGATCCACATTTTCCTGTACTAACTCGTGAGAAATATCAAAATTATCGTATTCAATTAGAGCAATACAAATGTGCTCCTACAGGCAGAGTCCGGGTCCAAATTATACAATTGGTTACGATCAACAGATTATTACATAACCCAATTTCGTTAACAGCAGGTTACTTAAAAGTTTAGGCTTAGTAATTAGACCAAGTGATAGAACAACGATTATACAGAGTTCTTAACAATTCGTTTTCTTTAACCAATTCAAACAATAAATGGTACTATGCTTTGAGAGTTATATCAACACTTGAACAATTCAATCACTATAAAGTTATTTTATAAATATCACATACGTACGGCAGTACGAGAGAATGGGGAAACAGTAGCCAAAAGTTAACCTTAACTTTGGATCCGCATTCCAAAGAACATGTAGTTATCAAGTCGGCTGCGTGGAAATGCGTCTCTACAATACAAAATTCGCCTTTACATACCCCTCCTTGTGTACAGTTAGAATCAAAAGAACGCCGACACTCTGGGGAAATCTTTCGTCAGAGGTCTCTATTGTTCCCATGACAAAACAGATAAGGTGTTGCTCTTCTTACTACTACTATGAAATGGGCGAAACCCTCTCCAACATTAACAGACGGTATTTGGATGACACATATATATTATTTGAGAAAAAAGAGCATGCTGAACAGTTTTTTACTTATTTAAATTCTCGACATCCTAAGATAAATTTCACGAGAGAAAAAGAAGAAAACCATAAATTACCATTCTTAGATATAATGTTAGAAAGAGAACAAAGTACTATTAATACTGCAGTATTCAGAAAGAAAACTTATACTGGAGTAGGCCTCAATGTCACCAGTTTTACATTTCTTCGCTTTAAACTGAATGCCTTTTCAACTTTTCTATACAGAGCATGGAGAATTTCTAAAACATATATCAAATTTAATATAGAAATAGAATTTTTACGTACTTTTTTTTTGAATAATGGATACCCAGCTGAAATATTTGATAGTCAATTAAAGAGGTTCTTAAACAACATCTTCATACAAAAGCCCATTACAAGTACTGTAGAAAAAGAGACTGTATATCTAAAACTGCCTTATCAAGGAGAGCAATTATGCAAGGTGATAAATAAAGAATTAAATAATAATAATAATAATAATAATAATAATAATAATAATAATAATAATAATAATAATAAAAGAACTAAGGCGAATCAAACTTTGTTA
>NC_090750.1:63102318-63127318 GCF_036898095.1 Palaemon carinicauda | reverse complement strand
AAGCAGTGTTGACACATATAATTACATTGTTGCCACGATGCATAATGAAAAAGTGGTCTTACAGTATATGTAATAGGAAAAGATAAATGGAAATAAATATCATTCTTCTACGAAAATAGTAATAAAGTAAATATGCATTAATGTTCATAGATTGTACGTAATGTAAATAATATACAGCATAATATTAGATATCTATACAATGTACTTACATTTTTTGCTGACCCTGAGATCTGGATGACTTCTGATTCGTAAGCGAGCTAGTGATATCCACCAGGTCATCTTTCTGCGATTATAAAAAAAAAAGAGAAAAACATTAACAAATATGAAACTAGAATAGAAGTTAATTAGACCTTGGTCTAATTGCTGATACTCCTATCATTAACATTGGAAATTATTAGATCACAATGTTGTTATGTGACTGCCTAGAATATGGTTTATTGAACATTATTAAATTCTACAATATATGGGTGTCACTACGCACGGTCAAGATGAAAGGCAGACGGACTTTCACCAAGCAGATCACCTATAAAATGTAATTTGCATAACGATTACCATCACTTGTTGCTTTTGTTATTTAAAGTTCAGCATTGCATTCCATCATAAATACTTCATCTACTTATAATCACACACTTCAACTAATAATTTGGAGGTTTCTCATTGAAAAATTAGGATTATTTGTGGAAGAACAAAAAAAATAATGAATAAAATATAAGGAAATAGGCATTATATACTCTTAATCTAACCTACAACACCAAAATAAATATTTCCTATATAAACTATAAAAACTTTAACAAAACAATAGGAAGAGAAATAAGATAGAATAGTGTGCCCAAGTGTATCCTTAAGCAAGAGAACTCTAACCCAAGACTGTGGAAGACCATGGTACAAAGGCTATGGCACGACCCAAGACTAGAGAACAATGATGTCCCTGCTCCTAGAAGAACTGCTTACCATAACTAAAGAGTCTCTTCTACCCTTACCAAGAGGAAGGTAGCCACTGAACAATTACAGTGGAGTAGTTAACCCTTTGGATGAAGAATTGTTTGGTAATCTCAGTGTTGTCAGGTGTATGAGGACAGAGGAGGATCTGTAAGGAATAGGCCAGACTATTCGGTATATGTGTAGCCATAGGAAAAATGAACGTCACCAGAGAGAAGGGTCCAATGTAGGCTGGCGGACGATGGCTATTTCAAAGTGATAGGCTGAATCTCGAATTAATTCTAGAAATTTCTGGTAAATCATTCTCATAGCATGGGGCATGCCTATAGCAGCGTAAGCTTGCCACTTAGCCATTTGTAGAAGGGGTACTAATGTTCCCTGCGAGGCTACTCTCTCTCAGCTAACTCTGCCCACCTCCTCTAGTAACATTAAAAATATATTATACTTTAGTCAAGAATTTTCATGAATTTTCCAACCACGTGGAAACATGATGCAATCCATAGCATGTGTGTCATACAGCAAACCTTTTAACAAGCTTACACAACACTTCTTAACAAAACTACGTGAAATGAAAATTTGATTCTTTTACATAACGTAACTTAACATATACGGAACTGAATGAAAATACAATTAAAGGAATGACGACAGTCTTATGTAATTTACATACATTACTTAATACTGCATGAGTGGAACTCGTCTTACGAGCTGGCTATACATCTCTTAAATACACAAATAAAATAGGATACGTGAATAAAATATTTTACTTTCATCAAAACCAGCTTCGTCGGAATATATATAGATATATATATATATATATATATATATAATATATATATATATATATATATATATATATTTATATATATATATATACATGCTGTATAACATGTTAGTCACAAAACTGCATGAGATAAATACTTAAAAACAAAACATGAAGGAAACATGAAGACTGAAAGCCCAGATGCCAAGCAATTTCTTGTATAAGCTAGACGTTTCTGTACACTCTAAATAATGTCATGATATACGAAATGCTTTACTCGATCTGAGAGAGAGAGAGAGAGAGAGAGAGAGAGAGAGAGAGAGAGAGAGAGAGAGAGAGAGAGAGAGAGAGAGAGAGAGAGAGAGAGAGAATAGTTTCTGCAGAGAATCGAAAATCATTGGAATCAGTTAGTTATCGATAAATTATGTATTCGTTTTCTTTTCTTAATCTTAACTCTCAAAGAAGATGGTACCAACGATATGTACGACTAACTATTATATTAAATTTTTCTTCGGACTTGATTTCTCTTGTTCCTTTTCCTATTTTTCTTTCTGTTTGGCGTAACCTCATATCATTAAATCTAAATTTCATGATAAAAAAAAAACATATACATAGCACTTTTTTTTAAATTTTATCTTCTTTAAATAAGCGTTTGCACAATTGTGACATATATGCACAGCCCACAGAAAAACTTTACCTTCAAATATGATTTTGTACAGTTTATATATATATATATATATATATATATATATATATATATATATATATATATATATATATATATATATACATATATATATACACATACATACATATATATATATATATATATATATATATATATATAATATATATATATATATATACACATATATATAAATATATATATACATATATATATATACATATACATATATATATATATATATATATATATATATTATATACATATATATATGCATATATACATATATATATATATATATATATATATATATATATATATATACATATACATATATATATACACATATACATATATATATAATATATATCTATATACATATATATATATATATCTACATATATATATATATACATATATATATATATATATATATATATATATATATATATATACATATATACATATATATACATATATACTTATATATATACATATATATACAGTATATATAAACATATATACATATATATACATATATATACATATATACATTATATATATATATATATATATATATATATATATATATATATATATATTTACCGGTCAATAAGTTCACTCTCCATATTATGTAAAATGTTTACAAAGATAAGATTAAGCTAGACTTTAATCAACCATGATAGCAGGAAGGCTCTGTTGATAAATCAACAGAGTATGGGGAAAAATTTATATGGCATTTATAGTCTATGAGAAAGCTTTTGATTCTGTCAATAACTCAGCAGTAATGAAAGCCCTTCAAAAGCTAGGAATTGATGAATATGTTAGAACACTTGAAGATATCTATACAGGTCATACACCAATCCAAAACTACATAGCGCCTGGAGATCTTTAAGAAGTTAGATTCTGAAAATGTAAGAATTAACAATAATGGAAAATACCTTAACAACTCAAAATTTGCAGATGGCATAGTTCTATACAGTAGTCTATACTGAATCATGGGAGGAATTGCTAAAGATGATAGAAAATTTGAAAATAGAAAGAAGAAATGTAGGACTGACAATAAATATGAGTAAAACTAGTATGTTTAATGAAAATGCACAGACAACAAATTAGGGTTAAGGACATAACTCTAGAGATTGTTAACGAATACAGTATATGTACTTAGGACAGACAGTAGGCGTTTGGTAGTGGCAACTACTTACCTACCCCCTAGAAACCCAATATTCCCGCAACAGGATGTAATCTCATTGATGAGACGTAATATCCCAGTCTACCTGCTGGCTGATCTCAATGCAGCCCACATGGCCCTTGGCCATAATAGAATTAACCCAGTAGGTAATCTTATAAACAATCTAATGAATAGGAACCTCGTAAGGTTCTTAGGACCAGATTTTGATACATTCTTTCACAACAGAACCTCTGACAGGCCAGATATTCTTCTCTCTAATAGACTACACATTTTTAATTATTCACTCACACAAGGCCCTCTAACCACTTCAGATCATATTCCCTTATTTTTAAAACTTACTGTGAGACCCATTTTGGTACCAACTAGCCCTACACTTGATATCAATAATGCTGACTGGGAACGTTTCAAGGACTCACTTGATGACTCTCTCTCTAACTATGACGAACCGGATAATATCTTAAAAGATAAATCCTATATTGACAACAAACTAACTTTCTGGTATAGGATGATCAAGGAAGCCTCAGAGCAGTATATTCCCATTAAAACCCATAGAATCTTACCCTTCACTAAGGAAACTGACCACCTCAAATTGCTACAATTCCATTACAAACAGGCCTTAAATCAAATTAATATCCAAGGTCCATCACGACAAATTTTAGAATACATCCATGACATCCAAGAACGTATCAAAATCGAATCTGTGGAACTCATTAACTCAAATTGGGACACTCTCTTGAACAAGTGTGAGGTCTCTTATAAAGAACCAGGTAAATTTTGGAGAATGGTTAGGAACCTTTTAGGTTCGTAGGTTTGATCAACAACATGAGCAACATGTCATGGCGGCAATCCGTGAACATGCTGATCGCATAGTCCCTTACGATTCAGTAGATCTAGGGAGGCTTGACGAGGACGACTCCTTCTTGAAACCTATCCAACTCCAGAATATTATCAATGCCATTAAACGATTTCAAAACAAAGCTCCTGGCCAATCGTATCCTGTTCCCTACGAAGGAGGTGATCGTTCAGCCTTGGGAGGTCCTCATTGAATTGACGACCGGCTACGTCAGGCTCTAGTTTCCCTACCGTGAAGGTCGACTGGATGTCTTTCCAGTGCCTATCATCGGGGGGAAGAGTAATGGAGAAGGGTCTGCACTCCTCCAGTGCAGGGCAAGGTTTCCCTTCCTCCACTGCCTTTATGACCGCTGTGAAGGCCTTTTCGATGAAGGGGAAGGTCGCAGAATTTAGCGCAACGAAGGTTGGATGCTTCTTGCTAAGCGCCGGCATCTTGGAGTTAGTGAAACCCCTACTCTTCACCGCCTGAGCTAACATAGCTTGGGCCTACGCGAGATCGAACACAATAACTTCCTTTGGTTCGGTCTCCTCCTTTGAGGCTGGTTCGGACCTGAGCCGGACGTAACAGTCCGGATAAGCCTCGAAATTTGGGAAGAACTCCACTTCTTCCAGCAAGATAGAGCCAGCCCTTTCACTAATGTAAATCTTGCCAGTTGTAATTGGCATATGCTCGGCGTATCTCCATGGGTTAGCTTCCGAGCAGGTGGGGAGGTCCTTAACCGAAATCCTTTTCGGTTGCTTGAAGCTGACGAGAGTCGTCCGGAATTGTTCCTGAGTTTCTCGTAGCTTCTTTTCCATGAGGGCTTCAACCATCTTGAAGACCTCTTGAGTGGCCGATGGAAGAGGGTCCGGGGTGGCAGAAGTCGAAGGAACAGGTTCCTCGGACAGTGCAGGAGTTGCTGGGGGAGCAGGAGCGACCTCGGTCTCCGAATCAGGGTATTCCACCTGATCTTCCTCACAGTCGAGTTCCTCGCCCATGAGGTTCTTCTCTGTCTCTTCCGACACCTCCGACATACGTTCCACGTTGTCGGAATCAAGATGCCACTCACGCATGGACTGAGCCATGACAACATCAGGTTCCACCACGATCTGGACGGTGGGGATCTGATCACGGGGGACCACTGAGTCTTTTGGTGCTTTTGGGAAAAGCAAGGCCCTCAAATCTTCGTTGGGAAGATACGGTCCAATGGCGTTCTTCTGGAAGCCACGCACCCATTTGCGTAGCTTCTCCCTAGTAATGTCCCTTGCCTCCGCAGTAGGAGGATCGTCGAACGCCTCGACAAGAAGACTTTTGCAGACTGTACAGTTCTGCGGGCCCCAATACTTCAAGTCGCCTTTCTTGGCGGCGCAGGGGGCGTGGGTCCGGCACGCCTTGTGCCCGTAGAAGTCCGGGCGGTTCACCCCGCAGAACTTACTCTCACACTTCAGATACTCCTCCTGTAAAAGAAAGAGATCATGAGTACATGGAAGGCATTAAAATGACTTACATTACTCTAAAATTAAGGATAACTTAATCTAAAATTAAGAATAACTTAATTATAAGAACATAATAATGCTTAAGATTAATGAGCGGGAAAGGAAGTAGATAGACACATACTTGTGAATCCCGCCCAGCCGGTTACCGTAACCCTATCCGTAGACAATTCCTTTGTGCCCAAAGGTCACAATGAGGAAAATCCATATGGATGAGCCAAGCTAGGCTTTTAACAGGAATTGTCCGCAGAGTGTAATAGGGTCTGAGACCACTCAGATCCCTGGGGGAGAGGGGGCATAGGATAAACCCCTTATTAAATGTAGGTTCCAGCAATCGACTGCACTAAGATACACAGAGTATGCTGGAATTATTGCAATGTGCAATCAAACAGCATAGCCACAATCTTGGATGGTAAGACAATACCTATATGGAAGTGGCCAAGCCATCTGGCTGCAGTATATTGACTGTCGGCATGTTGCCGGCAGCCAGGGAAGGGGTGCATGTCCCTTGACGTCTCATGATGGTGCCGGCAGACCGACAGCACACCGGAGGCCGGTCCTGCAGGGTGGAAGGCATCAAGGCAGACACACTTGAGTATCTATAAGGATAATACCATAGTGGCGACCGCCGGCACAGCGGCGGGTCGTCGGCTTCGGCAGCCGAAGGCTGACGGCATGGTGAGCCTAGGATCAATTCATAAGATAGATATGTATATGGTCGTATACCTAGATTGCCGGTAATCAATGCCGGCATGCGAGAGGCCGACTCCGAAAGTCGGCCGGCTGTTACTAGGTAAAACGAAGGGTGGGACGTCGGCGGTAAACCGACGGAAGGCGGAAGCCTCCGGCACAAGGAAGGCTGACGTCTTAAAGGGGGGGAGGCATCTTATGAAAGAATGTCACCTGAGGTAGTGGCGGTTATCGCCGGCAGTAGAGACGCAAGGGACCGGCACCAGGATAGAAAGAGAGAAAGGTAAGGAGGGATGGAAGGGGTAAGATCCTATACCCCCTCCGGCATCCCTCCGGAGTGAGTGCACTCATGATAGGAGTGGATACTCCTAACATCCGACGAAACGGAGCCGGCAGGTGGCCGTGTGCCTGTGGTAAACCAAGGGAGGGAAAAAGGGCACTCAAAGAGGGGGAATCCCCCGCGGGCAGGACTGCCGCCGGCAACCACCCCCATAGAACGCTATGAAGGGTATGTGTACCAGAGCAGGAGGAGAACAATGTTAGCCCTACCACTCCACCCAAGGGAGGAGTTGTAGGACTAAGGACAGAGGTGTGTAGGCAAGCCTACACCAAAGGGATAGGTGGGGATGGAGAAGAATAGGTCTTTCTAAAGAGGAGACTCTGCATGAGAATGGCCACCAAGGAAAGGGAGAACGCTCCCTAACCTAGGATAGGTAGCCCAGATCGAGAACGGTACTAATGTACCGTCTCAAACTATAATAAGGCAGAGTCAACCCCCAGAGCTTAACCTAGAGTAGGAGGACTAACTCCTAGGCTAGGAAAGCTTGAAAGACACATCGCTAGTTGCAGGGAGGAAGGAGTAACCCAACCAGGTGCAACTGAGGAAGGGCAGGGCCCTTCCTAATCTCTCAGGCACGACCCTAAGGGAGGGTCATTCCCTTAGGGTAGGCAGAGAAGCGATAAATACTCTGGTTGTAGACGAGATTCCCCTATATAGAAGGGAAAGCAAGTCTACCCAGAGGGAAAGCCCGCAGGCAGGGGGAATAGGGAGCATATAAGGGTTCCTACATTAGGTTAGGAGGGGATGATACACAATCAACACTGTCCCTTATATGGTCACCGAAGGCGAAAACACTTACATCACAGTAAATAGTATGTTTAATAATGCCACAATCTTCATAACTTAACTTAGGAACACTGGTATATATCATGCATGAAAACAAGCACTAGGCTGACCAGCCTAGAGGCTAAGCTAGCGATCTAGTAGGGGGGCAAACAGCGACCGAGTCTGATGAGCGCTAAAACACGATATAAAGATTCCCTAGCTATGAAGACTAAATAACTAATAATATCAATTAGTTAAATGACCGGAGAGGGCTGTTCTGGCTAACTAAATAAAGCATGCAACATGAACAGCGGCCCGGTAACGGCACAGCTCTGCCACAAAACACAATATTTTACGAAAAGTAGAAGTTACTTTACGGCTAGAGCTTATTTAAACAATACTGGGACCTGGTACTCAACTTTCCAGAAGAAGGCGAGGCTGAAGGTAGCGACATAACGGCGATGTAAGCTGATAAAGTAAGCACTTGGGAAAAATCCTACTTAGCAAAGAAGCTACAGGCGAAAGGATAAGGACGGACGTGACGTTATTTAGCAATGGCGCCCATTTGTTTACGTCTTGAGTACCAAAAGCAGCCACGGATGAGTGTAACTGTGGAACGGCTCCTCAGTTACTCAGCCACCTTTCCATATCGAAGTGTTAACTCTATATGGGGTGCAGATAGCTATGTGGCGTGTTAATACATGCGTCCCCTGTTGATATACGATATCCTAGAGGGAAACCTTTAGGGTACTCACACCAGAAGTTAGAATTCTGTGATAACCTTTAGTTTAATTCTCTGGGAATATCCACTGTAGTTAAATATACCCAAGGAAGCTACTGAAGGAACCTTCCATCAGGACGTCATGGCTTGAGCCCAAAAATGTAAATTGTACTACAGTAAAGTGTTACCAGAAGGTAGTGTTAGTTTTGCATGAAGACACAAAGTGCATAACTGAGTTTTTCTTTTTTGCCTGATGCATCAAAATGCATTAACAAAACAGCCAAAAACTAGAACTCAGTTAGAATTACTGTAATCTAATTTAGGAAATCAATTTCGTAAAGCTCAGTAGCCTATCCTAATTCAGGTAGGAATTCATGTCTCAAGATACTGAACGACTGAGCGATTCAAAATTGTTGCAGATCCAAAGTGTTGCAACTAGATGGCATCATCCGGTGGATGATTTCAAGATTTATTTAAAAAAAAGTTAAAGTTGCGGGTTTTAGGTCTCCACAGAGACGATTTACATCGTCCTCCTCGGGCGACCATTAGCCAGCAGACTAGTCCCCTCTAACCTCCCCCCCAGGCGCCACCCTGGGAGTACCCCCCAGTAGAAGTTCTCACGGTATTCGCATCCCTGGCGGGGACCAAACTCGGGACCTCTATCATAGAAATCCGCGACGCTAGCAACCTTGCTATCCGGTAGTATTAAAGATTTACAGAAGAAAGCATTGCTTCTAAATAGTGCAGGTAGAGATGTTCGCAAAGTGTTTAAGACATTGCAAAGTACAGATGACACAAGTGAAGCTACAATTAAGGCTTTAACCACATATTTTGCTCAACAGGTCAATAAGTAAGTATTTTGAAAGGTATTAATTTACGGCACAAACATATCAAAGGTTAGATTAAAGTTTAAATGCACTTGTGATTAGACTTAAAAGTTTAGCTGGCTTATGTGAATTTCTAAGAGTTAGATAAAAGATAAAAGATCTAAGCAATTAATTAATTAATTATATGCAGAGCTTAGAAACATCAAATAGGCTAAGTAACATAATAAGTAGTTCAACAAACTATAGAATGGAAAATTCTAAAATAAGTAAGGTAGGCTTAAAATGCAAATATTAGAATTGTACCTATACGCAGAAACAACAGGGAAACCCCAAATACTACATGTGTAGTACAATGATCAATTTCCATTTGAAGTAAAAGAATGCCATGCTACGAGACAGACATGTTTAAATTGTAAAAAGTTGGTTAAACTCTGTTAACATCCCACACAGTGCTTTTATCGTAATTTATATTTTTCTCAGACAAAACGTGAAAACGAAACAATTCTTCTCAATATGTTATAGAGGCAAAGGCATAATAAGAGAAAAATAATAATTAACTTTGTGAAGTTCTGTGTTACTGTAACACTGCCAGGCATAGTAGCTCCCATTAGTTCGTATGTTTGCTTCTATTGTTATTAAGCCCCTATAACACTTATCCGGTTTCCTACGGCGCCATCAGTCGCAATGCTTGCATATGGTCAAACCGGAGCGTGTGATTGCAAATCGGTTGTATGAAAGCTCACCCATCCTACGGCGCCATCAGTCGCAATGCTTGCATATGGTCAAACCGGAGCGTGTGATTGCAAATCGGTTGTATGAAAGCTCACCCATGACCGACATGGGTGAGCTTTCATACAACCGATTTGCAATCACACGCTCCGGTTTGACCATATGCAAGCATCGCGACTGATGGCGCCGTAGGAAACCGGATAAGTGTAATAGGGGCTTTAACCCAACCTCTCTGCACACTGCCAATTTTCACCCGGTCTGAACACAATCCAGACGAAGCTATTAAGACTACTTTTAACAAATAGCATAGAAAGTTTGATCTTACATCTGAAATAAAGTATTCCAAAAAGTGCATCATTGCATTTTTCATACATGTGATTGATTGAAATTACAGTGCTGGCAGTGTCACGGTAAAGGTGAAAAGAAGAATCTAAGATGCGTGTCCAGTGCATTTTCAGTGCGAGCGATTACAAAGCTAGTTTTGTGGACGTGCTAATTTGAATCTAAACTGTCGCCCTTGATCCTTATGACTGAAACTCCAACTATTAAGGTTAGGCATTGCAGATTAGTCTCAGCCTAAGCTATAGTCCATTTCTTTTAACGATGCATATTTGCACCGACTCGCGGCGGTGCCCTTTTAGCTCGGAATAGTTTCCGGATCGCTGATTGGTTAGAATTATCTTGTCCAACCAATCAGCGATCCGGAAACTTTTCCGAGCTAAAAGGGCACCGCCGCGAGTCGGTGCAAATATGCATCGCTAAAAGAAATGGACTATAGTCATTGCAGACCAAAAGTTAGCCTAGGGTAAGTATACGGCTGTCAGGTAATGTGTAGGTGGTTGGGTCACCAAATTTATGTCCGGCAAATTACTTGCCCACTCGGTGAACTAGCGTAGAGCAATATGTACTGTTTGCAACAACAGAGGAGCAATGATATACAGTTTAATTGCAATTAAAGCAAGCCACGACGGAGCAAAGACCAGTAAGTGAATAATTAGTGTAAGGTAGGTAGTAGGTTGGCCAGGGCACCAGCCGCCCGTTGAGATACTACCGCTAGAGAGTTATGGGGTCCTTTGACTGGCCAGACAGTACTACATTGGATTCTTCTCTCTGGTTACGGTCCTTTCCCTTTGCCTACACATACACCGAATAGTCTGGCCTATTCTCTACAGATTCTCCTCTGTCCTCATACACCTGACAACACTACCAACATTTCTTCACCCAAGGGGTTCACTACTGCACTGCAATTGTTCAGTGGTTACTTTCCTCTTTGTGAGGGTAGAAGAGACTCTTTAGCTATGGTAAGCAGCTCTTCTAGGAGAAGGACACTCCAAAATCAAACCATTGTTCTCTAGTTTTGGATAGTGCCATAGCCTCTGTACCATGGTCTTACACTGTCTTGGGTTAGAGTTCTCTTGCTTGAGGGTACACTCGGGCACACTATTCTATCTGATTTCTCTTCCTGTTGTTTTGTTAAAGTTTTTATAGTTATATAGGAAATATTTATTTTAATGTTACTGTTCTTAATATTTTATTTTTCCTTGTTTCCTTTCCTCACTGGGCTATTTTCCCTGTTGGAGACCCTGGGCTTATAGCATCTTGTTTTTCCAACTAGGGTTGTAGCTTAGCAAATAATAATAATAATAACCAACATAGGCCTACTGGTAGATACTATACATAGTTTGCGGTTGATTACATTTTGTATGAAAAAAATAAAATCATGTTATTCCTATTTATTTGTTGGTTTCTGTCGTTATTAACTTCCATTATTCGTTGGTTTTCATTTTATCAATCCCAAAACCCTGATACCCACCTAGGGTTCCCCCATTACTGTAGGGTGGTGGTAATAAGGAAACGATACTTTTGCGGAAGGCAATAACATCAGAACAATAAAACAACTACAAAACTAACTGAAAAAATGGTTTTTCATGCAAAAATGGCTGGGTGGAACTCTAACGAAAATTTACCGGTTATAATAACTTTGATATTAGGCAATAAGTGCTTCGAACGAGGGAGTACGGTATAAAGAACAAAAGTTATATAGAACGCCATTAACAGTAGTTAAAGGTAAAGGACAAACCTTAACTGGTTTAGATTGATTACAGTATCTTAAATTAGATTGGCCAAGTATTTTAAAGGTGAATATCCCCATATGAAATAATTATTTGGGGGTCACATTGGGAAACCGGTATTTTGGGCGGGAAAACAAAGTGATTTACAGTAATTTTAATGAGCAGAAATGCATAAAAAATCCTAAGTAACCATTTTGGAAATATAAATGGTTCGTGAAATTGACGTGAAATAAAAATATCAGTTACCTGTAATTTATAACGTCCCTCAAATTGTTTTTGTTCAGTTCTGGCAAGCGGAAGGTCTACATGGATGCACTTCACTGATTCAGAGTTTCGATGATATATTTACTTTCAGACGAGCAACAATGGATATATAGCGAACTAAAGAGTGTTTTACATATAACCAATTACCGAAATTGATTAAATTACACTAAATTTCTCAATGGATTACACTTCACTTAGTAAAACATCGTCTCGTGAGGGTAGTCATGCTGGAAATGAAGCCGCTGACGAGTGACGATGAACCGGGCGCTGAAGGGGGGGGGGGGGGGGGGAAATGGGACTAATGACAAAATACCCAGCGCTGGCCAGAGCTGGCCATTTCTTATACCGAATCGAATCCTAGAAATGAAACTATCACGTATTAACCATTTGTTATATCAGTATGTATAAGCAAGCTACAAGAATCAGGGCCGAAACGTGGAATTGACGTCATCGATACGGCTAATCTGCTCCACATCTTGATCAAGTGTGGAATGTGGAATCAGAGTGTTAAAGAGATGATGTATGTCGATGAAAATGTAATAAAAAGTAATACATAATTAATATGAGTGTTTTATTATTTATTTTCCCCGTGATATCTATATAAAAATTACAATAAATGTAAAGTCTATGAAAGTGTGGATGCTATGGGACTAGGTCTAGGAGGCTCAGTGGAGTTCAGCGTTTGATGTTGCCGACTCACTGAAAGATTGATTCTTGAAATTTTCTCGTTATTCCTGTGTGTATTAGTTACATTGTAAAATTGTGCACATTATAACACATAAAGACAAATCATTTAGTATGATAGCACATTCCTCCTCAGTTCAATATAGTGTAACTGACAAACGTTATCAAGTGAGACTTAGAGAGGTGAAACTGGGACTATTAACCGACACCGCTGACCGTGGAATTGCATAGTGTGGAGAATCCGGCAGCCCTGACAAGAATACATTTTAAGAATATGAATAGAAAATATGTACACAAAATAACTTAGCCAACATAAAAACAATATCAATTTGAGCTGTTCCATATGTGAACCTTTAGGTTTACAGGGATGAATAGATAGAAATGTGAATAAACTGATGAGGGTAAAAAGAAATACATTCGCGAATAGATGAATAAACAAGTACATAAATCCAATGTATAAAAAATAGATAAATAAAGAAATCAATACGAGAAAGTGACGAATGAAAAAAAGATAAATTCTTATTGTGAGGCAAATACATGGTATTCAATATTCATATCCTTTAGTGAAAAACTTATTGTTGAGTGAAACACGATAGGAACATAATAAAAAATGCCATCAATTGTTTATAAAACGAGAAGAGTTAAGAGCTAAATGGCAGTCATTACAAAAAGAGACGTGGCCCACAAGAATTCGAACTAGGCCTATGCAGTAGTCTTGATTTCTTAAATGTATTGCTGTATCATTTAACTCCTTATAGTAAATTTTTATATTCTGTTTTCTTAAATTTATTGATGAATCATCAACTCCTTATAGTAAATTTTTATATTCTGTTTATGGGGAAGAAAGTTGGCTTGACTTCAATATTAAAGGTTTAAGAGAGAGTTAATGGAATGTTAGTTTTCAAGAGCATTTTGAAGCTTCAGTAAGTAAGCCTAACCGTTCTGTTGGAATGAAATTCAAGTATCTTTCATCATCAGGGTGCTCAGAATCACATAATCTGATGGCCTATAGCCCTATATAATCATAATTTGTTATATGTCCACAGCATTAATGGCTTCATATACCTCTATAATCTGATGGCCTATAGTCCTATATAATCATAATTTGTTATATGTCCACAGCATTAATGGCTTCATATACCTATATAATCTGATGGCCTATAGCCCTATATAATCATAATTTGTTATATGTCCACAGCATTAATGGCTTCATATACCTACATAATCTGATGGCCTATAGCCCTATATAATCATAATTTGTTATATGTCCACAGCATTAATGGCTTCATATACCTACATAATCTGATGGCCTATAGCCCTATATAATCATAATTTGTTATATGTCCACAGCATTAATGGCTTCATATACCTACATAATCTGATGGCCTATAGCCCTATATAATCATAATTTGTTATATGTCCACAGCATTAATGGCTTCATATACCTACAAAGGCAGATGAGACATTCATCCATAACTTTTCAAGGCCGCTCATGAATGATAGAAGCAAGGGACAGTGACAATACCCTAGCTAGCAGGACAATGCACTAGCGACTGACTATCAACTATAAGGTATAACCATATTATCAGCGCCCAAGTACCCTCTCTACCCAAGCTGAGACCACGGAGGGCCAAGCAATGGCTGCTCATGACTCAGCAGGTAGACCTATTGGCTTCGCCCCATCTTTAGCTCACATGGATGGTGAGGTTGCTGAACTACAAGAAACTGTTTAGAGCTTGGGCTTGACTCGAACTCCAGTCCGGCAGATCGCCGCGCAGGGACGTTTTCAATAGGCCACCACAACCCTACTGTTTGTTTTTCTTAAAGTTTTTATTGTTTAAATAGGAAATATTTATTTGAATATTGTTACTATTCCTAAAATATTTTATTTTTCCTTATTTCCTTTCCTCACTGAGCTATTTTCGGCTTATAGCATCCTGCTCTTCCAACTAGGGTTGTAGCTTAGCATTTAATAATAATAATAATTAATATTATCAAGCCCTTGTTTTTAATACGAATTTCGCCCCATCTGCACTACCCTTTCTAGATCATTCTCTCTTACCTACTATCTCCCTTTACCTATTGATTTCCATAACCAAGCCACCTGAATTACCACTTTCGCGTGTCTACATTTTTAATCTCAGTTCTCTTTTCACTTGTACCAACCGTGTGTCACACAATTGTACATAATTCCTTTTGTATATATTATGCTTGTATCTTCGCTCTTCCCTCGCACTAAAACGAACCTGAAAATTCATGTCTGCTTTTCTCCTCTGTAACATTGTCAATATTTGAACATGAAAATTCTTGTTGCTTTGAGATTTTGTATATAAAGGAGAGTGTTCTTTAATAAACAACTCAGTTGATTGCATCCTGCCTTTGAGTCATAATCTCTCTCTCGGCACCGTCACACACTGCACATACACCAAAACAGTTCATCTAAACAGCTTTAACATTTTGTCCTTCATTTACATTTTACAACGAAACTTCACTTCAATAATTTCATGCTGGTTTATTAAATTTCCTTCACTTGCAGACACTTGCTAAGCTCTCTCATCAGTTTCTTAAACTTCCCTTGTCTGTCCCCAATTAACACAATATGATCTGCAAATATCGGCCATTATATATCCTTTTTACAAATATTTTTTTTTATCCCATATATTCGCTGCCAGCATCATTTCTCGCATCTCTCACAGTGATCCATCCACAAGGATGTTGAACAGCCATAGAGACATAACACACCCTTGTCTCAGACCCACTTCTACACCAAACCAGTCACTTTCTCGCATCTCTCACAGTGATCCATCCACAAAGATGTTGAACAGCCATAGAGACATAACACACCCTTGTCTCAGACCCACTTATACACCAAACCAGTCACTTTCTTGCATCTCTCACGGTGATCCATCCACAAGGATGTTGAACAGCCATAGAGACATAACACACCCTTGTCTCAGACCCACTTCTACACCAAACCAGTCACTTTCTCGCATCTCTCACAGTGATCCATCCACAAAGATGTTGAACAGCCATAGAGACATAACACACCCTTGTCTCAGACCCACTTATACACCAAACCAGTCACTTTCTTGCATCTCTCACGGTGATCCATCCACAAGGATGTTGAACAGCCATAGAGACGTAACACACCCTTGTCTCAGACCCACTTCTACACCAAACCAGTCACTTTCTTGCATCTCTCACGGTGATCCATCCACAAGGATGTTGAACAGCCATAGAGACATAACACACCCTTGTCTCAGACCCACTTCTACACCAAACCAGTCACTTTCTTGCATCTCTCACGGTGATCCATCCACAAGGATGTTGAACAGCCATAGAGACATAACACACCCTTGTCTCGGACCCACTTCTACACCAAACCAGTCACTTTCTTGCATCTCTCACGGTGATCCATCCACAAGGATGTTGAACAGCCATAGAGACATAACACACCCTTGTCTCGGACCCACTTCTACACCAAACCAGTCACTTTCTTGCATCTCTCACGGTGATCCATCCACAAAGATGTTGAACAGCCATAGAGACATAACACACCCTTGTCTCGGACCCACTTCTACACCAAACCAGTCACTTTCTTGCATCTCTCACGGTGATCCATCCACAAAGATGTTGAACAGCCATAGAGACATAACACAACCTTGTCTCGGACCCACTTCTACACCAAACCAGTCACTTTCTTGCATCTCTCACGGTGATCCATCCACAAGGATGTTGAACAGCCATAGAGACATAACACACCCTTGTCTCAGACCCACTTCTACACCAAACCAGTCACTTTCTTGCATCTCTCACGGTGATCCATCCACAAGGATGTTGAACAGCCATAGAGACATAACACACCCTTGTCTCAGACCCACTTCTACACCAAACCAGTCACTTTCTTGCATCTCTCACGGTGATCCATCCACAAGGATGTTGAACAGCCATAGAGACATAACACACCCTTGTCTCAGACCCACTTCTACACCAAACCAGTCACTTTCTTGCATCTCTCACGGTGATCCATCCACAAGGATGTTGAACAGCCATAGAGACGTAACACACCCTTGTCTCAGACCCACTTCTACACCAAACCAGTCACTTTCTTGCATCTCTCACGGTGATCCATCCACAAGGATGTTGAACAGCCATAGAGACGTAACACACCCTTGTCTCGGACCCACTTCTACACCAAACCAGTCACTTTCTTGCATCTCTCACGGTGATCCATCCACAAAGATGTTGAACAGCCATAGAGACATAACACACCCTTGTCTCGGACCCACTTCTACACCAAACCAGTCACTTTCTTGCATCTCTCACGGTGATCCATCCACAAAGATGTTGAACAGCCATAGAGACATAACACACCCTTGTCTCGGACCCACTTCTACACCAAACCAGTCACTTTCTTGCATCTCTCACGGTGATCCATCCACAAGGATGTTGAACAGCCATAGAGACTTAACACACCCTTGTCTCGGACCCACTTCTACACCAAACCAGTCACTTTCTTGCATCTCTCACGGTGATCCATCCACAAAGATGTTGAACAGCCATAGAGACATAACACACCCTTGTCTCGGACCCACTTCTACACCAAACCAGTCACTTTCTTGCATCTCTCACGGTGATCCATCCACAAAGATGTTGAACAGCCATAGAGACATAACACACCCTTGTCTCGGACCCACTTCTACACCAAACCAGTCACTTTCTTGCATCTCTCACGGTGATCCATCCACAAAGATGTTGAACAGCCATAGAGACATAACACACCCTTGTCTCGGACCCACTTCTACACCAAACCAGTCACTTTCTTGCATCTCTCACGGTGATCCATCCACAAAGATGTTGAACAGCCATAGAGACATAACACACCCTTGTCTCGGACCCACTTCTACACCAAACCAGTCACTTTCTTGCATCTCTCACGGTGATCCATCCACAAAGATGTTGAACAGCCATAGAGACATAACACACCCTTGTCTCGGACCCACTTCTACACCAAACCAGTCACTTTCTTGCATCTCTCACGGTGATCCATCCACAAGGATGTTGAACAGCCATAGAGACTTAACACACCCTTGTCTCGGACCCACTTCTACACCAAACCAGTCACTTTCTTGCATCTCTCACGGTGATCCATCCACAAGGATGTTGAACAGCCATAGAGACTTAACACACCCTTGTCTCGGACCCACTTCTACACCAAACCAGTCACTTTCTTGCATCTCTCACGGTGATCCATCCACAAGGATGTTGAACAGCCATAGAGACTTAACACACCCTTGTCTCGGACCCACTTCTACACCAAACCAGTCACTTTCTTGCCTGAGCATACTCCAACATACTTCAATTTTAACACGAAAAAAGTTGCAATTGCTCTCAACATACATACATATTCAGCACCTCCAAGATGTACATTTATTGATTCTATCATAAAACAATTGCTTTACACATGCTGTATGGACCATTTTCTTTTACTTTCCTAAATGTATTGCAACACTAGGATATTGCAGAATATGAAAAACTAGAACTTTCCTAAATATATTGCAACACTGGGATATTGCAGATTATGAAAAACTAGAACTTTCCTAAATATATTGCAACACTAGGATATTGCAGATTATGAAAAACTAGAACTTTCCTAAATATATTGCAACACTAGGATATTGCAGATTATGAAAAACTAGAACTTTCCTAAATATACTGCAACACCAGGATATTGCAATTATGAAAAACTAGAATAACTAAAAATTCAAGTTCATACAAGGCTTGTTTCCATTTTCTTCATAAATACAGTATGTCCATTGATTGATAACAGATCTGTGCAAATTATTGATTTCTGTACTTTAGCTATTTTCACTTTTGTCAAAATAGAAATGCTTTAAGCTATAATATCGAATGGCAAAAGGCTAAGTATAGGAGAGAGAAAAGCACGATGAACTCCATGTGTGAGAGAGAGAGAGAGAGAGAGAGAGAGAGAGAGAGAGAGAGAGAGAGAGAGAGAGAGAGAGAGAGAGAGAGAGAGAGATTGTTTGATTTAAAGTTTTCAGGGAGAGAGAGAGAGAGAGAGAGAGAGAGAGAGAGAGAGAGAGAGAGAGAGAGAGAGAGAGAGAGAGAGAGAGATTGATTGATTGATTTAAAGTTTTCAGGGAGAGAGAGAGAGAGAGAGAGAGAGAGAGAGAGAGAGAGAGAGAGAGAGAGAGAGAGAGAGGAGAGAGAGAGAGAGAGAGATTGATTGATTTAAAGTTTTCAGAGAGAGAGAGAGAGAGAGAGAGAGAGAGAGAGAGAGAGAGAGAGAGAGAGAGAGAGATTGATTGATTTAAAGTTTTCAGGGAAAGAGAGAGAGAGAGAGAGAGAGAGAGAGAGAGAGAGAGAGAGAGAGAGAGAGAGAGAGATTGATTGATTTAAAGTTTTCAGAGAGAGAGAGAGAGAGAGAGAGAGAGAGAGAGAGAGAGAGAGAGAGAGAGATTGATTGATTGATTGATTTGAAATGTTCTGCCATCCTGACATCGAAGGTCATTGACGCCTATATAGTTATCATAAATAAAGAATAAAAGAATATTCAATTAAAACCATAAAAGCAAGGATGTCATTATAAAAGTTAAAAAGCTTTCAGAAGACCTGCATCTGAAATAATTCTAAAAATACCGCTAGCAGAGTACGACACATCATGTCCAAGAATCTTGGCAAGAATGAACCTGCCATCCTCACCTCGACCCTCAAACAGATAACTCTTTCTTTCCGTGCTATAAGCGGCCATTCAGTCAGAAAATGCCTCACTGTTTTAAAGGTTTAAAGGTTTTAAAGGTCGCTCATGAATGGCAGAGGCAAGGGACAGTGACATTGCCCTAGCAATCAGGACAATGCCCTAGAGACTGACCATACATTATATGATCAGCGCCCAAGCCTCCTCTCCACCCAAGCTAGGACCAGGGAGGGCCAGGCAGTGGCTGCTGATGACTCGGCAGATAGACCTATAGGCTCCCCCAAACCCCCCAACCTTAGCTCACAAGGATGGTAAGGTTGCAGACACTAATGGCACTAGCGAGTCTGAGCGGGACTCGAACCCCCGACTGGCAAGCACCAGGGTATCAAACAACCATCCCAATATGGTTGGTGTTGGGCAGTTAGCAGAAACTCATGTGTCATCCAAGTGACACTAACGTGATGACATAAGAGTTGTCTCACACTTTCGGGGCACTATGTTAAATTCCAAGGAGATATAACATTCGTTATTTCTCTCATTTTATTTCCCACTAAACTATCCCAATGCTGTTGCCAATTATTACAAATTAAATTCTTAATGCTAGGTAAACAATCATCATGGATAATAGATACCTTCTTGGTATCAACTTAACTGCAGCATTCTTTGCCAGTAAATCTGCCTTCTCATTTCCAGACACACTTAAGTGTGCCGAAAACCAGCAAAATCGAACTGTTATATCTCTCAGTCCAATGATAAAAATCCATTCTAAAATCTTTAAAACTAAAGGGTTACTGGAATTAAAAACTTCTGAATCTTGAAGGACACTCCTTGCATCACTAAAAATGGTAAAATTACCCTCCTCCTCCAACGCTATTTTCTCAATAGCTGTTAGTATGCTATACAATTCGGCAGCAAATATGGAAGCTGTTAGAGGAAGTGCACCTCTAGAATTTAGAGCATTCCTATATACTCCAAATCCAATGCCAGCATCAAATTTTGAGCCATCTGTATATATAAAAGTCGATTTTCTGTTCTACAACATATTCCATAAAACGAGACCTGGCTTCTAAGTCAGTCATATTCTTTTTAACACCAATAAAATACTTACAAAAACACATCTCTGGTAATTTCCATGGAGTGGTTAATGATACCTTAAATGGAATCACCTTACTTCTAATTATATCAAGACTACGTACCAATAATGTTTCACCCAAAAACCATAAGGTTGTGGAGATTTTGGGTGCAACTCAAAGTATGTTGAATGCCTTACAAGGTTTGCAGTCTGATAGGCTAAATAATTGAGAAATCTTTGCAACCTAACACTGGATAATAGAAGACTTTCAGAAAAGGTCTAAAGGTAACTCTCCAGCGTCAACAAGGAGGCTGGGAATAGACAAAGTTCTAAAGGATCCTGTGGCCAATCTGATACCAGCATGGTGTATGGAATCTAAAATCTTTACTCGACTTAGGGTGGCTGAGGAGTATATTTCACACCCATATTCTAATTTTTGAAAAAAATAAGGCCTTGTATAACTTTAACATAGTTTTGCAGTCTGGCCCCTATCATGTATGGGACAAAACTTTTAAAAGATTCAGAGCTTCAAGACACTTTACCTTTAAAGCTTTCAAGGTAGGAACTCATATAAGCCTACAATCAAACATCAATCCTAAAATATAACTTCACTTGCACATGGGATCCGTTGACCCTTGATGAACATATCCAGGTCTGGATGTAATCCCCAAATACGATAGGAATATACAACAACAGTTTTGCTTGCGGAAAACTTAAATCCATTCATATCAGCCCATTGAATTATTTTGTCAATTGAGAGTTGTAATTTTCTCTCAACCATTGACATTCTAGCTCCAGCAAATGATATGGAGAGATCATCTACAAACAATGTCGAGAGAAAATCTCGAGGAAAGGAAAGAGGATATCCCATTGATGAAAAATGCAAATAGGGTTACACTCAGCACACTACCCTGGGAAACTCCCTCTTCCTGACATAGTTTCACCTAGGCTACTCTAACTTGAAAAAATCTATGTGAAACAAATGTTTAAATGAACAATGGTAGCTCCCTTCTTAATCTCAAATTAAGAATGGTTTTAAGTATACCATATCCCAATGCAGTATCATATGCCTTTTCGAGGACAAAAATCCTGTTAAATGGTTCTGTTTTGAAGCAAAGGTTTCACAAATAGAGATCTCAAGTCGTATCAACACACCAGTCGTTGAGTGCATTTTTTCTAAATCCATACTGGATAGGTAATAAAATACCTTTCTTTTCCAATTACTACACTAGTCTTGTATTGACCATCTCCGTGATCTTACATAAATAAGATGTCAATGCAACTGGTCGGTAGTTTGCTGCTAAAAACTTATCCTTACCGGGTTTTAAAAAGGCTATAATACTGGCTAGTTCTCACACACTTGGATAACTATGATCCTACCATATTCTCTTAATAATGCTTAAAATGAATAATTTAGTAATAACAGGTACATGTTTAATCATTGCATAAGGAATTCCATAAGGTCCAGGGGCTGTATCGTTGGATTTAGCAAGTGTGGAATCAAATTCCCTTTCAGTAAAAGGAGCAATGTAAGATTCCTCCTTTTCTGTTGCAAAATTCAACAGTTTCCCTTCTTCAATGCTTCTATAGCGATAACCAGTAGCTATTCAACACTTGCATGATATGGTAAAGAACCCTTCAACCAAAGCATTGCTAACCTCAGTTGCTCTAGTCAAACACTGACCATTTGCCCACAACACTGGCGGTGGGTTGGGGGTAAATTTGCCAGCTATCTTTTTCACTTTCCTCCATACAGAAAACTGTGGTATTCTACTATTGACAGAGGAAACGAATGTTAACCAAGACTGGCACATAGCTTCTTCCACTGCACGACGGAACCGTGCTTTACATTTCTTGTACATAATCAAATTCTC
Source organism: Palaemon carinicauda (assembly GCF_036898095.1). NCBI lineage: Eukaryota > Metazoa > Arthropoda > Malacostraca > Decapoda > Palaemonidae > Palaemon > Palaemon carinicauda. The sequence goes on along the minus strand of NC_090750.1, from coordinate 63,104,661 downwards.
CTCAATATGACATCTGCGTAACCGAGTCAAAGATCTCGTGGTTCTGTGCAGAGCATTTAGTTCTGATGACCACCAAGGAACTGAATTGACTCCTGCTGTATGTAGAGTTCTACTGTTCTGCTTTTCCTTCAATTTCACTTAAGTCCCGAAATCTATTCCAGTCTGCCTTGTCTAGGCTCCATCGTGGCAACCTATGTAAGGGTGGATTATTGCTTGTATTTATAATAATTGTAGTTTAGTCTCTTGTATGCTAATCATCTAAAGTTCTAAATTCAAAATTAAGAAGGCAGCTTTAGCTTGCAATTGAAAGGTCAATGCATGACAGGGTACCTGTCATATCAGGGAAGTGTGAGAGCTCTCCTATATTAAGGAGTCCGACATCTTCATTTTCCCAATTTGACGATATAATATTGCCCCTCGTGTCTGCTTAAACATCGCCCCATAAAGGATGTCTATCATTCAAATCTCCAAGTAAAAGGAAAGGTTGAGGGAGTTGTTGAATCACCTCTACTAAATTATCATACAAAATTTTATCATTTGGAGGCAAGAACAGAGAGCAAATTGTATTTTGTCTCCCTATATCAGTCTGTACAAACACTGCCTACAGAGGTGTACGAACAGATAAAGATATTTTGAGAATATCTCGACAAACCTATATGAGACTTCCGCCATGACTCCTTAATCGGTGATTATATGTTGTCCCATAGCTAATATATTCCTAAGGACAAGGAGTATTATCACCAAGTTTGCTCTCCTGTAGATATATGATTATGGGGGAGCGCTCTTGAATGAGGAGCTTAAGTTCTTCATATTTTGCCCTTAAACCCTGACAATTCTATTGCAAAATGGAGGAGAAAACTATTGCTTATTTTTGAAAGACACCATGGATGAAGCCTTCCCATTAGCAATTTTTTATCTAACCCTATTTCGCGGTAGTTTTATTAGAGAGGGTCTTAATAAACTGGGTTTAGCGTTTATGGTTTTCTTTTTGTACTCTCGATCTACTTGTTGAGGGGTATGATGGACCCTCAACTTGAATTTGATTTATTAAAATTGGCTTCCGGTTGATCAAAAGCATCAACATACAAAACATCATATTCATTTGACGTCATAACTTTCATGTTTCTTATGGAAGGGGGCAAGAGAGATGGCGGCCTCTCTCGTTTTCGTCTATGAGGTGGTGAACTGCCAGATTTTTGCCCCTTCTCCACTACAGGTGCACCAGGTAAGTTGGCTTTATATATATATATATATATATATATATATATATATATATATATATATATATATATATATATATGTTTTTTCAAAAAGGCCCATAAAAGAAACACAGGAAATATGAATAAATCACACTATATTTCGGTCAATAAACATCGACCCTCTTCAGGATGTAGAGAGTCGATGTTTATTGACCGAAATATAGTGTGATTTATTCATATTTCCTGTGTTTCTTTTATGGGCCTTTTTGAAAAAACATGTTAAACTGTTCGATTACAGTTATAAGTAAGACATATATATATATGTATGTATGTGTGTGTGTGTGGAGAGAGAGAGAGAGAGAGAGAGAGAGAGAGAGAGAGAGAGAGACACTCCCCACCTGTGTGTGACAGTCAGCTGACAACTCCCATGAGTGTGACGTCATTACCATGACTATAATGGAGAAAATTTTGTACCCACTTCCCTTTATATGAAGTATTAAGTATCTATTAATATTCTTCTGAGATACGCAATGAAAGGGATGAAAAGCATATCTAAAATTATCATTAAATTGTTTTGTTTAGCGATGGTCCTCATCAAGGTTAAATTCTTAACGACCGTGACCGTAAAAGACCATTTGAAAGCATTTCCAACTATTTATAATCAAATTTTTACTCGTCTTTTGTACTCACTATATGACTAGTAATTTTATTCTAACCGGTTATTTTTATCTCTAAAGAATAATTTCTTGTTTATGAATACAGTTTGCATAAAAATACTTGAAGTGTCTTTTATTATGGTGGGGGAGAGAAACATGTGATAACCTCATTAGGCAGATTTGGGAACGAATAAGAAATGCGAAGTAATTTTGTCCTTGAAAAGAAATATTACCACATAATATTCTATTTTTATTTCTTTGTTTATGAATACAGTTTGCATAAAAATAATTGAAGTATCTTTTATTATGGTGGGGGAGAGAAACATGTGATAGTTTTTGGGAACGAATAAGAATTACGAGGTAATTTTGTCCTTGAAAAGAAATATTACCACATAATATTCTATTTTTATATACATGCATTCTAATGGTCGGTTGTATACAAGCTTATCAATGAAGATGTCACGGATTACCTCCAGGATATGATGAGT
>NC_090750.1:63079818-63097318 GCF_036898095.1 Palaemon carinicauda | reverse complement strand
GAAAACTATCAGATAAGATCCAAGAAAGTAGACTGAGGTGGTATGGTCATGTCATGAGAAGAGATGAACAGTATATTGGGAGGAGAGTGATGGAAATGGAGGTACAGGGAACGAGAAGGAGAGGGAAACCAAAGCGAAGGTGGGTGGACTGTATCAAGGATGACCTTCGATCAAATGGATTAACCGGTGATGAGGTGTGGGACAGAGGTAGATGGAGAAAGCTGACCAGAAACACCGACCCCACATACAAGTGGGAAAAGATGTAGACAAAGAAGAAGAAGAAGAAGAAGAAGAAGAAGAAATAAATCGCCCTTCTTTCCTTAACGAGGTTTTCAAAAACTGTGTTATTATTTTCATCATTATTACTAACTAAGCTACAGCCTTAGTTGGAAAAGCAGGATGCTATAAAGCCAAGGGTTCCAATAGGGAAAAATACCCCAGTGAGGAAAGGAAATAAGGAAGCAAACTACAAAAGAAGTAATGAACAATTAAAATAAAACACTTCAAAAATAGTAACATCATTGAAAAAGATCTTTCATATATCTGTATATATAAAATTAAAATGGTCCCGAATCTCAAAGTGACCCGCCAAGGGGGCTATGGGGGCAGAACCCCCCACCCTCTTTAAATTTCGAAATGTTAAAACTGGAGTAAGACTCCCATAGAGTTTATACCCGAATCTCGTTTTTTACAGAAATTGTAATAGTAATAATGTTAAATTTCATTGTTGTTGTTTTATGAGGCTAAATATACACACATTCTCAAAATATCTTTACTTCCTGACAACTTCCCTTAGATACAATCATATTATTTAGTACAATGTTGTAATAATAATAATAATAATAATAATAATAATAATAATAATAATAAGTATAATAATAATAATAATAATAATATTAATAATCTATATATAAATAAAATGCAATGGTTGTGTGTATGTGTGTACCTGCATGTGTGTGTCTTCCCCATAGAAAGGGGTTAGAGAATCTACATAAAAACTAAAGGTGTATTCCTTTGTAAAATTTTCCAAGGAAGATAATGCAAGTAGTTCCGAGTCTCAAAAGGCCCACCTAAGGGAAATATTGGGGGCAGAACCCCCCTCCCCCCTCTTAAAACTCCAAAAATATCCAATTTTCCATAAAAACTAAAAGTGTGTTCTTATGTAAAAAAAAAATCCTAGGAAATCATTGGAAGTAGTCCCGAATCTGTAAGTGGCCCCCCAACTTCTAAGATATCCAATTCTTACGGAATTTAAATAAAATAAAAGTTTTCCAAAATTTCCGCTACTTCTAACTATATTAGGGGGTAAAAAAGGGTAATAAACCCCTCTTCAAATTTAAAATGCTTATAGAAAGGAAGGTTAAAGAATACATATAATCAAAAAAAATTTCTTATGTAAAATTTTCCGAAAAAAAAATGAAAGTGGTTCCCTATTATGGAAGATACCGATTAAAATTCAAATATATTTGATTATGAGGCAATTTAGATACGAAAACCTACTTAAAAACTACATATGTATTCTTATTTAACTGTTTTTCAAGGTTTATTTTTCTTTTGACTATATTTAGGAAAGGAAAATGGTGGGACATAACCTCCTTGAAAATTCAAATACCTTCAATTTTATTGAAGTTAAAACCACATGTTTTAAGACGTTAAATAAAGAAAATTTTCTCAACTTTACCATCTTTGAATTATTAGGGGCCTAAAGTACTCCATCTCTAATTTTCATGAAATTCAGATTATACATTTGAACATTCAATTCATTATTCATATAAGCCTACATACGTTTAAAATAAGTCATCACAGAGATAACTTACTGTACATGAATTGACCAGTTGCATGTACTCACATTGCTTTTTAATCCTACACCCGGACAACGCCGGATTTTTCTATAAAAAGAGACTTATGTCAGCCTGTTCAAAACATACGCCGCGAGTTTGCACCAAATCATGCTGTTGTGGTGCAGGAGAAGGGCAATTAGATGACACCTACTTCTTTCTAGTTTCCACAACAGCCTCGAACGAAGAGTCATTAAGAGAACCGATCCTCTTGCACAGCCAGTAAAGTGTCATAGTCATTTGGGCTCAACCAGCATAGTTTAGCAATCGCAAGAAACGTAGACCTAATGTTAGCTGGTCTAATATGAGCATAGAGGGAAACTTAATCATATAAGCTGGGAATAACGGTTTTTTTCTTTTGTATTATGGAAAATAGAACCATTGTTATTCGTAAACAATTGAAGTTTGGGACAATGTCCAATTGGAGAGAGAGAGAGAGAGAGAGAGAGAGAGAGAGAGAGAGAGAGAGAGAGAGAGAGAGAGAGAAAAAAAAAAAGCTGCATAAGATGGAGTATAAGTGGGAGCCGAGCTCAGATGCTTAACCATATACCATTTTAGAGATTATTCAATAAGTTTATGAAGCAGATATGAAAAGACAAGCATTTCAGACATCACTGTATATCTATTCTAGATAGATAAACCCAATATGCAACCATAGGCAATGAATGGCCTATAGGAAATGCCAGGCCTTAACTAATAAGGCTTGACTGAAGCAAAACCAAAGTGATTGGAATAATATATGATATTAATAATATATAATATAAATAACAAAATACACGGGTAAATCTATGGAAAGTCAAAGCAGATTAATATTTTGCTTAACTCTATTATGAAAGATTTACCCGGGTGTTTCTTCCAGTGGCTATTGGGAAATAACCGAATGATGGATTTCATATGAGCTTTTACACAACTGTTCGATCAATGGTGTTTAACAATTGTTCATTGGGAAAAGAGAGAGAGAGAGAGAGAGAGAGAGAGAGAGAGAGAGAGAGAGAGAGAGAGAGAGAGAGAGAGAGAGAGAGAGAACTTTTATTCCTGTTATTTTTCTTTAGTTACAATAGTACTGAAATAATTCAATTTAAATGCAAAGAAATTTTAGAAGCATAAGTTACAATTAGGACTCTACAGAAACGTACAGTATATAAGTGTAGAATCGTCAGATACTTGATAATATGAATACGCAATCTGTCAGCCAATCTACGGAATACAGAACAATAAATACTGCATATCCCCCTTCTTTTCTTACTGAGGTCTTTGAAAAAAGTATCCTACATTAAATTCTACGCTTCAAAAGAAGCTGTTAATGACTTCCCGAAACGTTTTACTAGGCAAAGGACCTGTTTATCCACCAGTGATGAATAAAATCGTTCTTTACTTATATAGAAAGGTTAATTGCATCAGATCTGTGTTGTTATTGGGGAGTTCATCTTTTGCCTGTCAGTATAAAGATTGACTATTTTAGATTTTACTTTTATCTGTCAACGTGTTTGTCACCGAACTTTAAAGCTGTGGCTGGAATTGAGCTTTGACTTTTAAGGCTTTGTAATTAAATTATAGTTTCTTCATTAGTTAATATTTGGGAATTTGTATGATATTGTTACTTTGTCAAAACATTGTATTTCAAATTAGATGTAATCAAATATGATATACCGATACGTGTATATTATATATATATATATATATATATATATATATATATATATATATATATATATATATATATATATATATGTATATATATACATATATATATATGTATATATATATACATTTATATACAGTATATATACATACAGTATACGAATAAAGAAAGCCGAAATGGAGGACAGAAAATAAATACAAGTAAAACTAAGATAATGTTCAATGAAAATGCACAGACAACAAATGAGAGTTATGGACGACCCTCTGGAAATTATCAATGAATATTTATACTTCATACAAACAGTAAGTGTTTCCCAAGGACACAAGACCGAAATTAAAAGTAAGATAAGCATGGGATGGAGAACATTTAGTAAACAAAGTGAGATTATGAAAGGGAAAATGCCACTTTCTCTAAAAAGAAAAGTATTTAATCAGGTGGTCCTACCAGTTTTAACCTATTTATCAGAAACTTGGAGCCTTACTAAAGCCTTAGATAAGCCAATTACAACTCAAATAACTGTAGAAAGAATAATGATGGGAATAAGACTAAGAGTCAGAAAAAAGAGCAACGTGTATATGAGAGCAAACTAAAGTAGAGGATATTCAAACAAAAAGAAATATAAATTGACATGGGTAGGTATTAGGTTAACGTAAAATTATTTCTTTATTTTATTTAAATCAGCCTTGTTTTTCTTTTTAAGTTAAAGTATTTTTGTTGTTTGTTTACTATAGTGTTAATGTAAGTGGCTCTCCGATTGTTGAATAGTGTTTTTGTGCCTCCTCCTCCTCCTTTGTGTATTAGTGGACTATCGTTTTAACGATTGTTTTTTTTTTGCTGTGAGTGTTGATGAACGCTGGGAAGGTGATGAGTGGACATGGTCGACCAGTGAAGGCAGTTCGGGCCTTGACAAGCTCTCACCGACACTATTTCCCGTCTCAGCATTCATGGTGTCTTGGAGGACGACTTTGGCAATTACCTTCGCACTTCTGATGAGTGTTTAGCAGATGCTCTGTCATCTGCGACGGTAGTTTTCTGCTACTTGTTCCCGTCGGAGGATTTGTACGGGAATTGTGTCGACGCTGTTTCCCGACACTGAACCTTGATTTTACTGGCCTTATTCCTCCAGTCCAGCTGTGTACGAGTGTGAGAGCAAACTGGCTCGTGAGGTGATAAGTAGGGAGGCTGACGCCAGGTAAGACAAATTATCGTTCCTTTTGTGTAGGGAAGTGGATTGCCCTTCAGTGCCTGGCGTACAGTTGTACCCTTCAGTATAGCGGCTTGAGGAATTAAGTACGGCCTTGTGTTCAACTCTTCTGTACTTCACTTGAGGTGAAGTTATATATATTATTAATTGTCTAATTCTATATATACGAGTTCTATTGCTATGTTGTGTAACTGTTTACTGTAATTCTGTATTGTTTAGTGTTGTAAGATAGGTAGGAATATTAAGGTTTTCGTTGTTTTCATCTCCTACTTCCTTCTTCCTTTTTATTATTAGGTTATTGACTTTGGCTAGCTGTATTTTGGATCCACCTCGTTATTATTAAGTGTTTTCTCTCTTGGAATTTTCTCATGTTTAGGGCTTAGTGTAGTAGCTTTAGGTTATTTTCTTGTGAGTTCCCGAGAACCATTATTTGTTGTCTTGAATATGTGTAAGTGTATTTAATCTCACAAGGTTGATTTAAGTTATTGTTCTTATTTATAATAAATATTGTTAAGTTTTCTTGGGTCTTTGTTTCCGTCTTTCCTTATCACTGACGTATTTTTACCGACTGCAATCCATGAGAATTTAAGAACCTGCATTACAACCTGGTAGGTTGTAACAGTTGGCGACCTTGCCAGGATTGCACTCGGGTGTACTCGGTGGTTTGGTTGGCGGATCGGTGCTCAGTGAATTTACCAATATTTGTTATTGTTTAGTGTGTTGCCTTACTCCCCCTTTAATTTTGAAATCATGGGTGAATATGTTTTTGATCCCGCAGAATTTTTAGGATCAGCAGATTGTCTTAGGCATCTTCCTGTATTAAGTAAAGAGTGTTTGGTGAGTTGTGCTCGCTGGTTAGGTGTCCCACTTAGGGCTGCGAACACTAAGGCCCAGTTGTTGTTAGCTGTAGAGAGTAAGGTAGCTCAGGGTATGGCTGAAGGAGAGAATTTAGCTAGAGATTTTGACAGTGTTGATGATAGTGGTTCGGAGCGCGAGGATAGTGTGATTGATGATGTGAGTGTGAATCCAGGCCTTTCTTTGTTTGAGGACCCCCCTCGTACTGGAACTATTTTTGAAGGAAATGCTAAATTGCAAGATAAAGGTAACGTGTCTACAAACCCATTTGTTGTAGAAAAATCTGTCCCAGAGAATGTAGTTCCAGTGCAGCCTGTGTTGTCCCAAGAGGACTATGAATATAGATTAATTTGCAAGAGGATAGAGTTAGTGAAACTTGAGTTTGAGGAGAACGAGAAGGTGCGGAGACATGAACTAGAGATGGCTAAAGTAAATTTGGAGTTGGCTAAATTACAAAATGTTCCTAATAAATTGAGTACTCCTTGTGGTCCATATGTCGATAAATTTAATATAGGGGCAGCTTTGAAGTTAGTCCCTGTATTTGACGAAAAAGATGTGCCGGAATTTTTTAAAGCATTTGAACGGGTAGCTACCAGGTTGTCTTGGCCCGCCGAGATGTGGACAGTCTTAATTCAGTGTAGGCTGGTGGGCAAGGCAATCAGGGTTTATAATTCTTTGGAGGAGAGTGTAGCCCGTGATTATGGTAAAGTAAAGGCGTTGGTCCTCAAGGCTTATGATCTTGTCCCTGAGGCCTATCGTCTAAAATTTAGAAATTTTAGTAAGCATGCTTCTGTTTCATATGTTGAGTTTGCGAGGCTCAAGGAGGAGCAATTTGATAATTGGCTGAAGAGTCGTCAGGTAGTCTCTTTCTCCTCCTTGAGGGAATTAATGTTGATGGAAGAATTTAAGAAGTATTGTAGCAAAGAACTGAGGATATATTTGGAAGAGGTGAAAGCCGTCAGTCTAAGTAAAGCGGCTCAGATTGCCGATGAATTTATTTTAACCCATCGAGCAGGCTCCGGCAATTTTGGGTCTCAGGGTATAGATTTCCAGTCTGCCAAGCCAAATGATGGTAATAATAAATATAATAATGTAGCTAACAACAGGGTAAAGCAGTCAGGTGTTCCAACCTATTATAAGAATGAGAAGACTCAGGGAAATATTTCAAATGGAGAGCCCTCTAGATTCTTCTCCAAAAACAGGGTAGTGTCTGGTAATGTGAGCAAAGGTAATGGGACCTGTTTTTGGTGCAATAAGCCTGGACATTATCAAGCTCAGTGTAACGCCAGGAGGAGGTATCTGGAGAGAAATAATAACAATATTGACAATCCTATATCTGTAATAACAAATAAGTCTATTCCTAACACCCCCCAAGGTTGAGAATCCACCGGTAGCGGAAGGTAGCAATGTGAATAGTAGTGATGACAGCAATGTAAAACCAACTGGTAATAGACCTTCATGACTCTATGATAAATATATATGGCCTGGTAGACTGGTTACGAATTCAGGAATTCTAAAGGTAAAATTTTTGCGAGACACAGGGTCAGCTCGTTCTTTAGTATTAAGGGAATCTTTAAATGGTTTAGTTGAATATTCAGGGAATTATGTGATTCTGGGAGGTTTCCCGAATACTGTGGTTTCAGCTCCATTGGTGGAAGTTGAATTATCATTCCCTGGATATAATGAGGTAACAGAGTTGGCTGTGGTGGAGAAACTCCCTATTCCAAATATAGATGGTATTTTAGGAAATGACATGGTAGACCATAGGGGTCTGGAATTATTCCCTATTGTGACTGTGAATGCTTGTCCTGTGACGGTGGTGACTCGGGCCTCCGCTAAGGCAGCTGATTTGATAAATGGTGATGACTTAGATTTAAGTAGTTTAGAAGTAGAGTTAGAAAGGCCCGGGCCAGTAGGTAGTCCTAGTAGTACTAGTAATATCTTGCAACTTGATTGGGACCGTTTAACGTTTATTGAGGCTCAGAAACAAGAGTTTGATTTTGAGTTGGGTGACACAGCCGATTTAACTAAACCGAGGTTTTGTGTAATGAAAGGTTTGTTATATCGAATTAGTCGTCCATCTACACATGATCTGAACAAAACTTCTCGAGTGGAACAAATTGTGGTTCCCTCACAATTTAGGGAGTCTGTTTTGAAGTTGTCACATGATGATTCTTTTTCTGGTCACTTTGGAGTATTTAAGACGTTCAAAAGATTAGCAAAATGTTTTTGGTGGCCAGGATTGAAATCATCAGTAAAACAATTTGTTAGTAATTGCGAGGTTTGTCAGGTGATGGGAAAGCCCAATCAAGTGATCCCTAAAGCACCTCTAAATCCCATTCCTGCAATTGGGGAACCTTTTGTGGAATTGGTTATAGATGTGGTGGGGCCTTTGCCCAGAACAAAGACTGGGTTTACTCATCTCCTGACCATCATGGACCGAGCTTCTAGATTTCCTGAAGCATTCCCAATGAAAAAGATAACTTCCAATGCAGTATTTGAGAAGCTTGTTGAATTTTTCTCCCGATACGGACTTCCTCGTAAAATTCAGACCGACTGTGGGACGAATTTTACGAGTAAGGTATTTAGGGGTAAGTGTGCTGAACTGGCCATTCAGTGCACTACCAGCGTACCTTACCATCCCGAGAGTCAGGGTGTGGTGGAAAGATTCCACCAGACACTTAAATCAGTTTTAAAAAAATACTGCTATGAACAAGGAGAGGATTGGGAGAAGGGACTTCCCTTTGCTCTCTTTGCCATAAGGAACCATCCAAATGCATCTACAGGTGTAGCTCCCTTTGAGCTGATCTATGGGCACAAAGTACGTGGTCCGTTGGAAATTTTTCATGAATTGTTATCATCTGGGCAGAAAAAGGAACTTAATGTGATGGAATTTGTAGAGAATTTACGGAAAAAGTTAGCCATTGCGTGGAAATTTGCAAGAGAAAATTTGGCTTCCTCCCAAGTAATCATGAAATCAAATTTTGATAAGAAAACCAAGGTGCGATCGTTTGAGCCTGGGGAATTGGTATTGGTGTTGAGTACAGACTCAGACAATTTCCTTGAGCCAAGGTATAAGGGGCCCTGGAAGGTTTTGAGAAAATTGTCTGAAGTGAATTATGAAATTGAAGCCCCCGGGACCAAACGAAAGTGCCGGGTCTTTCATATTAATAGATTAAAATCTTATATTTCAGGTGGTAGGGATCCTTTAGCTATAGTGTGTGAACCTGTGTCTGTAGAAGTAGAGTCTCCAGAGGATAACTTTGAGGACTTGGTTGGTCAGGTATCTTCTGATGCTCTCTTTAATAACGTTCAAAATCTAGAGGTTTTGAAAAGAGAGCTGGACCATCTGGAAGTTACCCAGAAAAGGGACATTATTAATTTAATCTGTTCTTTTCCAGAAATATTTCTTAGTTCGCCAGGTAGGACGAGGTTGCTTCAGCATGATGTGGATGTGGGCAGTGCTTCTCCCGTAAAGCAGAGTCCTTATCGACTAAATCCAGTGAAAAGGGACATAGTCGAGGAGGAAATAAAGTATATGCTGAAACATGACCTCATCCAACCTTCGATAAGTCCTTGGAGCTCTCCGATAGTTTTAGTTAAAAAGTCTGATGGAAAGTACAGAATGTGTGTGGATTACCGTAAAGTTAATGCCAGTACCAAAAATGACTCTTTTCCTTTGCCTCGCATTGACGACTGTCTCGATCAGATAGGGTCTGCAAAATTCATAACCAAGTTGGATTTGCTGAAAGGGTATTGGCAAGTGCCCCTGTCTGATCGAGCCCGGGAAATTTCCGCATTTGTAACTCCCTTTGGGCTTTACGAATGTAAAGTGATGCCCTTTGGGATGAAAAATGCTGCATGCACCTTTCAGAGGCTTATGAACAGAGTCATTTGTGGGTTGAAAGGCACTGAGATTTATATTGATGATTTAGTTGTTCACAGCAATGATTGGCAAACTCATATAGTAAGATTGAGAAAAGTGTTTGAAGCTTTGAGGGATGCCGGTCTTGTTGTGAACTTGGGTAAGTGTGAATTTGGTAAAGCCAAAGTGTGCTATTTGGGTCATGAGGTTGGTTTGGGTCAGGTAGCCCCTAAACAAGCCAATCTCGATGCCATTTTAAATTTGAAGAGGCCGAGTAATGTCAGGGAAGTTCGGAGAGTCCTTGGAATGACGGGTTATTATAGAAGGTTTGTGCGAAACTTCTCGGACATTGCTCAGCCGCTTACTAAGTTATTGGAGAAAGGACAGAAATTTGCGTGGTCTCCTCAATGTGAGGAGTCTTTCATTAAACTCAAGCTGGTGCTGATATCAAACCCAATATTAATATCCCCTGATTTTCAGAAACCTTTCATTATCGCGGTGGATGCTAGTGATGTGGGCATTGGAGGTGTTCTCTTTCAGAGAAATGGGGCTGGAGAGGTACTTCCCGTGTCTTACTTTAGCCGTAAACTATTGGCAGCAGAGAGGCGGTATTCAACTATCGAGAAGGAGGCCTTGGCCTTGGTTCGTACTTTGTTACATTTTAAACCCTATGTGACCAATTTCTCCTTCCCGATAGAGATTTGGACTGACCACAATCCTCTAGTGTTCATAGAAAGGATGAAAGGGTCCAATCAGAGAATTTTGAGATGGGCTTTGCAGTTGCAGGAATTCACTCTGGTTATAAAACATATTAAGGGATCGGAGAACCGCATTCCTGATGCCCTTTCTCGTATGTAATCTTGCCTTTTGTCCCTCCCTCGCCCTTCTCGTGTCTTCATGGGGTTTGTATAAAACTATTTTTCCATAGTAAAATCTAATGGCCAGTATGGGTGTGCGTATGAGTGAGTCCTTATCTTAGAGTTTAGTTTATATGTAGGTTTGGTTAAGTCCGTTGTTTTTGTATGTTCAACCTTAGTAAGGTCTATCAATTTTTTTCCTATTATTTTGCACTCGTTGGAGGTATAGTTTAGCCTTTAATTTAAGAGTCCCATTTTCTGATTTGGTAAGTCTTCTTCGTGAAGCTATGTGTTTTTTTTTTTCTTTTTGGCATATGTATTGTTATATTTATAACTTCTTTTCAGGTTTTGTATTTCCGTAACATTGTTAATTAATTTTCATTTCAGCATTTTTACAGTATTTAATTTTGAAAAAAAAATGTATTCTATGTGAATAATTTTTTTTGTTTTGGGGGAGGAAGGTATTAGGTTAACGTAAAATTATTTCTTTATTTTATTTAAATCAGCCTTGTTTTTCTTTTTAAGTTAAAGTATTTTTGTTGTTTGTTTACTATAGTGTTAATGTAAGTGGCTCTCCGATTGTTGAATAGTGTTTTTGTGCCTCCTCCTCCTCCTTTGTGTATTAGTGGACTATCGTTTTAACGATTGTTTTTTTTTTGCTGTGAGTGTTGATGAACGCTGGGAAGGTGATGAGTGGACATGGTCGACCAGTGAAGGCAGTTCGGGCCTTGACAAGCTCTCACCGACACTATTTCCCGTCTCAGCATTCATGGTGTCTTGGAGGACGACTTTGGCAATTACCTTCGCACTTCTGATGAGTGTTTAGCAGATGCTCTGTCATCTGCGACGGTAGTTTTCTGCTACTTGTTCCCGTCGGAGGATTTGTACGGGAATTGTGTCGACGCTGTTTCCCGACACTGAACCTTGATTTTACTGGCCTTATTCCTCCAGTCCAGCTGTGTACGAGTGTGAGAGCAAACTGGCTCGTGAGGTGATAAGTAGGGAGGCTGACGCCAGGTAAGACAAATTATCGTTCCTTTTGTGTAGGGAAGTGGATTGCCCTTCAGTGCCTGGCGTACAGTTGTACCCTTCAGTATAGCGGCTTGAGGAATTAAGTACGGCCTTGTGTTCAACTCTTCTGTACTTCACTTGAGGTGAAGTTATATATATTATTAATTGTCTAATTCTATATATACGAGTTCTATTGCTATGTTGTGTAACTGTTTACTGTAATTCTGTATTGTTTAGTGTTGTAAGATAGGTAGGAATATTAAGGTTTTCGTTGTTTTCATCTCCTACTTCCTTCTTCCTTTTTATTATTAGGTTATTGACTTTGGCTAGCTGTATTTTGGATCCACCTCGTTATTATTAAGTGTTTTCTCTCTTGGAATTTTCTCATGTTTAGGGCTTAGTGTAGTAGCTTTAGGTTATTTTCTTGTGAGTTCCCGAGAACCATTATTTGTTGTCTTGAATATGTGTAAGTGTATTTAATCTCACAAGGTTGATTTAAGTTATTGTTCTTATTTATAATAAATATTGTTAAGTTTTCTTGGGTCTTTGTTTCCGTCTTTCCTTATCACTGACGTATTTTTACCGACTGCAATCCATGAGAATTTAAGAACCTGCATTACAACCTGGTAGGTTGTAACAGTAGGACATATAATGAGAATGAAGGATAATATATGGACATTAATAATAACAGAATGGGTCCCAAAAGATTGCAGAAGGAACAGGGGAAGGAAGAGAAAAGAGATGAATTGACGAACAAAGTAAGTTTGTAAGTATGGACTGGCATAGAAACACCATAAACAAACGCATGTGGAAGGATATGTCTGAGGCCTTTGTTCTGCATTGGACAATTAACGGCTGATGATATATACACACATATACTGTATGTATGTATATATATATATATATATATATATATATATATATATATATATATATATATATACAGTATATATATATATATATATATATATATATATATATATATATATATATATATATATATATATACAGTATATATATATATATATATATATATACCTGTATATATATATATATATATATATATATATATATATATATATATATATATATATATATATATATACCTGTATATATATATATATATATATATATATATATATATATATATATATATATATATATATACAGTATATATATATATATATATACCTGTATATATATATATATATATATATATATATATATATATATATATATATATGTATATGTATATATATACCTGTATATATATATATATATATATATATATATATATATATATATATATATATATATATATCCATTTTCAGTCCTACATTTCTGCATTCTCTATTGAAATCTTTCATCATCTCTTGCAATTTCTCCTATTTCATTTTCTCTACCATAAGGTCTCCATCCCATGGTTATCATGCTTTTAATTTCGGTATTTTGTCCTTGGGTAAACACTTACTGTCTGCCCAAGTACGTCTATTCATGAACTATTTCTTAGAGGTTCGTTCATTATTATTATTATTATTATTATTATTATTATTATTATTATTACTATCCAAGCTACAACCCTAGTTGGAAAAGCAAGATGCTATAAGCCCAGGGGCTCCAACTGGGAAAAATAGCCCAGTGAGGAAAGGAAATAAGGAAATAAATAAATGAAGAGAACAAATTAACAATAAATCATTCTAAAAAAAAGTAACAACGTCAAAACAGATATGTCATAATATATATAAACTATTAACAACGTCAAAAACAAATATGTCATATATAAACTATAAAAAGACTCATGTCCGCCTGGTCAACAAAAAAGCATTTGCTCCAACTTTGAACTTTTGAAGTTCTACTGATTCAACTACCCGATTAGGAAGATCATTCCACAACTTGGTAACAGCAGGAATAAAACTTCTAGAGTACTGCGTACTGCTAAAGTTTGAAAACAAAGGACGATTGATTAACTGATTAAAACTTAAAAGCAATAATGAAGTCAAACCAATCGCAGGAATTTCATGACCAGAATCAAAGGACTTCGTTCCAATCACACAAATTTCATGGCCAGAATCAAAGGACTTCGTTCCAATCGCACAAATTTCATGGCCAGAATCAAAGGACTTCGTTCCAATCGCACAAATTTCATGACCAGAATCAAAGGACTTCGTTCCAATCACACAAATTTCATGGCCAGAATCAAAGGACTTCGTTCCAATCGCACAAATTTCATGGCCAGAATCAAAGGACTTCGTTCCAATCACACAAATTTCATGACCAGAATCAAAGGACTTCGTTCCAATCACACAAATTTCATGGCCAGAATCAAAGGACTTCGTTCCAATCACACAAATTTCATGGCCAGAATCAAAGGACTTCGTTCCAATCACACAAATTTCATGGCCAGAATCATAGGACTTCGTTCCAATCGCACAAATTTCATGGCCAGAATCAAAGGACTTCGTTCCAATCACACAAATTTCATGGCCAGAATCAAAGGACTTCGTTCCAATCGCACAAATTTCATGGCCAGAATCAAAGGACTTCGTTCCAATCGCACAAATTTCATGACCAGAATCAAAGGACTTCGTTCCAATCACACAAATTTCATGGCCAGAATCAAAGGACTTCGTTCCAATCGCACAAATTTCATGGCCAGAATCAAAGGACTTCGTTCCAATCACACAAATTTCATGACCAGAATCAAAGGACTTCGTTCCAATCGCACAAATTTCATGGCCAGAATCAAAGGACTTCGTTCCAATCGCACAAATTTCATGGCCAGAATCAAAGGACTTCGTTCCAATCGCACAAATTTCATGGCCAGAATCAAAGGACTTCGTTCCAATCGCACAAATTTCATGGCCAGAATCAAAGGACTTCGTTCCAATCGCACAAATTTCATGGCCAGAATCAAAGGACTTCGTTCCAATCGCACAAATTTCATGGCCAGAATCAAAGGACTTCGTTCCAATCGCACAAATTTCATGGCCAGAATCAAAGGACTTCGTTCCAATCGCACAAATTTCATGGCCAGAATCAAAGGACTTCGTTCCAATCGCACAAATTTCATGGCCAGAATCAAAGGACTTCGTTCCAATCGCACAAATTTCATGGCCAGAATCAAAGGACTTCGTTCCAATCGCACAAATTTCATGGCCAGAATCAAAGGACTTCGTTCCAATCGCACAAATTTCATGGCCAGAATCAAAGGACTTCGTTCCAATCGCACAAATTTCATGGCCAGAATCAAAGGACTTCGTTCCAATCGCACAAATTTCATGGCCAGAATCAAAGGACTTCGTTCCAATCGCACAAATTTCATGGCCAGAATCAAAGGACTTCGTTCCAATCGCACAAATTTCATGGCCAGAATCAAAGGACTTCGTTCCAATCGCACAAATTTCATGGCCAGAATCAAAGGACTTCGTTCCAATCGCACAAATTTCATGGCCAGAATCAAAGGACTTCGTTCCAATCGCACAAATTTCATGGCCAGAATCAAAGGACTTCGTTCCAATCGCACAAATTTCATGGCCAGAATCAAAGGACTTCGTTCCAATCGCACAAATTTCATGGCCAGAATCAAAGGACTTCGTTCCAATCGCACAAATTTCATGGCCAGAATCAAAGGACTTCGTTCCAATCGCACAAATTTCATGGCCAGAATCAAAGGACTTCGTTCCAATCGCACAAATTTCATGGCCAGAATCAAAGGACTTCGTTCCAATCGCACAAATTTCATGGCCAGAATCAAAGGACTTCGTTCCAATCGCACAAATTTCATGGCCAGAATCAAAGGACTTCGTTCCAATCGCACAAATTTCATGGCCAGAATCAAAGGACTTCGTTCCAATCGCACAAATTTCATGGCCAGAATCAAAGGACTTCGTTCCAATCGCACAAATTTCATGGCCAGAATCAAAGGACTTCGTTCCAATCGCACAAATTTCATGGCCAGAATCAAAGGACTTCGTTCCAATCGCACAAATTTCATGGCCAGAATCAAAGGACTTCGTTCCAATCGCACAAATTTCATGGCCAGAATCAAAGGACTTCGTTCCAATCGCACAAATTTCATGGCCAGAATCAAAGGACTTCGTTCCAATCGCACAAATTTCATGGCCAGAATCAAAGGACTTCGTTCCAATCGCACAAATTTCATGGCCAGAATCAAAGGACTTCGTTCCAATCGCACAAATTTCATGGCCAGAATCAAAGGACTTCGTTCCAATCGCACAAATTTCATGGCCAGAATCAAAGGACTTCGTTCCAATCACACAAATTTCATGGCCAGAATCAAAGGACTTCGTTCCAATCACACAAATTTCATGGCCAGAATCAAAGGACTTCGTTCCAATCACACAAATTTCATGGCCAGAATCAAAGGACTTCGTTCCAATCACACAAATTTCATGGCCAGAATCATAGGACTTCGTTCCAATCACACAAATTTCATGGCCAGAATCAAAGCACTTCGTTCCAATCACACAAATTTCATGGCCAGAATCAAAGGACTTCGTTCCAATCACACAAATTTCATGGCCAGAATCAAAGGACTTCGTTCCAATCACACAAATTCCATGACCAGAATCAAAGGACTTCGTTCCAATCACACAAATTTCATGACCAGAATCAAAGGACTTCGTTACTACAAAGGAAACTGTAAAATGAGCATCACAAGCGCTAAGGTCCTCGTTCAACCCAAAGTTGTAGAGATGAGAACAGATGATTAATTTCTCCAAATTCATTCAGTCGTTTTATCAGTTGATATTTAAAAAAAATTCAGTAAAATAGGGTTGATAGAAACTGGAAGATAAGCTACCGTGTTATAGTTATTCACAACTACATTTACATGAAGGACAACATTACAAATTCCCAATATAGTACAATAAGAGAATAATGCTATTAAAAGAGAAAAAAAAGGCAACTTAAGAGCTGAAAAATCAGTTGTCACTTAAACAAATCTAAAATGCTATTTAGGTATATTATTTCATTAGCATGAAGATAAAGTAAAAGACTTATTTTCACGAGACAGATGAGATAAACTAGACAGCTAAGCTTCAGGAAAGCAAACATGAGGCTTAAACAGTTCCTAATTGCTCTGATTAAGCAATAGGAACTGTTAAGTCCACAACAATGAATGCAGAATCAATTAGCCCACCATTCATGTTCCTTGGTTGTACCAGAGAGGGTTTATTTTACTATCAAATCAAATCAAATTTCCTTTGAAGCATTTTCTCTCTGAACACGACTCTCAGCGGAGTATAATCAGTTAAATAATAACAGAATGGGTCCCAAAAGATTGCAGAAGGAACAGGGGAAATAAGGGAAAAAAGATGAACTGACCAACAAAGTATGTATGCAGGCGTGGAGTGACATAGAAAGACCATAAACAGACGCATAGGGAAGGACATGGCTGAGTCCTTTGTTCTGCAGTGGACTAGTAACGGCTGATTTTTTTTTAAGTTTTTTTATAGTTTTTATAGGAAATATTTTTTTTTAATGTTACTATACTTAAAATATTTTACTTTTCTTTATTTCCTTTCCTCACTGGGCTATTTTCCCTGTTGGGGCCCCTGGGCTTATTGCATCCTGCTTTTCCAACTAGGGTTGTAGCTTAGCATTTAATAATAATAATAATAATAATAATAATAATAATAATAATAATAATAATAATAAAAGTTAAATCTGATCTATTCCTTTTCTGCAAATCACATGCCTCGTGTTTCTCCAATGAAGCACGTCTACAGTCGTCATTGAACCCTGCCTTGACCCTGATAGGTTGATATGGCAGTTCAACATACTACAAAAAAATAAAGCCTATCAATTATGCTGAAAAATTATTTATTCAAAAGAGCAACTCCCTCATTTATATATATATATATATATATATATATATATATATATATATATATATATATATGTGTATATATATATATATATATATTTATATATATATATATATATATATATATATATATATATATGTATATATATATATATATGTGTGTATGTGTATGTATGTATGTATGTATGTATGTATCTATCTATCTATCTATCTCTCTCTCTCTCTCTCTCTCTCTCTCTCTCTCTCTCTCTCTCTCTCTCTCTCTCTCTCTCTCTCTCTGTATTTGTATATATATATATATATATATATATATATATATATATATATATATATATATATACACACATACATGTATATATATATATATATACATATATATA
>NC_090750.1:63049818-63074818 GCF_036898095.1 Palaemon carinicauda | reverse complement strand
ATATATATACACATATATATATATATATATATATATATATATATATATATATATATATAATCGGGCACAGTTGTACGAAGGGCTTCAACCCGTTTTTCTCTAGAATGGAAATCTAGACAATATGATAGGTGTATTTCTTCTTGTGTCTAAAAATACCAAATGAAGGGCAAACCTTAGTTCAAAGATTATTGCAAACGCACATAATAGGAGAAAAGGGATTTTCATCTTGGAAAAGTAATAGATTATAATTGACTTGGAATTACTGAGATTACCAAACAATTCTTCTTCACCCAAGGGGTTACTGCACTGTAGTTGTTCAGTGACCACTTCCCCCTTGTTAGGATAGAAGAGACTCTTTAGCTATGGTAAGCAGCTCTTCGAGGAGGACACTCCAAAATCAAACCATTGTTCTCTTGTCTTGGGTAGTGCCATAACCTTTGTACCATGGTCTTCCACTACCTTGGGTTAGAGTTCTCTTGCTTGAGGGTACACTCAGGCACACTGTTCTATGTAATTTCTCTTCCTCTTGTTTTGTGAAAGATTCTATAGTTTATATAGGAAATATTTATTTTAATGTTGTTATTGTTCTTAAAATATTTTATTTTGATTATTAATTACTTCTCTTATTTCCTCTTTTCCTTTCCTCACTGGGCTATTTTCCCTGTTGGAACCCCTGGGCTCATTGCATCCTGCTTATCCAACTAGGACATTTTAAGGCGGACTGTTTTGCGCGTCGTAAATTTTTAGAAAAGAATAAAGAACCCGTGACATTGGTATCGGCAGAACAACCGCAGAAGGAGGAGTCAAAATGACTAAGATTTGAGAAGTATATATCTGATGGTACCGTTTATGTTGATAATGCTATGCAAATGGGTCGTGGTGTGAGGATTTTGAGAGACACTGGTGCCTCTCAGTCGTTGATATTGCGGAGGTCAGTTCCCGAGGGTGTTGTCCTTAAGAATAAGAACTTTGTCTTGTTGGGTAGATTTCCTGATACGGTGGCTTCGTATCCACTAGAAGAGTTATATTTGAAAACTAAGAATTTTCAGGGTATGGTTAATTTGGCCATAGTAGATACTTTGCCTCTTCCTGATATAGACATCATATTTGCCAATGATTTAGCCGCTGAAGCTAAATGTGACTTATTGCCTATTTTGACGTTGATTGATCTGGCAGGTGACCAGATAAGCATAGATGATTCGTTGAATCCTGTGTCTGTGGTTACACGTTCTGAATCTAAAGACGTTGACCTCGCGGAGGTAGAATTGATGCTGCACCAGAAAGCACTTGCATATCAAAAAGCTGGAAATTCGACCAGCATTCCCAGCACAGCAGGCTTTCCAACAGAGTTCTATAAGGCACTCAGTAGTGTTGAAGAGCAACAACACTACAACCGTGGCTTATGTCAACAACCAAGGAGGCACTATCACACACAGACTTTGTGAGTTGACAAAGCAGGTGCATATCTGGGTAGAAGGCAACAATATAGAGCTGTCACTAGGGTGCAATTCTGGAAGAGGAATGTTCTAGCAAATATGTTCAGTCACTAGGGGCAGATTGTAGGATCAGAATACTGTAGTTCCTACATCCTTCTGTGTCAGAAAGGCTTCTGGCTCTCCCAGAATCATTCGATCCATTCGTAAAATTGCTGAACAGGAAACTCATCGTGTTCTGCTCCCCATTCCAGACCATTGGGGGTTGCAGCAGTTGTAACCCCTAATTAGCTGGACTGGACATCAGATGTAGGCAAGTTTCACAACCTCGCAACAGTTTTCACAGAGAAGATCTGTTAAGTATTATCTCCCAATCCTCCCAAAAGAGGAGGTAAGTATTCTATTTCAGTCCACCTATCCTTACAAGAATATAAGTTCTTCTGTAACCAGTTGCCATTTCCCGTGGAATGGGGCTAACCTAACTCCTGTGACATGTCCATGTTCAGACGTTTAGGAGGTTGGCAGGAGTAATCACCTTCCTCCTTTACAGGACCAGGTGTTCTGGTATTTCCTTATAAAGTTAAACTAGCTAATTTTTTGTTTAAAGAGACTCCTCCCCACCCCTAGGATGAGTCTCCTATTAAATTCATTATCTCTGATCATGATAAATCTCTGCCCCTATCATTCGGTTAGTTCTTTATGTATGTTGAACAAGATTTTTCGTAATTTTTACCATCCTTGGCACTCAGATTTTCCCAAACGGTACCATCCTATAAGTAGTACTAGGTATGCAGTTAATTCTAACAGTCATGACTTCGCCGCAGTATTCTGGAAGTTTTACTCTAAATGTGACCAGTTAGCGGAATGATCTTCCTAATCTGGCTCTTGAATCCGTGGAACTTCAGGTGTTAAAGTGATTTTCTACTGGGCAGGTTACCATATGTCTCATTTCATGGCTTATATATGACTGATTTATTTTAACGTTCTTACTGATCCTGATATATACTATATTTTCTTTTTATTTCTCATTTCTAGTTCTCGTTTCATAGTTTATATATGACATTTATTTTAACTTTGTTACTGATCCTAATATATTTTATATTTTCTTATTATTTCTCATTTATAATTTATTCGTTATTTTTCATTTCATTTCCACAATGGGCTGCTTTCTCTGGTGGAGCCCTTGACCTATGTAGCATCCTATTCATCAACTGAGGCTTAGGCTCAGCCAACATAATAAATATCATGATGAAAACTTTTATGCCTTAACCCATGTCTTCAGTAAATATTTGAAGGTAACATACGTGGTAAGTACTGTTAGATAGGGATAATTTGTCTTATTTCAAAACGTCCTTATGTAATCCGATTGAGAATTCCTTTTTCGTATTTTATAATTCACTGGCAATTTTACTTTTACGAACTTATGATAATATTAACTCCTCACACCATTATTTTTACATATCAAATATTCTTTTTTTCTGTGTCAAGATATTTAGACAATCATTTCATAATTACATCGTCAAAAGTAGACGTGAATCTTCAAATCCCAAAATGTACAGCAAGGAAATTGTGAGCTAAAGTGTCAATTTATTTCATGGTTCCTTTATAACCTAAAGTCTTCGCTCTGAAAATTCTGAAAAGTGTTTCTCTTTAGATTTCTCCATACTCAATAAAATTATCTTTTTACATTCTGGACACTTAACGAATTTGTTTCGTACTTTTTTCTTTTGTTCAGCATCGATTGTGCAACTAAGAATTGTACCTAAAAGTTAAAGGTATTGTGCAATTGCGAAAATCATTGCTACCTTAAAGCGATTTATAAATACCTTATGAACTATTTCAGTAATTAGTAAGCCACGGGTTTCTAACCACTTGTAAGGAGTGATGCATAATCCTTTTTAATAGCCTTCAAAATATCACGTAAGTTGGTACAAATCAGAGAAAAAGTATATGGCTGGCACTAAAGGGGGCCGGGCGAAAGTGTATAAATACTGGCACCGTCAGTTTCGGCGGGTCAGTGTATACGTTGTAAGCGAAGTGAAAGCTCGCTGCATCTCCAGCCGAATTACCTTGACACGTTGTCAGCCTGCGTCGCCTTCTCGATTTTTCTTTCATTCCCTTCTCTTAGGAAGTAAGAAACTCTTAGGTACAAGGGAACGTCTTACACGAAGTATATCTGTTCTCGTTGCACCTATCTAGCGAGTGCCACATAAGCACAACTACTCCAGATCTTATTGAAGGCAAATAAGAGACGACCTCCAAATATTGATCATCTGCTGTGTTCGAGCAGACGTTTTCAGCTGGCGGATACAAACTCGCACCTTACAGTGCCGGTGATCAGAGGTAAGGCTATTTCATTTGAGAGTTAATTTCCTTGATCTTTTTTCCTTTTATTATTATATTTTGACATTTTAAGAGCAGTATTCCTATAAGAATTTCCTATAAGCAGCAACTTGAACATATCTGTATTCTATACGCTATGACGTGACATAACATTCCTAATCACTTAAGTTACGATATCACCTTTTTATAAAAGATTATCAAGAACTTATCTGGAAATTTGACGTCTTGAGTAGAAGTGACAATTCATCTAGAGGTTTATTTAACGATAATTATTAAAGGCTTTGAATTATGTTTCTACAATAAATCACTCTTTCCTTGCTTTGTCTAATGTATTATTATCATTATTCAGCCTACTAAAGACATTCACAAAATCTCTCTCTCTCTCTCTCTCTCTCTCTCTCTCTCTCTCTCTCTCTCTCTCTCTCCTTGTAGCAATAAAGTTTTCGCATAAGAAAGATTGCATCATCATTATTATTATTATTATTATTATTATTATTATTATTATTATTATTATTATTATTATTATCATTCAGCCTACTAAAGACTCTCTCTCTCTCTCTCTCTCTCTCTCTCTCTCTCTCTCTCTCTCTCTCTCTCTCTCTCTCTCTCTCTCTCTCCTAGCAATAAAGTTTTCCTACAAGAAAGATTGCATCATATACTCTCTCTCTCTCTCTCTCTCTCTCTCTCTCTCTCTCTCTCTCTCTCTCTCTCTCTCTCTCTCTCTCTAGCAATAATGTTTTCCTACAAGAAAGATTGCATCATATTTCATGAAAATACATTATATTTAAAAATTACCTTATAAAATAATCTGATTTAGCTTAGTGAAGGAGAAATATATATATTCAACTTTTTACTCAAAGGGTAATGAATACATCAAACTTGCTTAAAATAACTGAAAAACATTATTCTGACGAAATTCTTTTTAAACTAAATAAAAAAAACGAATCGTTGAAAACTATTTTGAAAGCGTCAGATTTCAAAAGAAAGACACCTGTAACTAAGTCAGTCCACCTGGTTAAGCATACGAATTCAATAACAGATTTTCTAATATACAAGAAAGAGCAGATATTGCGTCTCGGATCCATATCAGGCCCGTTAAAAGATGGGTTAGAGGTCAGTTACGTTTCCCAGTTTTCTTCTAGGGTTATTTTGCTTTTTCAATTTCAATGTTTGGCGATTTTTAAGTAAGAAATTAAAAACTTTTTCAACATTCTACTTTGGATTATATATATATATATATATATATATATATATATATTACATATATATAATATATATATATATATATATATATATATATATATTACAT
Organism: Palaemon carinicauda; assembly: GCF_036898095.1. NCBI lineage: Eukaryota > Metazoa > Arthropoda > Malacostraca > Decapoda > Palaemonidae > Palaemon > Palaemon carinicauda. The sequence continues at coordinate 63,069,733 of NC_090750.1, read as the reverse complement.
ATATATACATATATATATATACATATATATGAATATAGTTATATATACTGTAGATTATACATATGTGTATATGAATGTATGTATGTGTGTACAGTATATATATATATATATATATATATATATATATATATATATATATATATATATATATATATATATATATATATATATGTACATTCATATTATATATATATATATATATATATATATATATATACACACACACATACACAAATATATACGCGTATAAAATTTTGCTATCTCCAGTATCCTTTGATCTTGCTTGTTTATTCCCAAATATATCTAATCCTTTTAAATACAAATATCACCCAAGATAAGGACATTCAATTTATGACTTATCAGAGATAAGAACCTGTGCTGGCAATAAATGAAAAATTAATAATCAAATTTCTTTTAAAAGTATTTGATGTAAAGCAAAAATAGCACAAAGAATTCTTGATATAGGTCTGCTGTATATGCAGGATAGCTCAGTAGTTAGAAAAGACAGCGGACTTATAGCAATTGAGATTATGGAGCTGGATGACTTAAGTTAATTATTATTATTATTATTAAATGCTAAGCTACAACCCTAGTTGGAAAAGCAGGATGCTATAAGCCCAGGGGCCCCAACAGGGAAAATAGCCCAGTGAGGAAAGGAAATAAGGATATAAGGAAAAATAAAATATTTTAGGAAAAATAAAATATTTTAGGAATAGTAACAATATTCAAATAAATATTTCCTATTTAAACAATAAAACTTTAAGAGAACAAGAGGAAGAGGAACTAGATAGAAAAGTGTGCCCAAGTGTACCCTCAAGCAAGAGAACTCTTGGAATTGAGAGCTCTTTGGCTTATGATCGTATCTAGGGGAATTCCTGTAATCTTTCTTTTCTGTTTGGCTCAATTCGGAAGTTTACATCAATCCCCATTAATGTTGAATGCGAGTTTTAATGCAAAATCCTATTTTCTGATGTATCGAAAGACCTGCCTTATTTCCTCACTTTCCATGGTACATTGTTAAAAATTTGCCACAAAAAAAAAAAAAAAAAATTCTCGGATTAATGTTGCCAGGCATTTACCGTTTCAAAAACGGATTTATTGACGCTAAGGAGTGATATTACGGTCACCAACCCATAAAAGGTATTAACAAAGTTGGAAAAAAAAAAGAAAAAAAAAACCCCGTCGCTGAATTTTACTGAAATACGCCTGAGAACTATATTTTTATGGAGAATTTCCGATTAAAATTACGGCTTTTTAACATGTAAGCTGAAATATACAGGGGAATCTATGCCATCATCATCTTCCAAACTTTGTTTCTCTCCTGTTTTTTTCACCAAATGTCCATTAAAAAATTTCATTGATGCTTACTTTGCTAACATTTGGATGTGTCATTCAATCATTATCTTTAGGTACACCATAAAATTATAATTTGTGTTAGTATGATAATAGAAAGAGTAAGATCTGCCTATAGGAAAATAGGCGTGTTCTGTTGTGAAAAAAAACTTAACCCCTCAAAGTTCAAAACTTAATTGAACACAAACCATGACGGTTTCAGAATTACCTGTACTTTAGACTCTTGTATTCTCAGATTATCCAAGTTATCCTTAACTCAAAATTAGGGAGAATTAGGCATGATTAATGATGTCTTCTTGATATCAATAATTCCATATCTGTATGAGAATGAAAAAGATCAAGTTTCAGAAAATAAGAATAAAACTCATCCGAGAGACAGAGAAAAAAAAAACGAATTAAAAGATCTCTGCTGAAGGAATGACGGTCGAGAAGGTAGAGAAGAAATGTTTCAGGAGCACCAAGAATAAATCACCATCATCATATATAAAGAAAACTAAACCCAAGATGAAATATAAACATACAATCCTGCATAATGAGCCGGGGCTATGAATAGGAGCTTAAAATCTCCGTCTGCGTGTCTAAGACTACGAACACCGGTATATTAGATCTGATATAAATAAGAATTATAATTAAAAAGTAGCAACAATCAATTCTAAGAAATAGAAGCCAGAACAGGAACATGCTCATCATGTGGAGGATTATGTCAGGAAAAAAAAAAACAAGTCATTAAGGAAAAGGTCTGGACATTTCTATTGAGAATAAAACAAAGGATTATTGTAATGACCAGACGACTTTGCGTACGCATAAGATTCTGTTAACCTTACGCCTTAGCAAACTGTTTCAAAATAGATTCCTTCTTATTTGTCTATATTCATAAGCAGGTTCTTAACCTTTTTCAAGTCAGAAATTACTTCTTTGATCCCATAGTAGGAAGAATTTAAGTCATGATTGCTGACTTAGTCATATTATCTGAAGCGGCCTCTTCATGTGCTCGTTTCATGTGGATCTATTATCAATTCGCGTGATTTAGATGTCAGGATGACACTAAACTCCAAATCAATCAATCAATCAATTTGCGTTACATTAACGGAAAGGATTTTAGAACAATAGCTAAGAGGATCTTTGGTGCTAAATGAACTTGCGTTAATATATGCACCATTATGACTTAAATGCAGAAAAGAGGAACTACTCAAAACATTCATTACTAATTCTACCTAGAAAGGAGGCCGATTATATTCTCTAAGAATTAAAAGAGTAAAAGTTGAGGACTTAGATTAATAAACAGGGAAGATAATCGGATATTTCAATGACAAAAGAAGGGAAAAAAAGTTTAATGAACCCAATATAAAACAAACCAATTGAACAATTTAAAAGTGTATCTACTCACACGCAAGGGAGAGTATATATATATATATATATATATATATATATATATATATATATATATATATATATATATATATATATACACACATATATATATATATACAAATATATATATCTATATATATACATATATATATTTATATATATATATATTTATATATATATATAATATATATATATATATATATATATATATATATATATAAATATATATATATATATATATATATATATATATATATATATATATATATACATACATATATAATGGAAACTGGACCTTCCTAAGCTTGAGAATCCATTCTAGCATTGTTCAATATATTCCTAGTATTTTAGAAAAGATTCACACATACACGAACTCACTCACACACACATAGACACAATTCGGCACGAACAACAACACACCCATTCATTTATTGTGAAAGGAAAATTCATTAGAACTGGCAAGTGACAAAAGTGACATTTGAACATGAGAAAATTAAAGTTTCCCAGATATCAAACAATTGCAACTGAAAGAGAGTCGGGCAAAAAGAGAGACATGGCAATAGAGAGAAGAAAGAGAGAACCAGACTGCGACATAGAGCAAAGTGAAGACTTTCCAAAGACTAGGCAATAATTGTAGCCTCTGATGCAGTAAAAGAATTCAAGATAACTCTGTGTCATTAGTCCACTTTTGAAGGGGGGTGGGGGGTGGATGAATCCAAGAAAGGCATCCATGTGTCATCACTCTTTTATTCATCTTTGTTGTCACTTGTAGTTTTAGACATAGGATTGCAATTCCTGAGATTATGTGTTTGAATGTCTGAATGTGTATTATCTTGCATCATTAAATGGTCAAAATAACACGATCTTGCAAATTTACGCGTTATGCAAAATTCAATTTATTCACTTTATCACTTAATCTGGTATCATTATCTCTGATGCTTGGTGCTGTAACACATACATACATATATACATATATTAATACATACATATATATATATATATATATATATATATATATATATAGAGAGAGAGAGAGAGAGAGAGAGAGAGAGAGAGAGAGAGAGAGAGAGAGAGAGGTAAGTGTATATGCTATATATATATATATATATATATATATATATATATATGTGTGTATGCATGTATATATGTATGTATGATGTGTATATATATATGTGTGTGTGTGTATATATATATATATATATATATATATATATATATATATATATATGTATATATATATATATATATATATATATATATATATATATATATATTCATATATATATATATACCCAAATAGATATGAATAAGTAGATCATTTTGAAATATCTTATTCAAGGGATTAGGTTTTGCCTAGAGGATATGAGATCAAACAAATATGTGGTATACAGAAGAATTCTTCATTTGCATCATGGGGCTTTCCCCAGAAATCATTTCAGGCTTCTTTTCCTAAACTCCCTTTTTTTCTCATGAAAGCAATTACTCTAACAACCTCGTCACGATCAACACTAACCTCCTCACCATCATTAATATCAACATCACTATACTTATAAATTTAAATTCATGTTACCTGTAACACGACTATAGTCCATTTCTTTTAGCGATGCATATTTGCACTGACTCGCAGCGGTGCCCTTTTAGCTCGGAAAAGTTTCCGGATCGCTGATTGGTTGGACGAGATAATTCCAACCAATCAGCGATCACGAAACTTTTCCGAGCCAAAAGGGCACCGCTGTGAGTCGGTGCAAATATGCATCGCTAAAAAATGGACTATAGTATGCATTTCATCCGTTGAAAGTAGAATCAAGCAGGATTTAAAAAAAAAAAAAAAAAAGACTTGTGTTGTTGCTATTATGATGGTGAAAAATTTCTCTGATGATGATGATAATCATGATCATGACGATGACTTTAGGTCATCGTGATAGTGACGACGTTGAATACCTCGGGTAATTCGGCTCATCAATTGGCCACCGTGTGTCTGAAGGGATAATGATGATGGCGCTGACGAGAATAATAATGTCTTCATGTTTCTATAATCACTGCGTCTCTTTGATGATGATAGGGGCGATGCTATAAGATCTATTTACTTCTTATGGTGATAATGATTAAAGCTTCACGTCTTTGAACTACTGATATTAGATAATACAGGTTTTATCATTCAGTAATGATCACAGTAGTAGGTTGGCCAGGGCACCAGCCACCCGTTGAGATACTACCGCTAGAGAGTTATGGGGTCCTTTGACTGGCCAGACAGTACTACAGTGGATCCTTCTCTCTGGTTACGGTTCACTTTCACTTTGCCTACACATATACCGAATAGTCTGGCATATTCTTTACAGATTCTCCTCTGTCCTCATACACCTGACAACACTGAGATTACCAAACAATTCTCCTTCTCCCAAGGGGTTAACTACTGCACTGTAATTGTTCAGTGGCTACTTTCCTCTTGTTAAGGGTAGAAGAGACTCTTTAGCTATGGTAAGCAGCTCTTCTAGGAGAAGGATACTCCAAAATCAAACCATTGTTCTCTAGTCTTGGATAGTGCTTTAGCCTCTGTACCATGGTCTTCCGCTGTCTTGGGTTAGAGTTCTCTTGCTTGAGGGTACACTCGGGCACACTATTCTATTTGGTTTCTCTTCCTCTTGTTTTGTTAAAGTTTTTATAGTTTATATAGGAAATATTTATTTAGATGATGTTACTGTTCTTAAAATATTTAATTTTTCCTTATTTCCTTTCCTCACTGGGCTATTTTCCCTGTTGGGGCCCCTGGGCTTATAGCATTCCTGCTTTTCCAACTTGGGTTGTAGCTTAGCAAGTAATAATAATAATAATAGCAATGACGGTCAAAAATCTTTCTTAGGTGATCTCTCACTTATTTCAAAAATTCGCTGTTTGACCTAAAATCATTATGAAGGCCCAATGCGAAGCACTGGTACTAAGTGCATGATTGTAGAATAGTATATTTCCTTCGGTTTGCAGAGCACGTATACGTGTTAGGCCACCAAAATGGATAACAGGTGAAATGAAACATTCCAAAGCAACTAGAAGTAACACGCAACCTACAAGCAGGGCGCCATCTCCCCTATATAATAAAGAGCAAGTGTTTGACTGAACTGTGTGTGTATATACATGAATATATATATATATATATATATATATACTAACACACTCAGCGTGCAGATGGAGTAGTCATACCCTGGTGAGAGGAGGTACCCTGAGGAACACTCTCAACAACCACTCTCCACAAATTGCCAAACCAGTGGGTTGTAGTTAATGAAGGGGGGGGGGAGGGAAGGGTTGACTATGTGTGTGCGTATGTGTGCGTATGTGTGCATATCAATCTAAATATCTAGAAAGCATTTTTGAAGGCTACGGTACACCAATAAAGAATAAACGCCAAAGAAACATAGAATAATCTCCTACCGTTTTGATCATTCAAGAGTTCGCTAACTCATATACACACATACGAAGGATAAGGTGTATCATTAGAGGCTGAGAAAGGAAACTGGAGCAATGATGTAAGGCTATAAAAGGGAATATGGATAAACAGAGATGACCTAATCACCCATTATAATTGTCTTTTGATCATATTTTTTCCTCACACCTCCTTAAGGCGCACAGGACATTAATCCACTACGCACCAGCATCGATAATGCAGCGACTACTTAATGTGCTGCCTGCTCATCTAAGAAACATATCAGGAGTGAGCGTAGATGTGTTTAAGAATAAGCTCGATAAATACCTAAGATGCATCCCAGACCATCCAAGACTGGAAGATGCAAAATACACCGGAAGATGCATTAGCAACTCTCTGGTGGATATACGAGGTGCCTCACACTGAGGGACATGGGGGAACCCAAACAAAAAATAAGGCAAATAAGGCAATAAGGCATAAGATCATTGTCTTATTTCCTGACCAGCTGAGGCTGAAAGTGTCTTGTCTTCCGATAGCATTTCAATGACCAGGATTCAGTCCGTCAAGAATACCCAGTCGAATTTCTTTAGAGCCACTTATATTTTGCTAAATATATTTAAAGTTATTTCCTTTTCCTTGAAGAGTTCGGAATTTAAAGAATAACGTGTACCAACATTGATAAATTGTTTAAATAGAAAATATAGCTTTGATGCTAAATGGACATGAATTTCTTCAATTTCTATTTGAAAATGTTCCACTTGTCTAACCTTTTGATTTAAAATTCATTTTGTAAATCTCCAGAACATATGATTGTTGTTATTTATCCATACTTGTATTCACTAATAAATATGCCGTAGTTTGCACGGGAGTATGTTTGAGAGATAACGTCTAAACACTCGTGTGTGAATGTGATTTAAGAGTGAGGGATTGCATGTGTCAGCATATAATAGGAAAGGTTTACTGAGAAACTTTTTTTTTTCCTCTCACAACACGTGGAGTAAAGTACCCGAGTATCCCAAACCTTTTTCACTCGATTTCGTATCACGTTTCATAAATTCGGTTGGTTCCACTACTCAAGTTTAATATATGAAACCTTGAACGTTGTGTGACGAGCCGAGAGAGGGTTGTGAACTCAAAGGCAGGATGCAATCAACTGATTTATATTGTTATAGAACAGTAGAACACTCTCCTTTATATACAAAACCTCAAGGCAACAGGACATAACAAGTTAACAAGACAGACAATGTTACAGAGGAAACAGCAGACATGAATTTTCATGTTCGTTTAGTGCGAGGGAAGAGCGAAGATACAAGCATAATATATGCAAAAGGAATTATGTACAATTGTGTGACACACGGTTGGTACAGTTGCATCATAGACAAGTCTCACCCAAGGGCTAAATTTACGAGTCGATGTCGTTATGAACTGGCACGATTCCAAGACCAGGTCGTCCCCTGCCGAAATTGATCAACTAGATCTCGTGGATCCGCATACGACCCCAACATGTGTAAGGACACGTGTCCCCGAGAAATGGCCCACGCATTGCGTGAATGACTTCGTGGATGGAATGAACTCTTATCTCGTGCTCAAGTCGTGGGCTTCAATAAAGATGTCATTAGGTAGTTGATGTCGCGTGGAGATCATGCATGTTTTTTCGGTCTATAACATATATGTGCGTTCACACTTATACATAAACGTTACACAATAATCCTAACAGTTTGAATTTATATGACTTATGTTCTTGAATTTTACTTACTTATAGCAAAATTCTTATTTTTGCATCTCTAACCATATGCGTTTGTGTGAGTTCATAAGTCTATGATCGATTATAGTGACACATTCTTTCAGAAACTTCATTTAATAACAGTTACATTCACACTAGACATGTATCAGAGATAAAAGTGTAGAGGCACTTTAAAAATAAGAGATGAAGAGAACAAATGGGTTAAATTGCTAAATAATGTCCCTGGTTCAGTTAAAAGCTGAAACCAGGGTAAGAATGCCATGAAGACCTAGACGTGTAGGAAGTTTATATATAAATATATATATATATATATATATATATATATATATATATATATATATAATATATATATATAATATATATATATAATATATATATATAATATATATATAATATATATATAATATATATATAAATATATATATATAAATATATATATATATATATATATATATATATATATAATATATATATATAATATATATCTAAATATATATATATATATATACATATATATATAATATATAGATATATATAATATATATAATATATATACATAATATATATATAATATATATATATATACATATATATATATGTATATACAGTATATATATATATATATATATATATATATATATATATATATATATGACCGAGGAATGGAAAAGAATAGAAGTGAATGAGAACCCTTATGGGGTGTCTGTACACAAAAAAAAATCTATAGGGTGGACATATTCTTTAGATAACACGAGTGCGTGCAAGCTAAATGTGGATGGTGCATTGTTTGTAAGGAGTCATAACTGGCTGCCAATGAGCCGTCTGTGTGCGTATGAAACCGAATGTTGTAAGACTATGAATCATGCAATTGCCGATATGTTGGTTTTCTTTAGAAGTACCTCCTTCAAAAGTTCAAAGTTGGAGCAAATGCTTTTTTGTTGACCAGGCGGACATGAGTCTTTTTATAGTTTATATATGACATATTTGTTTTTGACGTTGTTAATAGTTTATATATGACATATCTCTTTTGACATTACTTTTTTTAGAATGATTTATTGTTAATTTGTTCTCTTCAGTTATTTATTTCCTTATTTCCTTTCCTCACTGGGCTATTTTTCCCTATTGGAGCCCCTGGGCTTATAGCATCTTGCTTTTCCAACTAGGGTTGTAGCTTGGATAGTAATAATAATAATAATAAAGAGGAAGTTGCTATGTCAAAGAGAAAACTTCATGAGAATTCGGTACACTCGGGCACACTGTTCTGTCTAGTTTCTTTTCCTCTTGTTTTGTTAGTTTTTATAGCTTATATAGGAAATATTTATTTTAATGTTGTTACTATTCTTAAAATACTTTATTTTTCCTTGTTTCCTTTCCTCACTGGGCTATTTTCCTTGTTGGGGCCCCTGGGCTATTTTCCCTGTTGGGGCCCCTGGGCTTATAGCATCCTGCTTTTCCAACTAGGGTTGTACCTTAGCATTTAATAATAATAATAATAATAATAATAATAATAATAATAATAATTAGGTCAGTTTGCTATGAGGGAGCGGACGAAAATCTCCCACCATCACCAATCAGCATTGGCCACCGTGGTAATGAAAACTGGCCAAACCCCTAACATGACTTGACATGTCTGAGGCATTTTGTCCTGCAGTGGCCTAGAAACGGCTGCATTAGTAGTAGTAGTAGTTGTTGTTGTTGTTGTTGTTGTCAGTGGAACAAAGCCACTAAGTCGGATGTGCAAATGAAGTATTTTCAATAAAGATCACTGGTATTATGAGTGAAAAGATAAGAGATTCTGGAAAGAATCATCACAGATGGGATCAATAAATTCTATAGAACCGGTTAAATAACAACAATCAAAAGAATTAAAGAGGTCAATCTGGGCTTGAATTTCAGGAAAAATTGAGAAATACCTAACGCGGGCCACGGTGCTGGCGCCCAACCTCATCCTAAATTCTTGCTGAAACCCAAAAGGATTTCCCAGCTTCCTCATACAAGGAAAACGGTGTCTAGACACACACAAAATTACATACACACACACACACACATATATATATACAGCATATATATATATATAATATATATATATATATATATATATATATATATATACTGTATATATATATATATAAATTATATATATATTTGTATATATATACACTATATACATAATATATATATATATATATATATATATATATATATATATATATATATATATATATATATGTATATATATATGTGTGTATATATATATACATATACATATGTATATATATACATATATATATATATATATACATATAAATATATATATATATATATATATATATATATATATATATATATATGTGTGTGTGTGTGTGTGTGTGTGTGTCTGTCCATAGATATAAGCATACATATTTACCGTACATTTATGTCTATCAGTGTGGAACTTTGTTTTATCAATCCCTGTTCGAACCGGACAGTTTTTCAGGCAAGCATTGCTCGCAGCATGCATCAGTCGACAACTGTAATAAACCAATTTGTAAATATCGTACCATTTACCTCTGAACTCTCCTCCTAATTTCAAATTACCTCTGAACTCTCCTCTTAATTTCAAATTACCTCTGAACTCTCCTCTTAATTTCAAATTACCTCTGAACACTCCTCTTAATTTCAAATTACCTCTGAACTCTCCTCCTAATTTCAAATATGATGAAAATGTACGTAATCCGCTTTTTTTAACGTAATTTCTGCCGCTTGACTAAATTCCTAGAATCCTATTTGAGTTAAATTGATGAAAACTGTTTGGCATCATTGTATCGTTATTAGACAAGCAAACGCCATAACATACATGTTGATAATAAGGAAATTTAATATACAATAAGAGTAGTTTCTAAAGTAAACATTCCCAACATACGGTATACTCTTGACAAACTACAGTTCACAAGATGTATTCCTAGAGACTTTCCACACTTATTAACAACACTTTTCAAGTATTTACCTATAGTCCATTTCTTTTAGCGATGCATATTTGCACCGACTCGCGGCGGTGCCCTTTTAGCTCGGAAAAGTTTCCGGATCCCTGATTGGTTGGACAAGATAATTCTAATCAATCAGCGATCCGGAAACTTTTCCGAGCTAAAAGGGCACCGCCGCGAGTCGGTGCAAATATGCATCGCTAAAAGAAATGGACTATAGTTCCACCTATTCTGGTGTTCGGAGCTTCCATCGTCCATCACAAGTTAAATCTACACATAACTCCTGCAGGATCTTTTTACGTCCTGTAATCATACTGAACAAAATTCCTTCGCAGTGTGATGATCTGATGATGTTATCTTCACGAGGCCAATCAGCTGCCTTATTTGACATTTCGAAAAGAGAAAAAAAAACTAAATCTTTCATGCATCTACATATATCTTCCGCGCTTTCTGTACATCAAAGTGTTTTCTCCAAATAAAGTTACAGTGTTTATTAAGTTCAGGGTCGTAAGCCAAAACCGGCAAGGACCGAGCACTGAAGAGTGCCTGCCTGCAAAGAGCCAAACCTACTTGGCAAAAGGTGGATTTCTCAGAGCCTCTTCTGGCAACAGTCCACAGAATTGCATCATTTTTAATGGCACGTGTTCCGCAACTCGTAGGACATAGCTGGTAATCGTATGAAAGATTCTCTCTCTCTCTCTCTCTCTCTCTCTCTCTCTCTCTCTCTCTCTCTCTCTCTCTCTCTCTCTCTCTCAGTTGGGTGGTTTTGGGTTCGATCACAGGCGAGGACGGATTGATCCGGTCTGTTGCCTTAAATTCGTTGTCTCTATTGACCTGAGCAGTTAATCAATTTCTTACTATAGCTGTCATGGTTAAGAGCGGGCTTAGGTAAAGAGAGACAAACAGACAGACAGTCACACCTCTGTTAAATTGCGTAACTTACTATCACTTATTCAACAGATCTCTCTCTCTCTCTCTCTCTCTCTCTCTCTCTCTCTCTCTCTCTCTCTCTCCTCAAGTCTGACGCCAATGGGCGCAATAAATTGATTAAAACAAATTCTCTCTCTCTCTCTCTCTCTCTCTCTCTCTCTCTCTCTCTCTCTCTCTCTCTCACACACACACACACACACACACACACACATGAACACGATTTCCATTACTGATCATGAAAATGCCTCTGTTGTCAATCAGTAATTGTTAATATTTTAGTATAGTGACTGCTTTCGTCCTTTTTATTACGCAATTCAAATTTATAAGGGAAATAGAGCCATCTTGTCACGAAAAAAATAAAACCTACTAAGTATAACTGTGTTAACGTCATTGAAACTAATAATTTACGAAAGGGGAATATTTGTGCGTGGTTCTGAGAGAGAGAGAGAGAGAGAGAGAGAGAGAGAGAGAGAGAGAGGAGAGAGAGAGAGAGAGAGGTCTTATACCAGAGCATACAACTAACACTAAGAATCACGAGAGAGAGAGAGAGAGAGAGAGAGAGAGAGAGAGAGAGAGAGAGGAGAGAGAGAGAGAGAGAGAGGAGAGAGAGAGAGAGAGAGAAAAAAAAGTCATACCAGAGCATACAACTATTACTTTAAAATCACAGAGAGAGAGAGAGAGAGAGAGAGAGAGAGAGAGAGAGAGAGAGAGAGAGAGAGAGAGAGAGAGAGAGAGAGAGGTCTTATACCAGAGCATACAACTAATACTTTAAGAATCACGAGAGAGAGAGAGAGAGAGAGAGGAGAGAGAGAGAGAGAGAGAGAGAGAGAGAGAGAGAGAGAGAGAGCCTTACTGTCGCAGTCTTACAAACTAGCTGTTCAAAGAAATTTGCCTTTAGATAATCTTGGGGGCTAGAGGCAGAAAGTGTCATGTTTCTCCTTGTAAGGAACCTAAGAGGTTTCTTTTCTCGAATTACAAATCTTGCTGCTCTGATCTCTAGATCCTAAAACAGGGGGGGGGGGGGAGGAGGGGGGTTTACGACTATTTCCCCACAGGCCTAATCTATTCTTCTAGTATAACTATTACCCACAAACCTAATATAGAAATCACTTAGTATTGTTCCTCATTTACTTCATGTTGTGTTGAAGGGATAGCCGACTATTCCCCAATAGACTTACTTTAGAAATCTAATGGTACTATTTACCATAGGCCTAAAATACAGAGAGAGAGAGAGAGAGAGAGAGAGAGAGAGAGAGAGAGAGAGAGAGAGAGTTCACAATGGGGAATAGGCCTACTGTAATGGGATATGCAAAGGGCGCTAAGTCAATAAGTTTTCCCCCTTGTCTCTGGATTAAAGGTAGGTCACGTGTTGTTGAAACTGGTGTTTTGTCTGTTCTTTTGAGACAGAAGGTCCATAACTTCCTTGTGCTGTGATTTTATAACGACGAGGAGTTATAAAGAACCTATAGTTCTTGTTATTATGACCAGTTAAAATATCCTGCAACAAATTGTTCTCAGTCTTCTCATTCTTCAGTGTGTGTTTTTACTCCAAATAACCTCGAAAATCTCAATATTGAAAACATAATCGAATCATGATGAAGAACTCGGCTCTCTCACTCCTACAAAACATAAATTCGAATCCTAGCATTCTATTTCAACACAATCTTTGAATTTATAATATCCTTCCTAGCATTAACCCTTCTTGGTTTAAATATCACTACAAGCAGTTGTCTAGTTCATCATCATTATAAATATCATCATATTTTTGTTGGGGTGACAAGAGAGGATCGGATAAGAAATGACTACATAAGGGGGTCGACAAAGGTGGTGGAAATATCAAAGAAAGTGCAGGAAGGGAGGCTGAGATGGTATGGACACCTGATGAGGAGAGATGAGGACCACAATGGGAGACATACTATGGAGATGGAGGTTCAGGGAAGAAGAAGAAGAAGAGGGAGACCAAGAAAGAGATGGAGGGACTGTGTAAGAGGAGACTTACAGGAGAAGGGGATTGATGAGGCAGAAGCGCAGAATAGAAAAAGATGGAAACGGCTCATCCGCAACGGCGACCTCATATAAAAATGGGAATCAGCTGGGAAGAAGAAGAAGAATCCAACCGCATTCTGACAAGTGCCATAGATTTGCCAGCGTCTCCTATTCCCGAAGAATTGCGAAAAGTATTACTTATTACAGCATGTATTTACCATATTTTTTCAACCATTCTAAAATATCTCTTTCGTTCTCTTGTGTAGTGATGGTGTCACCCATAATGCAATCTTGATGGTGACATGCAACAACAGAAGTGATCACTCAGCAGCATTTGAAAAGTTTACATTCCTAGAATAACTTCGTTCTCCCTCTTTGGAATTTAGCCTTTAAGAGATACCCCACACACAATTTCATGGAAAATAAAATCTAAAATCTGGACCATGACATTGAACTGGATCTTATGAGAATTAGTAGACATTTTAATTGAGGATCACTTTCTAATATCAAGAGCTGATCTTTTCATCTATATTGTATTATTATCATTGTTATTGTTGTTGTTGTTGTTTGCTAAGCTACAACCTTAGTTCGAAAAGCAGGATGCTGTAAGCCCAAGGCCTCCAACAAGAAATATAGCCCAGTGAGGAGACAAGGAAACAAATAGGATAGTGCGCCTGAGTGTACCCTCAAGCAAAAGAACTCAAGCCCAAGACAATATACGACCGTTGTACAGAGGGTATAATATGGCACTTCCCAAGACTAGAGAACAATGTTTTGAGTTTGGAGTGTCCTTCTTCTAGAAGAGCTGCTTACCATAGCTAAAGAGTCCCTCCTACCCTTACCAAGAGGAAACTTGCCACTGAACGATTACAGGGGAGTAGTTAACCCCTTGAGTGAAGAAGAATTTTTCGCTTATCTAAGTTATGTCAAGTGTACGAAGAAAGATAAGAATGTGTGAGAATAGGCCACGCTATTTGGTGTACATGTAAGCAAAAGGAAAAAATGAGCCGCAGAGGGATCAAGCGTAGTATTATCTGTCCAGTCAAATGACCCAATAACTTCGTAGCAGTAGTTCTGTATCTCAAGTGCCGGCTGGTGACTTGGTCAACCTACTATCCAAATAAAAATCGCTCATACCAACAGGTAGACTCCTCTAGAGAAAAACAGCCGGCTGGCAAGTATAATAATATTGATACTAATAACTATAAAAATTGTGCAATAATCATCCAGAACATTAACAGCAATAATCATAAGTTTGAAATATTACAGTTTCAACTAGGTTATGGTTAAAAGCACTGGGTAAAGACGATATTGTAAAAGACACTTACATCAGAGTATCTGGCTAAGTCTTACTAATTACAATTCTACAAAACGAATTCTTGATGCTTAATTTGATCTAACGGCTCGAATTTCTTTTGAGCAATTGTGGAGCCTACCTAAATAGCCTAGGTACTCAGCATGGCATGTACCATGAAGAGCTACCATGTTTTCAATACAAAGCATGTTGAACAATTCCGGTATTATCATCTGTATATCCCTGTAAATGATGAAAATTTCTTTGCTTTTCTATCATACAGCCTAGTAATATATTCTGCACCCCCCACAAAAGAAATGTTTCATTAGTTGGACCCAACAATGTTGACTACTGTGTAGTTTATCATGTGTGCCTTGTAAATTATACACTCATATACGTCCATTCCCTTAAGATGCTGCTGTATCATGCAGACTAGACCTTCTGTTCTAACAGTCTCCTCGCCAGTAGAAAAAAAAAAAAAGCCTCATTAGCTGAACCCAAAATTGGAATATGTGACAAAGTGTTTTGAGAGGCTGGTGCATGACTGTCCCCTTTTCTTATTTTGGGCCTTCATTGTGTTGGCTATTTCGTCAAATTATATTTTAATTGAGCCTGCGTGACTGGTGATACTAACATTAATTTCCAACTATTGCTGACTCAGTGTCGTCATGCCCTACATCCACTCTTTTGATTTTGGAATATTTTTGGCAAATGTCCACACTGACTTTACTATGATGTCAACGACTAATCATTATAGCGTTAAAGGAGAGAGAGAGAGAGAGAGAGAGAGAGAGAGAGAGAGAGAGAGAGAGAGAGAGAGAGAGAGAGTATAAACGCTCAATAATAATAATAATTATTATTATTATTATTATTATTATTATTATTATTATTATTATTAGCCAAGCTACAACCCTAGTTGGAAAAGCAAGATGCTATAAGCCCAAGGGCTCCAATAGGGAAAAATAGCCCAGTGAGGAAAGGAAATAAGGAGATAAATAAATGATGACAAAAAGTTAACAATGAATCATTCTAGAACAGTAACAACGTCAAAACAGATATGTCCTATATAAACTATTAACAAGTTATAATAATAATTATGATGATAATAATAATAATAATAATAATAATAATAATAATAATAATAATAATGTATCAATTTACATTTAACATATGTGTGAAGCACAGATGGATCATTATCAAGTGGAAAAAAATACTAGCATAAAAAAGCATTTCTAAATTATGCATAGCATATGCAATTCATATAGCAGCCCTTGGGGTGATCTAAATATCGAATCTTATCATACGCCCATAATAATACTGCATGTTGCCAATTCATAAGATAATGATTATCTCTGGATATGAACGATAATATTGTTAGTTTGACAATAAATATAAATATTTGGAGATAGCAGGTAAAGAAAATATGACCACTGAACGATAAATCCGGGTTCCATTATGTTTCTTTGTAATGAACGATAATATTGTTAGTTTGACAATAAATATAAATATTTTGAGATAAGCAGGTAAAGAAAATATGACCACTGAACGATAAATCCGGGTTCCATTATGTTTCTTTATAAATTTTCATTCATTTAATTTTATTCATTTTACATATTGTATTAACTATATGTTTTGTAATCTTATTTTGATTGCGAACGAAATCTAATGTAATAAACTGTATGTCAACGTTTCCCTCAACACCAACAAAGCTTCCGAGGCTACGTTTAGTCACGGCATAAAGAAGGTCGGCTAGACAAAGGATTATGAATGACTTACCGACCTGGCCTATCACTTGGGCCAAGGCTTTCTCAGTCTGGTTTCATACATCTCATACATGATTGGTTTGATGTCATGCATTCAAACCCAATGATTGGTGACTTGCAAATGAGCAGTGGATTTGGAATGCACGTGGAGCAAAAAATAAATGTACTGAATAAAGTGATAGACTGCGTGAGTAAAATGAAAGTCACATCTCTAAAAACCAGGTGTATTTATAGATTTCAGAAAGAACTGATACTTTCGTCAAAGTCACTGATTGGACTTTTCAATATGGGGAAAAACAATTTCGGCGTCAACTATATCTTAACTCAAAGGCTGAATCAGGACTGCCAAGAACATTTCTTTGGTGGCATAAGGCAGCTGAACGGTCCATATGATCATCCAAATGCTGTAGATTTCAAGTACAGAATGAGAACACTTTTACCTGGCAAAAATTTTGAAATCATGAGAGAAAAGGCTAACTCTAATGGAAAGTTTAACAATCAGGACATGTTGACTAATATGTCAGCAAATGAAATAAAAAATCAAGCCAAAGAAAGGAAGATGGCGTTAGAAGTGACATGCCTTTTGTTTAAAGACTTGGTGCCTGATTGTGAAAATTATTTTGATTTTTAACGCATGCCAATTGATGATGCAAAATTTAAAAAAAAGACGGTCAACACAGTTATAGAAGAAGAAGCTCTGAAGTATATTGATGGTTACATAGTTAAAAACTTTTCCATCAAATACCCTCATTTGGGCAATCAAGAAACTAGTCAAACTTCAGGTAAATCGTGGATTGAATTCAAAAGTAGGGGTTATTTGCATTTTCCCTCTAAAGAGTTCTTCCTACAATTAACTAAGTTAAGAGATGTGTTTAACTCCATTCATGGGGCAAAGTCTTCCTGTAAGAAAAAACTCTATTAAAACACGTGTTGATTTTTTACTCTACCGCTTGAGTTATTGGGTCATTTGACTGGCTGGAGTGTAATACATTGGATCCCTATATATAGTTACGGCTAATTTTTCCTTTGCCTTTTATAAAGAAATATTCCTTAAGAAAATGTAATTGTATTTTCATAATAAAAGATAAAAAAAAATATGGACCAAGAAAATACAGAAAATTTAAACTCAATATCATTTATTTCTATTATATGTCTTACAAATCCTTATGATTCTAATGCAATAAAATGGATTTAATCTTGCAAAAAAAAAAAAAAAAAAAAATTTCCTTTGCCTACACATTCAACGAATAGTCTGGTCTATTCTTTCCACATTCTCATCTGTCCCTATACACCTTTCAACTGAGATTACCAAACAATTCTTCGTTCAAGGGTTTAACTACTGCACAGTAATTGTTCATTGGTTACTTTCCTCTTCGTGAGGGTAGAAGAGACTCTTTATCTATGGTAAGCAGCTCTTCTAGGAGAAAGAGACACCAAAATGAAACCATTGTTTACTAGTCTTGGAATAGGGCCATAACCTCTGTAACATGGTCTTCGACTGTCTTGGGGTAGAATTCTCTTGCTTGAGGGTACATCCGTGCACGCTATTCTATAGTTTATATATGGAAGATTTATTTCAATGTTGATACTGTCCTTAAAATATCTTACTTTTAATTGTTCATTACTTGTCTTGTAGTTATTATTAATCTACTACATTTTAAAAATACATGTTGATGTTTTAAGTATTTTTGCGTATTTAATGACAATGAAGTTAATAAACGTGGATTTTTATCTACTTTTACATTTCAAACATAAACGTTTAGATATCGTTAGACTATATTTTGATTCCATGTTTATTTTTATATATGTAAGTCTCCGTATCAGACAGACGGCAAGCAAACGTTATTAAAAGCAAAATCTTATCATCCCATAAATCAACTCTGATATGATACTTCTCTAATGACTATTTTTGTCACTTATTTTATGTCATTTTATTGAAAGGATCCCATATATGTATGTACATATATATATATATATATATATAACATAATATATATATATATATATATATATATATATTTATATACATATATATATATATAAATATATATATACAGTATATATATATATATATATATATATATATATATATATATATATATATATATATACATTCTATAATATAAGTGATTTGTTAACTACATGAGAAAATTTAACATTTATTTTTTCTTAAAAAAAAAGATGTTTATTGCTGCAATGCAATGCCAATATTGCAGTGTATTCTTTTGTGATTATCTTAACTCTTCTTACCTTGCGATGTTTTCAATTCGATTAAAATTTGCATTTGTCTGTCTTTGCATAGCTTATACCTACTTCTCTTCAAAGACATGAAACAGATAAACCTACTGTACTACGCTCTTTTTGTGAAACCAGACAATATATCCCTGCGGTGTTTTTGTATATTCTATTATCATTATTATCAAGCTGTCTATAAACATTTCAGGTCTTTATGAAGGAAGCTAATGAAAACATCTTTATTGAGCTAGTTAAACCCTTGAACGAAGAAGAATTGTTAGGTAATCTCAGTGTTGAAAGGCGTATAAGGAGAGCTGAGAATATGAGCTTGTTAAACCCTTGAACGAAGAAGAATTGTTAGGTAATCTCAGTGTTGAAAGGAGTATAAGGAGAGCTGAGAATATGAGCTTGTTAAACCCTTGAACGAAGAAGAATTGTTAGGTAATCTCAGTGTTGAAAGGAGTATAAGGAGAGCTGAGATTATGAGCTAGGTAAACCCTTGAACGAAGAAGAATTGTTAGGTAATCTCAGTGTTGAAAGGAGTATAAGGAGAGCTGAGAATATGAGCTTGTTAAACCCTTGAACGAAGATAAATTGTATGGTAATCTCAGTGTTGAAAGGAGTATAAGGAGAGCTGAGAATATGAGCTTGTTAAACCCTTGAACGAAGAAGAATTGTTAGGTAACCTCAGTGTTGGAAGGAGTATAAGGAGAGCTGAGAATGTGGACAGAATAGACCAGACTATTCGTTGAATGTGTAGGCAAAGGAAAAATTAGCCGTAACTAGATATAGGGATCCAATGTATTACTGTCTAGCCAGTCAAAGGACCCAATAACTCAAGCGGTAGAGTTAGAAATCAAC
>NC_090750.1:62789818-63047318 GCF_036898095.1 Palaemon carinicauda | reverse complement strand
CTACCAATACAAATCATCATAGCACAGTCTATCTCCGCCTTTAGTTTTTCCCGATATCTTCCATCATGGACAGATACAATAAAATAAGTAATAATTTACTCACAACCTGAATCTAAAATGGGTTTTTTTCACCACTTTACGAGTAGTCTTTCGGACATCGTTAACAATTACCAAAAGAGAATTTTCAAAAATATTTTAAGGGGGCTTTGACATGGGGGGGGGGGGAGTTCTCGTGTGGGATTTTTGTATGTGGGGATTTTGTCAGGCATTCATTGTTACCATATACTGTGTTTATGTGCAGTGCTATTGCTTACACACATGGTGATTCTGCCTTTCTACTCGTTTCATTATATTGCCTCTCGTTATTCTCTCTGAATGATATAGTAACACACACAAACAATACCCTTGTCAATCATTGTTCCATCTCATCGCCCAGCTACTATCAAATTCATCATATATTATGAATCAGTGAAATCAGTGTCTCTACAGAGATAAGATGGTGAGCTGTTGGGTTTCTGCGCTCAGGCGTGGAGATAGACCTCGTCATAATCAGAGATTATGGGGCTTGACCTGGACTATCGATTCGAGCTATAAGGTTCAATAATATTAGGTAGTTCTACGATGGCCCATCTCTAACACTTAATTGATGTTGAAGAGTCTGGGAACAGATAATTTGGTTTCGTTGTACTAGAAGGTTCGTGGTGCAGTTTTGTACAGCTTATCGTTTTGTGATTATCCTAAGGCTACTCGATTAAGAGTGTCGGTTGTCGGAAACTTAAGAAAAAAAAAAGAAAAAAAAAGAGATGATAGAATATTATAAGAGGAATTGTATAAGCCTACACTCGTCTCGTTTATGTAGATACATACACGCACACATAAACACACACACACACACACACACACACATATATATATATATATATATATATATATATATATATATATATATATATATATATATATATATATATATGCACATATTATTAGAAGCTAAGCTACAACCCTACTTAGAAAAGCAAGATGCTATAAGCCCAAGGGCTCCAACAGGGAAAAAGAGCCCTGTAAGGAAAGGAAACAAATAAATGAATACATAACAAAAGAAGTAATACAATCAAAATAAAATATCTTAAGAATAGTAACAACATTAAATTAGATATTTCATATATAAACTATAAAACCTTGAAAAACAAGAGGAAGATAAATAATATAGAACAGCGTACCCAAGTGTACCCTAGAGCAAGAGAACTCTAATCTAAGACAGTGGGAAGGCCATAGTATAGAGGATATGGCCATACCTAGGACTAGAGAACAATGGTTTGATTTTGGAGAGCCCTTCTCAATTGTAATAAAATTTTGTAGGTTGGGTCGTTCTTTGTTATCGATATGAAAGGATGGATTTATGAATTTGGGCTATATAGCCCAGCGTTGGGACCCATGAGGCCATTCAGAGCCCAAATGCAATTAGGGAAAACTCTGCAGTTACGCTATTAAGTAAAAGTTTAAAAAGAGGTTTAGACAGGATGTTGGAAGAGATTAAGTGTGCACGATAGTCTCCCACAAGCAGACGAGACTCCCAAATTTAAATTCGGTCAGGTTAGTTCATAATTCCACGCTGTTTCTTTGATGATGATGAAATGATATATTCGCTTTCATCATGGCGGTAGTTGGGATCGTTCGTCATTCCCTTCCTGCAACCATGGCTCTCTTTCGCCATTCCCTTCCTGCAACCATGGCTCTCTTTCGCCATTCCCTTCCTGCAACCATGGCTCTCTTTCGCCATTCCCTTCCTGCAACCATGGCTCTCTTTCGCCATTCCCTTCCTGCAACCATGGCTCTCTTTCGCCATTCCCTTCCTGCAACCATGGCTCTCTTTCGCCATTCCCTTCCTGCAACCATGGCTCTCTTTCGCCATTCCCTTCCTGCAACCATGGCTCTCTTTCGCCATTCCCTTCCTGCAACCACGGCTCTCTTTCGCCATTCCCTTCCTGCAACCATGGCTCTCTTTCGCCATTCCCTTCCTGCAACCATGGCTCTCTTTCGCCATTCCCTTCCTTCAACCATGGCTCTCATTATTGATTTAGGTCTCCTGGGTTATCTCAGGTGCCACGTCTTGGCTCCACTCGGGCAAACACATCAAATTATTGACTTGGGATATCACAAATTCATCATCCTGTTTGTACGGATAAGACCATCAAACAGCTGATTACATTTAATCTAAGATTCAAAATTGCGTAATATAGATAATAAAAACAAGATTTAGCGTGATAAACATATCATAGCCAAGGATAAGTAATGGTTTCTATAGCTACTCATTTTCCGAATAGCGAAATATACAGTAGTACTTCAATTAACCATACTAGTATTGTGTTTTGATAAAAGTGCTAAGGATTCATCATCAAACACTTGCTTGCCTCTGTTTTTAAGTTCCTCCTACAGAAAAAAAAAATGTCACATAAAATTAAGAACCTTGATTTATTTTTAATGCGGAAGAAGAATAGGCGATAAATTCAAGTGAATTAATGTTGCATAGACTTTTAAATAAAAGGAGAGATTGAAGATATAAGAAAATGCACTTGCTTATCAAGTGAATTAATGTTGCATAGACTTTTAAATAAAAGGAGAGATTGAAGATATAAGAAAATGCACTTGCTTATCAAGTGAATTAATGTTGCATAGACTTTTAAATAAAAGGAGAGATTGAAGATATAAGAAAATGTACTCGCTTATGAAAAAAATATAACTTCTATGTAGTAATGTAAAAAAAAAACAAAAAAAAAACAATGCACCATTAAAGTTATCAAGAAATGTTATCACCTAAAACTAGGATCATTTTAATATCGCTGCTTGTGTTTGTCACGAGTCTGTGTTTTTCTCAGATAAAAAACAAGTGATGTTGCAAGATAACTGATGCTACACGGTCACCATATCCGGAGTTAGAACACACAAATAATACAGACGTTAAACCGAATGGACGTTGCTCGAAAGGACAGGACGTTAAAAGACCGATAAATTCTTAGAATTGTTTTTAGAAATAAGACAACATTGGGATTATTATTATCATTATTATTATTACTACTTGCTAAGCTACAACCCTAGTTGGAAAAGCAGAATGCTATAAGCCCAGGGGCACCAACAGGGAAAATAGCTCAGTGAGGAAAGGAAACAAGGAAAAATGAAATATTCTAAGAAGAGCAACAATATTAAAATAAATATCACTTTATAAACTATAACAACTTTAACAAAACAAGTGGAAGAGAAATAAGATATAAGATAGAACAGTGTGCCCGAGTGTACCCCCAAGCAAGGAACGTAAAGGCGAGTAGACAGTGAAGGGTAGAAACAATTGTCTGTTCATTATCTTTGTCATTATTCCTTCATCTCTCGCATTTATCTGAAAATGAATGTTGATAAGAGGTGCGGATGTAAACTCTTTGACCCTGTCGGAATTAATAGATGCGTTAACCGGTAAACGTAACAAATTACAATACTTGGTTAGGATACACAATTTTGAATGTCAGTTGTAGAACTGAACTTGATGTCTAGTTCTCTATTAAAATGGTGACAGTGATTCGTATACCATTGATGGAATCAAACGTACACATACATACATGCTTGCATACATGCATACACACATATACACACACACACACACACACACACACACACACACATATATATATATATATATATATATATATATATATATACATACATACTGTATATATATATATATATACATACATACATACTGTATATATATATATATATATATATATATATATATATATATATATACATATATATATATATATATATATATATATATGTATACATACATACATACTGTATATATATATATATATATATATATATATATATATATACATACATACATACTGTGTGTATATATATATATATATATATATATATATATATATATATATATATATATATACAGGCCGAAAATGAAGTGACTCCCAGACCACTTATAAGATTATTTTGTAGAATGTGGCATGAAAAGGTAAAACCTGATAAACAGGAGTTAGGAGTGTTGGTGATAAAAAAAAAAGGAGACTTGACTGATTGCAATAATTACAGAGGCATAACACTTACGCAAGTTGTTATAAGAATATATAGTATGCTTATTCTAAAGAGACGAGAGAAAGTTTGATAAAAAGCTGAGAGATGAACAACCAGGATTTAGAAAATGTAAAAGTTTCACTGACCAAATTTTCATTTTGAGACGTACAGCAATGCATAGAATATAAAAATCCACTTTTGATGCCATTTGTGGAATATGAAAAAGCCTTTGATAGTGTCCACCGGCCAATTTTGTGGAGAGTCCTGCGTTATTATGAAATTCCTCTTAAATATATGAATTTGCAAGTGCAAAGTTAATGTTACTGGAGTCTTATATAGAGAATTTCTAGTGAACAGCGGAGTACTCCAAGAGAATGTGGTGTCACCTATGTTGTTTATCCTCCTCATGGATATTGTAATGCGTAGAACAATCGGAGATGGTGGAGAAGGATTGGACTGGATTGGTGATAGGAATTTAGCAGATCTAGAGTATGCTGATGATGCTGTCCTTGTTAGCAGAACACCACAGGATTTGCAGCGCTTTCTTACCAGAATGCATGAAATATCACACGATGTTGAGCTGAAGATAAATAGAAGAAAGACCAAGATGATGAGAATGGAATATACAATGAAGATGAAATATCATGAGAAGGAGAAAGGATTAATTAGGTAGAATCATTTAAGTATCTAAGATCTATGATCTCCAATACAGGGTCTATAGAATTAGAGTTTAGTGAAAGATTGGAAAAAGCAAATCAGACAATGGCTAAGTTAAGTAAAATTTGGAAATAAAATAGCCTGAAATTACATATAAAAATAAGACTACATATCAGTTCAGCGAGATCGGTGTTACTATGTGGACATGAGTCATGGTATTACAATAGATTTAGTAGATTTGAAAACAAAGCCCTCAGAAGAATATTGGGAGTTAAATGGCAGGACAGGATTAGAAATGAAACTATAAGAGTTTACCCGAGTTCCATACGTGGATGAGATCATGATGAGGGGTAGATGAAGAGGGTTTGGGTATGCTCTTCGCACTCCCAAAGAGAGATTACTTTACCAGACGTTCAGCTGGGCTCCACAAGGCACTAGAAAAGTTGAAAGACCCAGGCCTACATGGCTGAGGACTATGAAGTGCGAAGTAGGATATGATGAATGGAGAAGTATTGAATTAAAAGCTCAAGATAGAGACGACTGGTGAAATCTAACCCAGGCCCTTTGCGTTAATAGGCGTAGATGATGATGAGGATGAGGATGATGATGATGATATAATATATATATATATATATATATATATATATATATATATATATATATATATATATATATATACATACATACGTGTATCTATACACGTGTGCGTGCGTGCATATGAGTGTTTGCAATTTTTTTTATACAAACTGACATTTACTTGTAAATGTGTTGATGATTTTACTCAAAGAT
The DNA here is from genome assembly GCF_036898095.1 of Palaemon carinicauda. Taxonomy (NCBI): domain Eukaryota; kingdom Metazoa; phylum Arthropoda; class Malacostraca; order Decapoda; family Palaemonidae; genus Palaemon; species Palaemon carinicauda. The sequence continues at coordinate 63,041,792 of NC_090750.1, read as the reverse complement.
TTCCTTCAATGATATTTAGCAACCCAACAGGAAGGAGCAAACAACCACATTTGTTCTAAACTTATAACATCACTATTCCTGGATATAGTGACGATATCTAACATCATTGAATCTCTCTCTCTCTCTCTCTCTCTCTCTCTCTCTCTCTCTCTCTCTCTCTCTCTCTCTCTCTCATTTAAAATACATTTCACGCTCATTGTTCCATTATGTATAACTAACGAACATTCTCCTTTCTTTCAGGACACAGCTCCCCTTATACGGAGACAGCCCGGGCTAAACGACGGTACTGAAATGACGAGACGCAATCCTCTGGTGGACGTCTTAGCAGCCGTCTTCGGCATAGGGGCATGGGTGTCCGTCAACGGCCTCTGGGTGGAGTTGCCCTTGCTGGTGGAAGAGCTCCCTGAGAAGTGGAATCTCCCTTCATTTCTTACAGTTATTATTTCTGTGAGTGTTCCAATTTCCTTTCAACTTTTTTCTCCTTTTCTTAAGTGTCGATAAAGCCATTTGAATGGTTATGTCGCTTTGTCCTGATTTAAATAGCAGTTAGCCGTATATATAAAACTAAACTATTAAGAGATAAGTTAACTAATATCATCAGTCATTTAATTAATTAAATTCATGACTTGCGTTAATTAAACTTCATTCTTTTAATCTCGAAGATCAATTTTCTCAATTTTTTTTCACGAGATTAATGCTACAGATGATGCTTCGACTTACCCACAATCTATTAAATGTTTCAAATATTCCTACGTTCATTAAATTATATAGTTTTTTTTCAATAAAATTAAATCTTTCTTTCCATTAACTAGCTTTTGGAATGTTCATAATAATTATCTTTATGTAATATATCCGAAATATTCAACAATGTTCAAATTCTAATTAATTTGTTTGTCTCGATTCCAGATAGCCAACGTAGGACCCATCAAATTCTAATTAATTTGTTTGTCTCGATTCCAGATAGCCAACGTAGGACCCATCAAATTCTAATTAATTTGTTTGTCTCGATTCCAGATAGCCAACGTAGGACCCATCAAATTCTAATTAATTTGTTTGTCTCTCGATTCCAGATAGCCAACGTAGGACCCATCAAATTCTAATTAATTTGTTTGTCTCTCGATTCCAGATAGCCAACGTAGGACCCATTGCCTACTCATTATGGCGCCTCTACAAACCCAGACAGAGGCCAGCTCCCGTGGTATACGGCCTGCTATCGTTGGGATGCATAGCCTCGCTTTTGCTGTCGCTGTTGTGGGACCACACGTCCGTGATTGGCGACAAGGAACATTCGACAGCCCTGTTAGTTCTCGTCTTCATGCTGTCCCTCGTCGATTGCACGTCGTCTGTTCTGTTCATCCCCTACATGGCAATATGGAGAAACACCTATCTCCCATCCTATTTCGTAGGCGAGGGCCTCTCCGGCCTCCTCCCAGCGCTGGTGGCACTGACGCAGGGCGCGGGCGGGGACGCCCACTGCGTCAACCAGACGTTCGGAAACGAGACCCACTTGGTTCCAGCGCCTCTGGAACCCAATTTTTCCGTCCAGGCCTTCTTCCTCATCCTCTTTGCCATGATGGTGGCCAGTGCAACGGCCTTCACCATGCTGGAGTTCCTACCATCCATCAAGGGCGAGAGAGCCTCGTCCCCAACGGAGAGCGAGACTGAAATCGAAGTGTCGCAGTCCAAGTCCCACTTAATGATCGAGGCGCCCTCTAAGCGCATTATGAGGACCATGAGTTACCGACTGTACGCCACAATGCTCTTGGGTCAAATCTGGGCTTGCAGTCTTACCAATGGGATCCTTCCCTCCATCCAGTCCTACTCCTGCGGTCCTTATGGTAATGTCACGTATCATTTAGCCGCCACGCTTTCAGCTGTCGCAAACCCAGTGGCGGCTCTGGCTACGCTAATGCTACCCAGGGCAAAGTCTTGGGTTCTAGCTGTGCTGGGTACCCTGGGTACCATCGTCGGTGGGTATCTTATGGCTACTGCTCTCCTCAGCCCATCTCCTCCTCTGGTTGACGAAACGGGAGGGAAAGCTCTTGTGGTAAGTGAAGATGAACCTTTGTTGAGAAAAAAAAAATTAACCCAATCTGCCAGACTTCTCTCACTCTGTAATTAATGTTTTTTAAAACGATTTTCTTGGAAGAAGAGGCCTTTTCTTAAAAGGGCAGAAACTTTTTTTTTTCCTTTTTTTCTTCTTCTTTTTAGCCCCCAGAAATCAAGTAGTGGGTTGTTTGCTTTGTTTTAAAGAGAGATATAAAGTCGCGGTGGGAAATTCCTTCTCTTCATTGCGTATCAAGTGATTTTATTCTATACGAAAAGCAATCAAATTCCTCCCCTGACACGTTACCAAACATGACATCATATACATCGTCGTACAGTATAAAAAAATTAGCAGTAATATCACTGTACATTTGACATATGTTAAACAATTAGTGCATAGAAAGTTTAGTCAGAAAGTAGAAATCCTAGTATTATTAGGTAGAAGTTCAGATTGCTATTTTGTGAAACGTGATTTGATTGAAAAGATATTCTACACAATAAACACACACTTAAAAAAATATTTCTCTATGAAAACACAAGCAATGGCTGGTTTTAGAACCTGTGCAATACAAACAGTCAACATTTTAATACTTGGTGAAAGATTTACATATAAGCGTCTACCATTGTTATCGGTGGCGGTGAGGAACTAGATTGTCACTAATTATCAACTTAAAAAATATATGCTTAACGATGCTTAACAATAATGATTGAAATAATACACTCTTTGCAAAAATAAATATATTCTATATAAATTACAACACTTTAAAAGAATTTACGTGAAAACAAAAATAAAGCACTCGAAATATTAAGTCTGAACAAAACTTAGATAAAGACGAAAATATTATGCTCTGAAAATCATTTAATCACTCGACTTAAAATATTAAATCTGAATAAAAACTTTGGCTAAGACAAAAGAAATAATATTTATGAAAATTTTACAATCACTTGTTTCACTTGAAATTAGTCATTTAGAATTTTACTATTTTGTTATATTCATCAACATATGAAATAACAAATCTCCAGCAAGTCCATAATTGATTTTTAATAGAACATTTGTTAAGGGAAATATTTACTCTCCTAAAGTGAAGTACGTTAAAAGCTAAAATTTCTATCATTTTAGGATGGTTAGTTCGTTTGGGCTCATTTAGAGGAACCAGGGTTTCTAGGAAATAAATTTCATATGTTCAACGAGGGTTATAATTAGCAGTCAGTTGCGTTAATGGTCTCTGTCTCTCTCTCTCTATATCTCTCTCTCTCTCTCTCTCTCTCTCTCTCTCTCTCTCTCTCTCTCTCTCTCTCTCTCTCTCTGTCATTAGGATGGTTAGTTCGTTTGGGCTCATTTAGAGGAACCAGGGTTTCTAGGAAATAAATTTCATATGTTCAACGAGGATTATAATTAGCAGTCAGTTGCGTTAATGATCTCTCTCTCTCTCTCTCTCTCTCTCTCTCTCTCTCTCTCTCTCTCTCTCTCTCTCTCTCTCTCTCTCAGTGTCATTACACTGAGACTTGGAAACACAATCTTTTCTTCCTCCTTATTATCATGATCCTTATTCATTAGACACAGTTGATCACGGGAAATTTTAACACAAACTCATCAGATATATTTCAAAACATTAACTAGAGAACGTGACCTGGATATATTGCCAACTTGAGAAAAAGAAACCGAGAGAACGAAATAAACCGAGATAAGTTTTCTGTCTACCGAGATAACAAGCGATGCAAAGTAAATTCTTTAAGAGATAAGGAACATCGCCCACGTGTCAATTGTAAAAAGATAAAATACCATAATCTTGGCATTACACGTACTCCACTCCACGTGATTCCTTTGCATGTTATGCTATCATCTTCATTTTGCACGCGGGGTTTCACATTCCGTCTCTTGAAGACAGTCGGCTCCGTCTACCCCCTCAAGGTGAGGGTGTACTATGATAGATGGTCCACGCCATCTTATCTTGTTCTATAACTAATTCTCAGTAGAAATCAATGTGTTAATGATTTTACTCAAATAATATTTCCTTCAATGATATTTAGCAACCCAACAGGAAGGAGCAAACAACCACATTTGTTCTAAACTTATAGCATCACTATTCCTGGATATAGTGACGATATCTAACATCATTGAATCTCTCTCTCTCTCTCTCTCTCTCTCTCTCTCTCTCTCTCCTCTCTCTCTCTCTCTCTCTTTGTTCCATTATGTATAACTAACGAACATTCCCCTTTCTTTCAGGACACAGCTCCCCTTATACCTTACCCAAGGTAGAAATAATGTATGATCAATATCATTAGAATAGGACATACAACCTTTAGCATTATATTTCACGAATGCCTTGCTAAATCACTCGTAATTTATTTGATCTTGTTGAATATATTGAGCTTGAGTAGTTCTTTATTGTGAAGTGTGAAATTCAGCCTTCGTAACCATGAGAATCGACCTTACGTGTGTAATAATACAATGGCATACAAGAGTCCGGGATTGGGTATAAACTTACACCATGTCATGGTATTAAGGAATTTCTAGAAAGAGTCTAAATTGAGGTGGTGATTCAACAGGCCTCCATGTTTTGAAAGAACTTAGTAACTTGTAAAGTTTATTTATCATAAATATGACATTCAGTTCTCTGATGTTATCTAAAATAAAAAGGGATACCTAGACTAATTCATAAATGCATATAAACTTACATAATACACACACTCATACACACATAAATACAAAAAAATGCAGCCGTTTCTCGTCCACTGCGGGACAAAGGCCTCAGACATGTACTTAGCCATGTCTGAGAATTGGCCATTTTCATCACCAGGTTGCACTGCAGATTGGTGATGGTGGGAGACTTTAGTCTTATCGCTACAGCAAACCAACCTAGTTTGGGTGGCCATGACGAGTACAGCTATGCTGATCATGACGATACGCTAACCCTTTCACCCCGTTAAGGTATCCCCACTCAGAAAGGATATATATATATATATATATGTGTGTGTGTGTTATGGAGTTTAGGTTACCCACAAAAATTAGAAAACCGAACTGTTGAGTTAATAAAATTAAGTGATGATCGAGAAGGTAGAATTACTTTTTAGAAATTTACAAAATTCAAGACATTCTCTATAAGCTATCCGGTTTGCCATAATCTATATCCTATTCTACTCTCAAACTTCAGGCATTATTACAAAAAGTAAAACGAAAGAGTTGCGTTTGAAAAGAAATATAACCTAACTTTTATGACTTAATATCCATGTTTGGTTCCCAATCGATTTGCTCACGATTTCAGTCAACCATCAAGTCACTTAACAGTATATTGCATTCATCGAAAATTTACATTCTTGTCTGGCAAGCGCTTTAGGTTACATTCCTTCCATTTTTTTTAACAAGGTCAGAAATTATTCACTCAGAATAGTTTCGGCTTCAGAAACATTCTGCCTAACTTTTATTACTTAATATCCATGTTTGGTTCCCAATCGATTTTCTCACGATTTCAGTCAACCATCAAGTCACTTATACAGTATATTGCAGTCATCGAAAATTTACATTCTTATGATAGCTCAGTCGGTAGAGTCGTTGCTGGCATGGTTTCCGGCCCACAGGAGGGGGTTCGAATCTCCACCCGGCCAGAAGCTGTTACCATAAAATGAATTTCAAGTGGATATATATTCCCAAGATAGAATTCGGTATTAAATGCCGTTCGTGGGTGATATTTACATTTACATTCTTGTCTGGCAAGCGCTTTAGGCTACATTCTTTCCATTTTTTAACAAGGTCAGAAATTATTCACTCAGAATAGTTTCGGCTTCAGAAACATTCTGATGTAACTATACTTTACGGGATAATAACCAAAACAATTACAAGAGTAACACAAAATGCAATTCATTGCATAAATCATCAATTATTATTAAACAATGAAACTTGGTATATTTGGGCAATTATTCAAGAAAGCATCTATAAATAAGTTACGAAAATAAGTAATATAATAGTACTAAGAGAAATTTAGTAATGGTAGGGGAAAAATTGCCAAAAAAGAAGAAATATATATATATATATATATATATATATATATATATATATATATATATATATATATATATACTGTATATATATATATATATATATATATGTGTGTGTGTGTGTGTGTGTATACATATTTATATATATATATAATATATATATATATATATATATATATATATATATATATATATATATATATATGTATATATATATATATATATATATATATATATATATATATATATATATATATATATATATAAAACAAGATGTGAAAAAAAAGGAGCTGAAGAAAGAACAACTTCAAAATTTAAGTTTGAACACGCTCTATATTAGCAAAATCAGGGTTCGTTTCGGCAGTCTCTAGTCGTTCGGGAGTTGCATTATATCAGTCACGTGTCTAAGAGTTTGCACCTTGCGCCAAAATAAGTGACAATGAATCTAAAAAGATGTTGGACGGATAATATTACAAAAAAGAATACTTCGAATGCCGTTATATGACAGTTTATCACTGAATGATATTTTAAAGTTCTTGACGTCCTCTGTGTCTTTTAGTTGTGTGTGTTCCTAATTTTCACTAGTTTTTCTCTTTTCATCCACATTTGTTGTAGTACACTTTTCTTATTTTCAATATTGTCTTCACAAAAAAGGAATTTTCCAACTGTTTGTGCACTATCTTCTTCGTATGGTTGTTGGAGCTCAATTGCTTTTATTCTTATATCACTAAACTGTGGACAATATAACATAAAGTGGTTAGCATTTTCTTCTACATCACAGAATATGCAGTTTATATTTCCATCTTGGTGTCTGTTTCTTATATTCAAGCCCAATGAGTCTGTCTATTCTGCATTGTATAACCCTGTCTGTCTATTCTGCATTGTATAACCCTGTCTGTCTATTCTGCATTGTATAACCCTGTCTGTCTATTCTGCATTGCATAACCCTGTCTGTCTATTCTGCATTGCATAACCCTGTCTGTCTATTCTGCATTGTATAACCCTGTCTGTCTATTCTGCATTGTATAACCCTGTCTGTCTATTCTGCATTGTATAACCCTGTCTGTCTATTCTGCATTGTATAACCCTGTCTGTCTATTCTGCATTGTATAACCCTGTCTGTCTGCATTGTATAACCCTGTCTGTCTATTCTGCATTGTATAACCCTGCCCCCGAGCGTGCTCACTTGACGCACATCGGCCGGGCACTGACACGTGATGTGGAAAAGGCTTTTATACAACTTTATCGTCTTGTTTCAAATTAAGATATCTCACTCCATGGATCCCTGAAGATCTTACTGACCTCATAAGTTTTTTGTCTCGTACAAAGTAAGAATTTACTTAAGAGTTTCAAAGTACTATTTATAGCTTAATATAAAAGATCTTACTGACCTCATAAACCCTTTTTTGAGACTCACCAGAATTCAGAGTAGGAGTTTGCTCCGTGTTTTCAATTACTACTTATAGCTAAATATCAAGTGATTATTCCTAATTCGCTAAGAAGGGCTTCAAATTCATTAAACGGTGCGGTCAGATGTCAAGATTTTATAAGATTCATATATGAAAAATCTATATTAAGGTTGTAACTGTTATTAAAATGATTTATTTTAATTGTTCATTACTTCTCTTGTAGTTTATTTCCTGAATTCCTTTTCTCACTGGGTACTTTTTCCCTGTTGGAACCCTGGGGCTTATAGCACCCTACTTTTCCGACTAGGTTTGCATCTTAGCTATTAATAATAATAATAATAATAATAATAATAATAATAATAACGGTGATAATAATAACAATAATAATAATAATAATAATAATAATAATAATAACGGTGATAATAATAATAACAATAATAATAATAATAATAATAATAATAATAATAATAATAATAATAATAATAATATATTTCCCGAAGAATGGTAGTACGGGTTTTCCCCAGTTGCATGTGACCATAATTCCCGTGACCGAAATTCCCATAATCAAAATATAAAGTAAATGTACAGTATACATTTCGTAACACGGTTTTAAAACTTTTCCGCTAAGAACTGTAAGACTTTTTTTTACTTCATCTGCAATTATTAAGAACAACACTTTTAAAAAAACGTATTTCAATCGGAAATTCTCTGTAAAAATATACTGTTCTCAGCCGTATTTCAGTAAAATAATTTTACCTTACTTTATTATCTTTAACGGGTTGGTGACCGTAATATCACTCCTTTACGTCAATATATCTGTTTTTAAATCGGTAAAATTCCTTGGATAAATATTGCCAGGCATTTACCGTTTTTAATACACATTTTAACAATGAATAACAAAACCACCAGTCAGTTACCTAATTATTAAGTATGAAAATTTGGTGACAAGCTTGACACCCCTTTTTTCGCGATATATAGGCAACATTTTTTTTTTTTTACAATGAATAACTGTACGATAGTCTGCTAATTAGATAAAATTAATAATGTAAAATCAATACTCGATAAATGTAAAATCAATATTCGATAATCAACTCTGCTTTTTGTACACTAGTGCATCTGTATCGTCAAAAACAACGACACCATTAAAGTATTTTTGTGGTTGTATATGTGATATGAATAAATACTTACACACACACACACACGATATATATATATATATATATATGCATGTGTGTGTATGTATAAGTATTTATTCATATCACATATACAGCCACAACACACAAATATATATATATATATATATATATATATATATATATATATATGTATATATATATATATATATATATAAATATATATATATATATATATATATATATATATACATATATATATGTATATATACACATATATAAATATGTGTGTGTGCGTGCGTATGTATAAGTATTTATTCACAAAAATACTTTAATGGTGTCGTTGTTTTTGACATTACAGAAGCACTGGTATACAATATATATATATATGTATATATAAATGTGTGTATGTATGCGTGTGTGTGTGCCCGTCCGCGCGCCTGCGCGTGAGAGTTTTTGTACTTAATTGCAAGTCCGTTTAATACCCCACAGGCAAATATTTCATTTAGACAATAATCCGTCTCGCAACCGTATGCCTAACACCATGAAATACTATGTGATTGCAGACCGCATAATTCAAAAGTCAAAAAGAGAGAGAGAGAGAGAGAGAGAGAGAGAGAGAGAGAGAGAGAGAGAGAGAGAGAGAGAGAGAGAGAGAGAGAGAGCAGAATGTGTCAAACATGTATTTAATTCCTTTTGTGACTCACCAGAATTCAGAAATGAGAGTCCACAATTCACAATGTAAATGCCTTCAATTTAACATACATTTCGGCAGCCAGTGTTCTAAAAAAAAAAAAAAAAAAAAAAAAAAAAAAAAAAAAAAAAAAAAAAAAAAACATTAAGACGAATGTAATGGTCGTTTACATGTAATCCCAGTAAAGGTAAATTTGACAGTGATGAATCCGGATCGGTTCACACTTACATTGAATACTGCCCGTGTTGTCATTTAGGTTTTACATATAATGTACTTGAAGTTTGTCTTTTTCTTTGTTAAGGATCAGTAGCATACGTCAACTCGTGTCCTGCACTCCCTTCTAAACTTTACCTTTATGTATTACAAAGTTATCATTTGATTTGCATTAACTAATTATTCTTTACTCTAACCTGCTACTCGAATCTATGAATGACTAGAATGTTCGAGAGAATATATTAAAAATCCATCAACTGCCTCAATACAGTTTAGTAACATCCCGCCGAAGCTCCGTTGAGAGACATCTTGCGACAATAGATGGAAATTGAGAGAGAGAAAGAGCGTATAGGTTAGTGAGTGAATGGATTCCCTGTTACATATTGAGTCAGGAGTACAAAGTTATCATTTGATGTGCAGTAACTAATTATTCTTTACTCTAACCTGCTACTCGAATCTATGAACGACTGGAATGTTCGAGAGAATATATTAAAAATCCATCAACTGCCTCAATACAGTTTAGTAACATCCAGCCCAAGCTCCGTTGAATTGAATTGAATATAGGATTTAGGCATTAAGCCAAGCACTGGGGCATCAAAGGCCATTCAGCGCTATATAACGAAAATCATTCAATCATATCTGTACACTCACACCATTTAGTATCATTTTTACCTTTAATACAAATCGTAACACTTTCATACAATAAAATCTAGATGTGAAATAAATAGGGATTAAAAGGATAAAATAAATAAATTAATAAAATCAATTATAGCTCGTAATATAACCCAATACTTTGTATAAATTTTCTCAAGTTCAGGGTATTACAGTTTTCCCCCAGTATATCTCTTAAAAGTTTGTCCTGGAGTAAATCCAAGCTCCGTTGAGAGACATCTTGCGACAATAGATGGAAATAGAGAGAGAGAAAGAGCGTATAGGTTAGTGAGTGAATGGATTCCCTGTTACATATTGAGTCAGGAGTCACGTGTGCCAAGAACCCGAGCACGTTTCACATAATTTGGGCCGTCGGACAGTTTATGCAAGTCATGAGCGAGGAACCCTTGGTTCCTTGTTACGTCTCGAAGAAAGGGTGGCATGAAACTTCAATGTAGGCTATAGGGTGTTGTGGCGGTCATAGGGGCCGTTTAAGCGTCTCTTATTAGAATGAGGCCGAAAGGAGATAGAAAGTTACGCAAACGTCCTTCCATTACGAAGTACAGTAGAATAAGGTGGTCTTTTATTTCTCCATAATTAACTCTCTCTCTCTCTCTCTCTCTCTGTCTCTCTCTCTCTCTCTCTCTCTCTCTCTCTCTCTCTCTCGGGAACATAGCTGATGAGGGTGAGATACCGCATTCGAGTCCCGGACCGGACGGGGGGAACAATATTTGAGAATGTCTCTTTATGCTTAAGCAGCACATTATGTACCTAGTCCTTAGCCGACTGTTGAGGGTTACAAATAGGGTGAAGAGATTATATGTTAAAGGTGCCTGGTTTCAGTTCCAGTTTCATCTAATAGACGCTCACCAGAACGTCAGCTGGGCAAGCTTAAACACCTACCCCCCCCCCCCCCTGTGGTACCCAACAACAGCAGTGGCCTCTCCAGTAAACAGCTTAAACTCACGGTCCCTGGAGAGGATCGATCTGCTGCCATGCGGATGCTAGGCGAACACGTTACCACTGTACTAATCAGAATAAGAGGGAGAAACAATAGACTTATCTATCTCCATCGCCAAAAGAGGAGAGCCTCGACGAGGTAGTCCTCATCCTGCGGGGTTGAAACCATTTAGAAGATATACTCTCACTTTCATAATTCATACACTAAGACATTGGTTCCCAACCTGGGGGAAATTTGAAGCTTCCAGGGGGGAAATAATCACACTACCTACTAACTAAAACAAGCGGAAAATGTCCTCATAGTACGTGCGGCAATTTGTTGTTAGCCATTCAATTGTGATATGATCATATCAGTTCTCAAAGACATGATATTCAAGGGGAGAATTGGAGTGTCATGCCCATTTCTGAGGCAGGCGAGTGGGCATGAGGGCTGGGCGGGGCATGAAGGGGGAAATCTCGATGGTTGAACTGGGTGCAGGGGGGAAATGACAGAAAAAAAGGTTGGGAACCACTGCACTTAGACATGCCATTCTACAATTATTTCTATTGCCTTTTCAATAGCTGAGCATCCACTCTAGATTGAGCTCTTATAACACTCGCTGATCGGGTGTGAAGATTTGCTAGAATAAGAACATATGGTTCATCCTCTCTTTGGTTTACCCGACCATTGTGATAGATTTATAATGCAACACTTCTGAATTAACTCTGATTCGATTTAATTCTGATTCAAATGTGTCTCTTGTGAAGTGACATGTATTTCTATTGGGTATTGGTGAATTTCTGCAGATAATATTCATTTTCAGTGTAGATAACCAATTTCATAGACTAACTCTCTCTCTCTCTCTCTCTCTCTCTCTCTCTCTCTCTATATATATATATATATATATATATATATATCATCTACTCCAACGCTTCTTGACGCAAATGGCCTCGGTTAGATTTTGCCAGTCGTCTCTATCTTGAGCTTTTGTTTAATACTTTTCCGTTCATCATCTCCTACTTCACGCTCCATAGTCCTCAGCCATGTAGACCTGGGTCCTCCCACTCTTCTAGTGCCCTATGTAGCCCAGTTAAACGTTTGGTGAACTAATCTCTCTAGGGAAGTGCGAAGCGCATGCCCAAACCATCTCTAAATATCCCTCATCATGATCTCATCCACATATGGCACTCGAGTAATCTGTCTTATAGTTTCATTTCTAATCCTGTCCTGCCATTTAACATCCAATATTCTTCTGAGGGCTTTGTTCTCAAATCTACTAAAGCTGTAGAAGATTATTTCATCATCAAACCATGACTATGTCCAAATAATAACACAGATCAAAGTAAACTGATATATATATATATATATATATATATATCCTGATTTTAAATGCAATTTTAGGCGATTTGATTTCTAGATTTTACTAAGCCAAGCCATTGTCTGATTCTTTTTTTTTAATCTTTAAACTCCAATTATAAAGACCCTGTATTGGGTATCATACTTCCTAAATACTTAAATAATTCTACCTTATTAATCCTTTCTCCTTCCAAGGATATTTCATCTTCCATTGCATATTCCTTTCTCATCATCTCTGTCTTTCTTCAATTTATCATGAGCCCAACCTAGTGAGATATTTCATGCATTCTGGTAAGCAAGCATTGCAAATCCTGTGGTGTTCTGCTAATAAGAAAAACATCATCAGGATATTCTAGGTCTATTTATTTCCTATTAACAGTCCAGTCCAATCATTCTCCATCATTTCCAACCATTCTACACCTTACAAAATCCATGCGAAGGATAAACAACATGGGTGACAATACATTCCCTAGGAGTACACCGTTAAAAAAAAGTAATCTTATTCGGAAATTCTCTGTAAAAATATACTATCCTTGGCCGTATTACAGTGAAATACAGGCCACCATAATTTATACCCTATATGTTATTATCTTTCACAGGATGGTGACCGTAATCTCACTCCTTTTACGGCAATATATCCGTTTTTAAAAAAGTAAATGCCTGGCAACATTTAGTCAAGGGTTTTAACCGTTTTTTACGGCAAATTTTTAAGTGTACTCCACTCCTCACTGGAAATTCACTTGATAGTATTCCACTAATACTAACTTTGTACTTGCTATGCTCATGGAGAGACTTAGTCAAATCTACATATTGAAAAGGAACTTTATAATAACGCAGGACTCCAAAAAATTGCCCAGTGGTGCACATTATAAAAGGCTTTTTCATAGTTTACAGATCCTATCAAAAGTGGATTTCTATATTCTACTACACACACACACACACACACACACACACATATATATATATATATATATATATACATATATATATATATATCAGCCATACTAGGTTGGTTTGCTGTGAGCGATCAAACGAAATTACCACACCAAAACTAATTTGCAGTTGCCCAGCATGATGAAAACTGGAAAACCCCAGAATAAATAAGGACGTGGCTGAGGCTTTAGTCCTGCAGTGGACCTAAAGCTGCTGCATTTGTTGTTGATATATATATATATATACATATATATATATATAAATATATATATGTATATGTATATATATATATGTATATATATATATGTGTGTATATATATATATATATATATACACACACACACACATATATATATATATATACATATATATATATATACACATATATATATATATATATGTGTGTGTGTATACAGGGTACATATATAAACGAAACGAAGGGATTAAAATAGTCGTTATTCCTCTTTCTGAAGGTTGTTTAATGACATTTAGAATTAAATCACATCTTTAGGATAATGTCTTGATTTAAGTAAGTTAGGGTACGATTCTTAATTTTCTTTCGTTGGCTCGGTTGGTTATGGTTAAGCCGAGTTCTATGGGTCCAAAGGTTATTAGGCGTCAATGACCTTCGCTGTCAGGGTGCCAAAATCTCAAAATTAATCAATCAGTCTCAACCAACATGATCTTTCCTTCATTAACGTGAAATGCAATCATCACTTTTGAAAAATGGAGTAATACCCGAATGACTTAAATTTGCTAATCACCTTTTCATTAGTAACTGCCAGTCTAGATGGATACTTGGGCTAGTTTTTAACATTACATACGATTAGTGGCCAAGGTCCCTCTCCACCCAAGCTAGGACCGAGGAGGGCCAGGCCATAGCTGCTAATGACTCAGCAGATAGAGCTATACTTGGGCTAGTTTTTAAAGCTTAGATTTAGCATAAAAAAAGGTCTTGAACCCATTTTCTCACATCAACGATGTACGATGCTTAGTCGAGATAAGCTGAATTTGTCTTTAACGAAAAGCATTTTCGATTGAAGAACACGAGTATGTCTTAAAGCCTCTTCTCTTGTGCAATTATCTGAATGATGACTCTCTTTGTTATGCCGTTATAAAAGATGCAACTGGTATGGCAACAGCGAATTAGTCAAGACCACGCACTGTTTTGAAAATAAGTCATGTCTCGGAATTCTTGAACCCTGTGTCCATAAGCCGTATTGTTTGCTGAATTGCATTGAATGGGCAAAGTTCAAGTTCCGGGGGGGGGGGGGGGGGGGGGTCGAGTCCTACTATAGTCCATTTCTTTTAGCGATGCACATTTGCACCGACTCGCAGCGGTGCCCTTTTAGCTCGGAAAAGTTTCCGGATCGCTGATTGGTTGGACAAGATAATTCTAACCAATCAGCGATCAGGAAACTTTTCAGAGCTAAAAGGGCACCGCCGCGAGTCGGTGCAAATATGCATCGCTAAAAGAAATGGACTATAGAGCGGTGTTTGATTGGGACGAGTACATTAAAATTATTGATGAAGATTCTTAAGTTCATTATATATGCAGAAGTACATGTTCAAACGTAATCATAATTTCTATCGTTTATTCTCGAGTGCCTGTGTGAGTGAAAACTACATTTGCATAAACATAGTTATTTATGTTATACAATAAGTTGAGCTATACATTCTGTCGAAATTGCACCATCAAACCAAAGATAATATATTCATGAAACTGTACTTTAAGGCCATATCTTGTCTCTTGTGAAACACGAGAGAGAGAGAGAGAGAGAGAGAGAGAGAGAGAGAGATTCTAGTCAAGATCTTGTGTCTTGTGAAACGAGGGGAGGTGTGAAGGGTGGGGCGGGGGGAATTTTTATGTCCAAATATGATATCTCTTCCTTAGCTCGTAAAGTCTCCCATAAAATTCAAAACTGTATTAATTTTATTTGCATGGATAACCATAATCTCAACAAAAATTTTGTTCATACTGCTGTCTGACTGCCATGATCATCGACATTGTTTTGGAAAATTACGTTGATGGGCATTTTATTCTGCTCCTATTGAGTGTATCTCTTATTCATCTAGCCAGATGGATACATCTTAAGTTCTTTAAACTACCTAAAACAGTGGTTCCCAACCTGGGGGAAATTTGAAGCTTCCAGGGGGGAAATAATTACACTACCTACTAACTAAAACAAGCGGAAAATGTCCTCATAGTACGTGCGGAAATTTGTTGTTAGCCATTCAATTGTGATATGATCATATCATTTCTCACTGACATGATATTCAAGGGGAGAATTGGAGTGTCATGCCCATTTCTGAGGCAGGCGAGTGGGCATGAAGGCTGGGCGGGGCATGAAGGGGGAAATCTGGATGGTTGAAATGGGTGCAGGGGGGAAATCTGGATGGTTGAAATGGGTGCAGGGGGGAAATCTGGATGGTTGAAATGGGTGCAGGGGGGAAATCTGGATGGTTGAAATGGGTGCAGGGGGGAAATCTGGATGGTTGAAATGGGTGCAGGGGGGAAATCTGGATGGTTGAAATGGGTGCAGGGGGGAAAAGACAGAAAAAAGGTTGGGAACCACTGATCTAGCCAGATGGATACATCTTAAGTTCTTTAAACTATCTAAAACTTCGCACCTACATCTTAAACCCTTTCTCTGGCTGCTTGCATGACAGCTATCATGACCACCTTTCGCCTTAGAAGTTACGATTTGGTTGTAGAACTTTCTCGAGGCTAAAATTCCGGGTGGTAAAGAAATTCACGTAATCTGTAGCAGGTTAACGAAGATGACATTGATGTTTGGCTATCTGTACTACAAAATGATTAACAAGTCTGCCGCTAATGTACATGGGTTTATACATGCTTAGTTTTGGGTAACTTTCACAGTCTTATCTAATTGCAAATGGACTCTATGGAAAGATATCAACTTCAACTATAGTCCATTTCTTTTAGCGATGCATATTTGCACCGACTCGCAGCGGTGCCCTTTTAGTTTGGAAAAGTTTCGTGATCGCTGATTGGTTGGAATTATCTCGTCCAACCAATCAGCGACCCGGAAACTTTTCCGAGCTAAAAGGGCACCGCTGCGAGTCGGTGCAAATATGCATCGCTAAAAGAAATGGACTATAGGAGAAATTTTTGTATTGGTCTTTGTTATTTCATCGTAATGCATTAGATTAAATTATAATCAATATTATTTAGAGAACAAAAGTTATATATAGATAAATGGTACATATGAGTATAAAATAAGGATGCTGCAATTATCACATTCTGCATCTATCCCTCATTTGTCCATTGGGTTTTGAAATGCAAGTTCTGCTCTACTTAAAATTAACTGCGTTACCTAAATCACCATCCTAAAAAATACTTCTCCCAAAATAGTTTTCATTTCACCTAGTGCCATAGCCTCTGTGCTATGGTCTTCCGCTGTCTTGGGTTAGAGTTCTCTTGCTTGAGGGTACATTCGGGCATACTATTCAATCTAATTTCTCTTACTCTTGTTTTGTTAAGTTTTTATAGTTTATATAGGAAATATCTATTCCAATGTTACTGTTCTTAAATTATTTTATTTTTCCATGTTTCATTTCCTCACTGGGCTATTTTCCCTGTTGGGGCCCCTAGGGTTCTAGCTCAGCAAGTAATAATAATAATAATAAAATGTCTTTATTCTCCCTGTTGGGGCCCCTA
The DNA here is from genome assembly GCF_036898095.1 of Palaemon carinicauda. Taxonomy (NCBI): domain Eukaryota; kingdom Metazoa; phylum Arthropoda; class Malacostraca; order Decapoda; family Palaemonidae; genus Palaemon; species Palaemon carinicauda. Next base: position 63,024,739 of record NC_090750.1, on the reverse strand, counting down.
GGGTTCTAGCTCAGCAAGTAATAATAATAATAAAAAAAATGTCTTTATTTTCCCTGTTGGGGCCCCTAGGGTTCTAGCTCAGCAAGTAATAATAATAATAAAAAAAATGTCTTTATTTTCCCTGTTGGGGCCCCTAGGGTTCTAGCTCAGCAAGTAATAATAATAATAATAAAATGTCTTTATTTTCCCTGTTGGGGCCCCTAGGGTTCTAGCTCAGCAAGTAATAATAATAATAAAAAAATGTCTTTATTTTCCCTGTTGGGGCCCCAAGGGTTCTAGCTCAGCAAGTAATAATAATAATAAAAAAATGTCTTTATTTTCCCTGTTGGGGCCCCTAGGGTTCTAGCTCAGCAAGTAATAATAATAATAAAAAAAATGTCTTTATTTTCCCTGTTGGGGCCCCTAGGGTTCTAGCTCAGCAAGTAATAATAATAATAAAAAAAATGTCTTTATTTTCCCTGCTGGGGCCCCTAGGGTTCTAGCTCAGCAAGTAATAATAATAATAAAAAAAATGTCTTTATTTTCCCTGCTGGGGCCCCTAGGGTTCTAGCTCAGCAAGTAATAATAATAATAAAAAAAATGTCTTTATTTTCCCTGCTGGGGCCCCTAGGGTTCTAGCTCAGCAAGTAATAATAATAATAAAAAAAATGTCTTTATTTTCCCTGCTGGGGCCCCTAGGGTTCTAGCTCAGCAAGTAATAATAATAATAAAAAAAATGTCTTTATTTTCCCTGCTGGGGCCCCTAGGGTTCTAGCTCAGCAAGTAATAATAATAATAAAAAAAATGTCTTTATTTTCCCTGCTGGGGCCCCTAGGGTTCTAGCTCAGCAAGTAATAATAATAATAAAAAAAATGTCTTTATTTTCCCTGCTGGGGCCCCTAGGGTTCTAGCTCAGCAAGTAATAATAATAATAATAAAATGTCTTTATTTTCCCTGTTGGGGCCCCTAGGGTTCTAGCTCAGCAAGTAATAATAATAATAATAAAATGTCTTTATTTTCCCTGTTGGGGCCCCTAGGGTTCTAGCTCACCAAGTAATAATAATAATAAAAAAAATGTCTTTATTTTCCCTGTTGGGGCCCCTAGGGTTCTAGCTCAGCAAGTAATAATAATAATAATAAAAAAATGTCTTTATTTTCCCTGTTGGGGCCCCTAGGGTTCTAGCTCAGCAAGTAATAATAATAATAAAAAAAAGTCTTTATTTTCCCTGTTGGGGCCCCTAGGGTTCTAGCTCAGCAAGTAATAATAATAATAAAAAAAGGTCTTATTTTGTTGTCAATTCTTGAAAATTCAGACCATGGCAAATACCATAAACCTTTATCCTTCTTGAAATGATAAAACATCTCTTTTTTTATTACAGATAGCCATGTTTCATTTCCTCACTGGGCTATTTTCCCTGTTGGGGCCCCTGGGCTTACAGCATACTACTTTTCCATCTAGGGTTCTAGTTAGCAAGTAATAATAATAATAAAAAAAGGTCTTATTTTGTTGTCAATTCTTGAAAATTCAGACCATGGCAAATACCATAAACTTTTATCCTTCTGGAAATGATAAAACATCTCTTTTTTTATTACAGATATTGTCGTGGGTGCTATTCACAGCTCTAATGACTTACGTACGAGTGGAAATAGCCAACTTAATGAGAGAAGAAGGGGCGCATGCGCTGTTCTGGTGTGGCGCTGTGACGCAGATTGGCTCGGCTGGAGGAGCCGTCATTGGATTTCTTCTCGTCAACGTCTTCCACTTATTCGCATATTACGATCCCTGTTCGTAGTTTCGCGTATTTCCAGTATTGATACAGGAGGATATATTTTTTCTGTAACGGTGGCGTCGGGAACAGATCGGCACTGTACAGTAATGGGTGATCTCACAATTAATACGAAAGCTGATTGTTAAGATAGTCGTGAATTTCAACTACTGATTTTAAGTTACAAGATTTTGTCCTATGAATATCGAAATGGTATATGAACTGTGTTAATAATATTAAAACATTACGGTTTTTATAGCCAGTATATATGAATTGTGTTAATAATATTAAAACATTACGGTTTTTATAGCCAGTATATATGTAATATTTAAACCCCAGGCTTCGAATCTGGGTAATATTCTAAAATTTCACATTTTTGTTTTCACGAGCAGAAAAAAAAAAACTTATGTTATGCACGTTATTATTTAACTTTTTCCGGATGGTGAAAATTTTCATGATTTTTTCTTTGTAGTTCATGTGATTGGTCATTTTAAAAGGCTCTGACAAGCTTTGATACGCGTCAGTAACTTATAAAGCTAATACCTTCCCAAATACATTTGAGTAGGCTTTGCAGTTACAACTTTATACGAATTTATAAATGCTTAAAAATCATAAAAAAGAATTCTAGAGTTTAAATGCCAGATAGCATAGCATTGCTACATGCTAAATGATGTTTCTCATAGAAAGCACTGAAGCTGTACTTTCTTCCTTAGAGATGACAATTTCAGAACAACAGATATTCAACTGTATTTCGGATCATTAGTCTTGTCAAGTTCCATATGCAAATAATCACAAGCTGTACTGTATAATTGCTGTTGAAATAGTGTCTGCGATGCTTTTACCCCCACCATAAGGTTAAATTTCGAGCACATTTTGCTATATATATTTTTTTTAAAATGCTCTAAAAAGCTTAATTTTTGTCCTAGAGAGGTCAGGTTGGTCTCATTCTTTTGAAAAATGCCTGAAGTTTCTCATAAAATTATCAAAAATATGTAATTAATAGTGTTTTGCAAGAACGTACCGGTACGTCCTTTGGGGGTGAAAGGGTTAAAAACAGATACGATGCCACAAAGTGAAATTGGTTCCATGTTAAATAAGGCCATGTGATAAACAGGGACTATAATGGGAACTGGACAGATAAAAAGGAATTTTCATTATGGTACATTGCATAAAAAACCCCGTGGTGGTCTGGCCATGTGGTCGTTTGCCAAAAATGAAAAGCTCAAACTGTTTTACTCAAGAAATTTGTATTAGTTAATAAATGCTTGTATTTTATATAAAAGATTATATCAATTAAAACGTTAGATTTTAATACACATTTCAAAAGTTGTAAAACATGAATTCATGTGGAAAAATACCTTCGTGTTGGTCAAAACAATTATCAATAATTTCCTACAATGAAAAAAGGAAAATTAGTCATATCATAAAAGCTAAGTTTCTTAGGTGTTAATACCCATCATAAAAGACAAAAATTGGGCGTATATCAAATAACCTCGGTGCTATGTAACAGTTGCTATCACTGAGCTGGGTTCCTGCATTAAGAAGCTAGTGTAGTTACTGCAATGAGTAATACTGTATATCTTTTGTTAATAACAGATACTTCCAAGAATTCGAGTAAAGCTCATTCTTTAAAGTGGATGTTGGCCTAATTGCTTCACATTTCGTCATTCCAAAGTTCAGGAACGAGGACCAAAATCAATGCACACCCAGATCCTTTGATTGTTGTGTGTATGAGAGAGAGAGAGAGAGAGAGAGAGAGAGAGAGAGAGAGAGAGAGAGAGAGAGAGAGAGAGTTTGGATAAATGCGTGTAACATTTTGAAAGAAATATATACTGTATATGAAAAGTTTGTTATTTTAGATGATATATAAATATATATGTCTATTTTATGGATACACTTTTAGCGAGTAGCAAATTTTTATGTAGATTGTGTTTAATAAAATTTGATGTAAAGAATCGTTTCCTTTTACCAGAACTTTTAATCGGTGCAGCACCAGTTGTATCGGCAAAGGATATGAAATTAATCGTAGAAGTGGCGTATCAATATGAAAATAGACAATTAACTGAAAGGTCTGGATCTCCTGAGCACAAATATCAATGTTAACATTGAAAATTTGGGGATGCAACCCAGTTTATGGTAAAAAAAAAAACTAAAACCAATCGGCATGGTTTTGAAAATATGGATGCTCGTTTTTTAGCTAATATGTCAATACTGAAAGTTTTTAATAGATCTTGTAATATACCAAATGAAAGCCCTGAATATTCTATATCAACACATATCAATCACAGATTTGCAGAACACAAAATAAGGATTTAATAATCAGCTCAAAGTGAATATACTAACATTTTCACTAAAAAACACCTTCTGTGCATTGTATTCCTATCATTCACAAGTATCATGCAGATAACTTTCATTTATGCATTTAATATTATTGTACATTTAAACAGCTTTAATTTGGTCCCAAAACACGGATATATTCTGACTAGAAGCTTATCTACATATTGGGTGTAGCATTATCAAAATTCCCAGAAACATAAAGAAATTAACATTGACAAAAGCAAGCTGAACTATTGACAAAGGTATATGTAATACCAAAGAAACATAACACAATAATGGAAAAAAAAAAACCACCATAAAAGTAACATCCAGAAATAAACAGCAAAAACTAAAAGTCACTCTCACTGTCTGAACTCTAGCCACTCTGTTCCCCTGTGACTGCAGCAGACTCGTCCTCATCATCTGATTCTCCAGAAGAATGATCAATATGTGTGAGCTGTTTTGGAAGCTTATCTCCATCATACCATAAGAGCTCCAGATTTTCATCAATTAATGTCCAGCCATGACTCTCAGTTGCAGCATGAATATCAGACTTTCCAACACGTGATCTCTTCCTGATCCAAACTTGATAATTCATATGTCTAATGTGTCGTTCCAAAGCTTTTCGACATGGCGGAATTGTGGCAATTTGTGTTGCGTGAAGTTTTGATAGGCGTGTCACTATCCTTGTTGCACAGTTCACTGATCTACAGGATGCACAATTCATCATCACTCCGTGTATGTGGTCTTCCATACAGGGCACATGTGAATCATCAAGTTTGTCCATCAGCTGTCTTGGGATGTGCCAAGTATTTCCCAGCTTCTTAAAAATGGGTGCAAATCTGGGCATTTGTAGAAGTTGTTTTTAAAGGGTTTCACCTTTCCAAATCTCTGAAAGCACTGCTTGAGTCACAACCTGTGTATGAGTGAAGTGCCATAAGAGCAGTGCAGTGCTATTTGGTGTATTGCTGCGCAGCTTCATTTACATTAATGAGTCTTTTCATATTTCCACTCCCTATGTCAAACAGAATGATAACATTGTACACTGATGGTGCATAATAAAGCAAAATAAAATACACATCAGTGTCAGGACTATTGATTTTGAGGTACTTGTAAATTTTGTTCCAATTGTGCTGGCAGTACAAGATGATTCTGGAATCTGTTTACTTTTACGACATATATAGTGCTGGTACTTCACTGGCTTAGGTTAACTGACCATCCGTAGAAGCCAAAAGGTGAGCTGACCCAACATAGACAACAGTAACTTCTCTATTTTGTAGTTTGCTGGCATGAGCATTTGTACTCCACAGCCATTTGATAAGTATGATGGACTGTTGCTTGTTTGAATCATTAGCCAAGAACCCTTTCTAGTCAGCAGGCTTTTTTTGTCTTTTTGCCATTGATGATCAGCTGCTCTCCAGATCCGCGGTGGACTCGTTCCATTGCTTTGATAGAGTTAGCAATGTAAGAATCTGTGCTGAAGGCATCTCCTGATTTTTGAAGCATTTCAAAAACCTTTGCACAAATCTGACTGAAGTTTCCAGGTACTTCTTTCATGGTATAAAAGACAGCATTATCATCAATGATGACAATAGTTTCTTGTACTGGAGGGAGACTGGTGTCTTTCAAATCTTTTGCCAGGTGATATAATGGTTTATACTTGACAATTTTGGCAAGAAAGCCATCCACAGTTCCAATACTATATGGTACAGGAGTTAGGGATTATGTCATCATTTCTTTGAGATCGAGTTGTATTCCTTGCCCCTGAGATTTCATGGGAAACTGGAAAGCAACATTCCCTTGCTGTTTATACCGGAGAACTTTGCTTAAGGGTACACTCGGGCACACTTCTATCTTGTTTCTATTTCTCTTGTTATTTTCAAGTTTTTTGTAGTTTATATATGAAATAATTATTTTGATGTTGTTATTGTTCTTAAGCTTCTTGCAGTTTTTCCTTATTTCCTTTCCTCACTGGGCTATATTCCCTGTTGGAGCCCTTGGGCTTATAGCATCCTGCTTTTCCTACTAGGTTTGTAGCTTAGCAAGTAATAATAATAATAATAATAATAATAATACTTTCATGACCTTAAATTTCTATACTCGTGTCTCCAAAGATCTTCAAGTATACATACTTCACAGACTCAAAGAAGTTTTTTCCTCTTTTCAGACATTGATCAATAAAAGCATCTCATGCTCCTTCACCAACTTGTTCTATTTTTATGACATCTGCTTGGACATCTGAAGAAGTAGCTGCACCAGATGAGAGAATGACTATAGTCCATTTCTTTTAGCGATGCATATTTGCACCGACTCGCAGCGGTGCCCTTTTAGCTTGGAAAAGTTTCCGGATCGCTGATTGGTTGGACAAGATAATTCTAACCAATCAGCGATCAGGAAACTTTTCCGAGCCAAAAGGGCACCGCCGCGAGTCGGTGCAAATATGCATCGCTAAAAGAAATGGACTATAGTTGGTTCTTTCTTTCCACAGCAAAAGGATTAACAAAAATTTCAACGGCTTCTTGTAATCTGGTTACAAGCTTTTCACTTTTGAGCACCTCAGTTGTTTTATTCCCTTTTTCTCTCCAGAGAACATGTCTGACATGTGTAGTGTCACGTTCACATACTGTGATCTGGCATGAGTTGTGCGGACCCCTCGTTGATAAGCATCATGGTTTTTTATGTAAGGACATCAGATACACCAGCACCACCATGGGATTTGGCGTGACGCAGGAAGGTCTCCTCTATTGTCTTGTCTATGTCACACCAGTCCCCAGGGATGAATGACCACGTAACACTTATTGCTACTTGCTTCAGCAGTTCTGTGGCTCCTGGATGAGAAGTGTCAACATTAGTAATGAAGAGTGAAAAGTATGTTAGGTACCTTGCATAGTTTTGCCCATTGAAGCTGAAGAACAAGGTGGCCATGCGGTGCAAGCAGTTTGTATAAAGAAGGAAATCACTGAATTCACTGCATGTGTTAGTGCCAGGGCCAGCTACACATGATCTATGTACAACTGCCAAAGTTGTGCCGTTTTTCCAAGACCTCCCATCTTTGCATCTTCATGATACTGAAGAAACTTCTCCAAATACTGCTTGAGATTCACATCAGATTGTGCCTTCATCAACGTTTTTGGTTTGTTCAGGTAGTGAAGCAATAACCTCAGTTTCGTTGTTTTGTGATCATTATAATTGGTTACTGTGTTGATTCTGGATTTAATGGGGGTCTGAAGGAAAATTGTCCAACTAAGGCGCAATTTTCATTCCACAACAGCACAAGACAACTGTGATTTATGGACTGTACATCCTGACTAAAAGCCAGGATATACCCATGATTTTAGGTATCAAATTAAAGCTTTTTAAATGTGCAATGATATAGAATGCATAAATGAAAGTTTTCTGCATAATATTTGTGAACAATATGAATACAATGCGCAGAAAGTGTTTGTTATTGATTGTTCGTTGAAAATGTTGGGGTACTCACTTTGAGCCAGTTATAAAATCCTTATTTTGTCTTCTACAAATCTGTGATTACTACTGTATGTGTTGATAACAAATATTCAGAGCTTTCATTTAGTATATTAAATAATATATCAAATACTTTCTGTATTGACATAATAGCTAAAAAAAAACATCCATATTTTCAAAATTGGCATTTTAGAGTATCGTTAGTTTTTAGACAATAACATGGATTGCATCCCTAAAGTTTCAAGGTTAACATAGATATTTGTACTCAGTAGATCGAGACTATTCAGAAAAACCTAAATTGGTTGAGTTGTGGGGGGGGGGGGGGGTGCATGGTACCCACAACTGCCAGTGGCCTATAAAACTTTCTCAGAAAATCAATAAAAGTATACTGTGATAATATAATCAAAAACAATTTATTTACGACATGGGCATACGGGAGCAATTTTCCCTATATATTAGAGCAAGTATCTGGTCACACACACACACACGTGTATACATATTATATAAATATATATATATACATACATATATATATATATATATATATATATATATATATATATATAAATCTGGTCACGCTCAGCTCTCCGTCCGCCAGGAAGGGGGAGAGTGAGTAGTCATACCCTGAAGAGAGAGGGGTGCATGACATGTGCATGTGTGTGTATATCTACCTAAATATTTAGTCGTTATTTATGACCGGTCGCGTACACTAATGTATAAACAGTATAACCATCAAACGATTATAATTAAGAAAAATAGCCTAACTAATGTGCAAAGTACAGTCAACTGGCCACTTCTTTTCTAAGTGAATATCTGATAGCCACAAAAGTATCACTTGGAGGTTAAAAACCACACCAAAACAAATTGACCAGCATTCCTATCTTTTATCACTGCACCTCGCGCATTGCACTGTAGGCATAACTCAAGGGTCTTTGCCGCAAACCTTCGGTCCCTAGCTACACCGACCTTTGAATCTTCTACTTTACCTTCGTTACCAATTCCCTTGTCTTCCTTGTTTGGCCTCACTAATCCAGCACCGGGACATGTAACTCAAATGTTATGAATCATATCAAAATATTGCTCTTGCATTGAATTGAATATAAAATTTAGGCCTTAAGCCAAGCTCTGGGGCATCAAAGGCCATTCAGCGCTATATAATGCAAATTAATCAATCATACCTGCACACTCACAAGATCTGGTTATAACTTTAACCTATGAAACCAATCACACAACTTTCAGACAATAACATCTAAATGCGAAATAAGAATGAATTAAAAGGATTAAAAAATATATTAATAAAATTAATTAGAGCTTGTGATATAAACCAATACTCGGTATAAATTTTTTTTCTAGTTCAGGGTATTACAATTTTCCTCCAGTATAGCTCTTTAAGGTTTTTCCGGGAGTAATTGCGTCCTCCTCTGAAGATTAAAAACAGGACAATCGACTAAAATATGTTTAATATCTATTGTCACTTGACAGGTATTACAAAGAGGGGCCTATCTCCCTTCCAATCTCTTTATTAAATAATTGTGGGATGTATGTGTATGGCCAATATGCAGTCTAGTTAAAATGAGGTCATCTCTCCAACTTGCAGCATTACAAGATGACCATTTATCCACCGAAGGGTGGATTTGTTTCCATTTTGTACTGGTGGTCAGTTCAGACCATTGAGTCTGCCACTTATTCTTACAATGAAAATACATCTTACTTTTAAGGTCTTTGTAAGGAATACTTATGGGGGATGGGTTAAATAGCACTGAAGTTTCCTTGGCTGCCTTGTCTACCCTTTCATTCTCATTCACCCCAACGTGGATAGGGACCCAAGAGAAGTGGACACTGACATTCTTCCTAGACTGCAGAAGTACTAACCAGTCCTGCATATCTTGTACTAGATAATGACCTGGCATAATTTGTTTAATTAAGAGTAAAATGCTATTGGAATCCTTAAAAATATATAAAAAAAACTATTTTGATTGCCATTTCTAAAAATAAGCCAGACTGCAAAAATTACTGCATACAGCTCAGGAGTGAATACTGAACAAGAGGGTGGAAGTTTCTTTCTAATAACAATATCCCCCACCACAACTGCACTTCCAATTCCTGCAGCCGATTTGGAACCATCCGTAAAAACATATTTCCCATGAAGTTGAATAGCATGATTTAAAAACTCACTTCTCATTACCTTACAGGGCAAGGTATTTTTCCATCCTGCCGTAAAACATACTTTAACAGGTGGATTACACCAAGGGGGAGACTTGGGATATCCTACTCTGCTATCTTTGCTGTTAACAAGCCTACATCTCTGGCATCATTTTTCAGCTGTACTTCCAAAGGCTTGGGGACTCTTGATCTGTGAGGGGCTTGATCTAAAGGAGTCCTAACATATTTACTGTTGGGCTTGTTTCTAATAGCGAGGGATCTAGCTAAAAATCTCAAACTTAAGTCCTCTCTGCCGATGGAAAGGGGAGACATGCCAGAATCCACATACGGACTATCAATGGGAGATGTTCTGTATCCACCAGAGCAGGAGCGAAGCCCCATATTATGAACAATATCAAGATTTTCAAGTAAAGTATTAGTAGTTGACCCATAAATTTGACATTTATAGTCTAACTTGCTCAGACACAAAGACGTATAAATTCTAAGCAAAGTTGCTCTATCAGCACCCCATTCAAAATGCGATACAACTTTCAGTGATTTTTTAACCCTGATTGATAGGTCATTTATATGGGGACCAAAGATTATTTTCATGTCGAAAATTACACCAAGAAAGATGACATTATCCTCATATTGCAAAATACTATCATTTAAGAAAAGGGTGGAGATCTCTTCTCTTTTACAAGCACTAGTAAAACAAATGGCTTTGGTCTTCTGAGGAGAGAACATAAATCCCCAAAAATTTGCCCAAGCAGAACCAGCATTTATATAAATTTGAAGCTTTTGTCATGCTTGCAGTGCAGATGATCCAGTACAATAAATTGCAAAATCCTCAAGAAATAGTGACCCTTGTATGCCAGATGGTAGGTGACTCATGAGACTATCAATAACAACAGAAAATGAGATCACACTCAGTACGCTGCCTTGGAGACACCTTCTTGCATATAGGATGATGATAGTTCTGACCCTATTCTTACTTTCATCGAGCAGTTTGATAAAAATTCTTTAATAAGAGAAAACATGTCCTCATATTTCCCACGAGGCCTCCTGCCTTAAAATAACGCCTTTCCATGTGGTGTCATATGCCTTTTTGAAGTAAAAAAAAAAAAAAAAAAAAAAAAAAAAAAAAAAAAAAAAAAAAAAAAAAAAAAAAAAAAGACACCCACCACCTGGTTTTAATTAGCAAAGGCATTTGAAATTTCCCTTGATAACATCAGCAAAGGGGCTAGCGTATTTCGGTTTTTCCTAAACCGAAAATGACAAATTCGGAGATAATTTGTATTTTTCCTAACCATACAAACCTTAGCTATTTACATTGGGTTTACTTTCGGCGTAGCTGAAATGACGAGCCAATAGTTTTTAACGAAGGTTAACTACCCGCGCGCTAGTTAGCGGGGGAAGGGTAAGGGGTAGCTTGCTCCCCCCCCCCCACACCGGTGATTTGCTTCACTTCACTTAGAGGTAGGACTTGACTTGGGGGACAGGGCTGGCAGGCAAATATGTGTAAATAGCTAAGGTTTGTATGGTTAGGAAAAATACAAATTATCTCCGAATTTGTCATTTGTTCCGTAACCGAAATACAAACCACGCTATTTACATTGGGTGACTTACCCCTTAGGAAGGGCGGAAAGTCCCCAGCCTTACTGACTTTGGCTTTTACCCGGGGGCTCCACCTCCCAGTGAGTAGCACTTGAGAAAAGGAGCCCCTGCACCTCACAAGTTCCTTGCTTCGCGAGGAACATGTGGCCTACATAAGTTGTGTGTGGAGGAAAGAGAGTGACTCGTCCTATGAAGTTGACCTTGAGACCTTTAGACAGGAATCCAGGATAGGACGTTCCCAATACCACCTCTTCAGGGTATGGGGGACGCAACAGTATTAAACTTGATACTAGGAGCACAAGGAAGCATGGGTTACCTGCAGAGGTTGAGGTCAGCTATGCGGAGACCAGGATGCTGCTTCCCCAAGAGACGGGAGGATGAAGAAAGAAGTAAGGGTCAGACATACTCTTTCATTCACGCAGGCTAAAACCAGGTAACAACGCCCTCAACCTACTGCCACTTGTCCATAAAGGAGCCTGAGGTTAGACCAGCTGTTGTGCAGCCACCACAGGGCCGATAGAAAAGGTATCGAAGCTCCTGTGGGTCACGTCCTGCAGGTAATGGGCTGTGAAGGTCGTCTGACGCTTCCAGACCCCAGCTTGAAGCACCTGCGTCACAGAGAAGTTTCTCTTGAAGGCCAGGGATGTAGCAATGCCCCTGACATCGTGTGCCCTAGGGCGACGTGACGGAGGAGGGTCTGGATTCAAGGCGTGATGGATAACCCTTCGAATCCAAGCCGAGATGGTATTCTTGGTGACCCTCCTCTTCGTCCTGCCTGTGCTAACAAACAATGCTCGCACTTGAGGATGAACTGCAGCTGTTCTCTTCAAGTAATACCTCAGACTCCTCACTGGACATAGTAGCAGCTGGTCTGGGTCGCTTATTACAGAACGGAGACTCGCGATCCTGAAAGAGTCGAATCGTGGATCCGGCACTCCAGGATTCTGAGTTTTGGCAACAAACTCAGGGACGAACCTGAACGTTACCTCTCCCCATCCCCTTGAATGGGCGATGTCGTACGAGAGACCATGAAGTTCACTAACCCGCTTGGCCGAGGCCAAAGCGAGCAGGAAAGCCGTCTTCCAAGACAGGTGGCGATCGGAGGCCTGGCGTAATGGTTCAAAGGGAGGTCTCTTAAGAGCCCTGAGAACCCGAACCACGTTCCAAGGAAGTCTCACTTCCGACTGAGGGCAGGTAAGCTCATAGCTACGTATGAGTAGAGAGTTCCAGCGAGGAAGAAATGTCCACTCCTTTCAGCCTAAAAGCCAAGCTTAAGGCTGAGCGATAGCCTTTCACCGCTGAGACCGAAAGGCGCATTTCCTCCCGCATATACACGAGGAACTCTGCTATTGCTGGAATAGTGGCATCGAGTGGAGAGATACCCCTCCCACGACACCAACCACAGAAGACTCTCCACTTTGCCTGGTAGACTCCCTCAGAGGACTTTCGCAGGTGCCGAGACATTCTCTCCTCAACCTGTTGCGAAAAGCCCTTCTCCATGAGGAGACGCTGGACAGTCTCCAGGCGTGAAGCCGAAGCAAGGCTACGACCTTGTGAAAGATGTTGCAGTGTGGTTGTCTGAGTAGCTCGTGTCGTGGAGGGAGTTCTCTTGGGAGCTCCGTCAGGAGCTGCAGAAGGTCCGGGAACCATTCCGCGTGATGCTATAGCGGAGCTATCAGAGTCATCGAACAGTTGACCGATAGTCTGGTCCCGTTGAGTACCCTTCTCATCAGACAGAACGGTGGGAAGGCGTACACGTCGATGTTGTCCCACCGTTACTGGAAAGCATCTTGCCAGAGTGCCTTGGGGTCCGGGACTGGGGAGCAGTACAGGGGCAGCTTGAAGTTCAAGGCTGTCGCGAACAGATCCACGGTCGGGGAACCCCACAAAGTCGGGACTTTGTTGGCTATCTGAGGATCCAAAGACCACTCGGTACTCACTATCTGCGAAGCCCTGCTCAGACTGTCCGCGAGCACATTCCTCTTGCCAGGAATGAAGCGAGCTGATAGTGTTATCGAATGGACTTCGGTCCACCTCAGAATCTCTACTGCAAGATGGGATAGCTGCTGCGAAAAAGTACCTCCCTGCTTGTTGATATAAGCCACTACCGTGGTGTTGTTGCTCATCACCACCATGGAGTGACCTGCCAGGGTCCGTTGGAACTGTTGAAGAGCCAAAAAGACGGCCTTCATCTCTAGCAGGTTGATGTGCAGGTACTTTTCTGATTCTGACCAAAGGCCTGAGGTCCTCTGGTTCAGAATGTGCGCCCCCCCCCCCCCCCCCCACCCACCCTTCTTTTGACGCGTCCGAAAACAGTGTCAACTCCAGGGGGAGGACGAGAAGATCTACTCCCTTTTGCAGGTTCTCGTCGACCAGCCACCACCGCAGGTCCGCCTGTTCCAAAGATCCTATCGGGACCTGCACATCCGGGGAATCGGATCCTTGATTCCACCGGGACTTGAGCCGCCACTGCAGGGATCTCATCCTGAGACGGCCGTTTGGAACCAGACGAGCCAGGGAGGACAGGTGACCTAAGAGACGCAACCACGATTGGGCGGGAAGCTCTTCTCGCCTGAGGAAGGGTTCTGCCACCCTCCTCAGCCTTGCTCTCCAGTCGTCTGATGGAAAGGCTTTAAGGAGATTGGTGTCTAACAACATGCCTAGATAAACCAGTCGTTGGGACGGCTGCAGAGAGGACTCCTCGAGATTTACCACAATCCCCAGATCCTGGGAAAGTCCCAGAAGCCTGTCTCGGTGTCGAAGAAGGGTCGACTCCGTATCTGCTAGGATCAGCCAGTCGTCCAGATAACGAAGGAGACGGATGCCGTTCCTGTGCGCCCAAGATGAAATCAGGGTGAACACTCTGGTGGACACCTGAGGTGCTGTGAAGAGACCGAAGCACAGCACCTTGAACTGGTAGGTCTTGCTGTCTACGCTGAATCTCAAGTACATCCTGGAAGACAGATGGATTGGGATCTGGAAGTACGCATCCTTTAGATCCAGTGTGCACATGAAGTCTTGTGGTCTCACTGCAAGTCTGACCGTGTCCGCTGTCTCCATGCTGAACGGAGTTTGCTTGACAAACTTGTTCAGAGCTGAGAGGTCGATGACAGGTCTCCAGCCTCCAGACGCCTTCTTTACAAGAAAGAGTCGACTGAAGAAGCCTGGGGAGCCGTCGACGACCTCCTGGAGAGCATCCTTCTTGAGCATGGTCTCGACATCTGCCCGAAGGGCTAGCCCCTTTACCGATCCCATGGCATAGGAGCTCAACGACACTGGATTCGCTGTCAGGGGAGGTAGAGATATCGTGAATGGGACGCGATAGCCTTGGCCGATCACAGAGACCGCCCAAGCATCGGCCCCTTGTTGCTGCCACCTGTGCACGCAACTTTGAAGGCACCCCCCCACAGGTGGACACGCGGGGGGACTGCCACTCCAAGCATTTGCGGCCGCGGCCGCTCCCTCTAGGAGTCTTGCCTCCCTGGAGGACTTACCGCCCGTCTTGACCTTGGCTGGAAAGGGCTGGGGCTTAGACACCACTTTCTTAGCTGCCGGTGCCTGCTTTGGTGTCTTGCGAGGCTGCTGCTGCGGTTGCTGCAGAGCTGGAGGCTTATAGGGCCGAGATGTAAGGGCCCTTTGGAGGAGGGAGTCCTGGCTCGACTGCCTCCACCTCTCAGCTGTGCGATCCATGTCCTGTGGCTCGAACAGATTCCCCCCAAGGAGGGAAGCGTGCCTGAGCCTGCAGAAATCCACGGCGGGGACCTTCGGGTGAATCTTCTCGGTCACCGTGCCAGGAACTCGATGGAGCGAGTGCCCGAGAGGAGGAAGGTCTCCAGGGCCTTCCTATTGGTCTCCTTAGACAGATCCTCGGAGCGCAATAGGATGACCAGAGTCCCTAGCCAGATATCTAGTCACGAAGTGGCCAGCATGGCGCACTTCGCGACTTTCTCATGGCTCAGGATCTCCGACGCCGAGAACGTCACCTGCCGGGCGGAGAGCTTCTCAAGGGGAACTCCCCTAGCGAGCTCTTCTACCGAATGATGTAGGGGAAGAGCGAGGTTAGACTCCCCCATGATCTCGAAGTACTCCTCTGCTGGAGACGAGGAGGTGGGAGGAGTTTGTTCCCGGCAGAGGAACGACTGGAGGAGGCGAGACCCGCGAGTTGAGCATTGGCCCTGGCTCTGGCACTCTTTAGACCCTGGGACCAGGGCAAAGCCGCGCTGGCCTTGGGGGGCTTCTGAGTACCGAACACCTGATCCTGCCCGTGTCCTTGCCTTCCCGAGGGGCGATCACAGGATCCATGAACCCGTCGAGTTGCCTCATCAGGCTCAGAACTTGCCAGAAGGCATGCTCCGACTCTTGCTGGTCTTCTCCCTGCGGACTCGCAGCTAAGTCTCCCGTCCCCGGAATCTCTTCCTGGGGAGATGCGTGGACGTTCTTCCGGGGTGCAGCTGGAACCTGACGAATTCGCGAAGAAGACTTCGGAACTGTCTTGGAGTATTTAGGTTCCCTCCTGGGCTGGATACACGACCCCAACAAAGAGGCCTGGAAGGTGCCTTCCACGCGAGACGATTCCCCTCCATGAGGAGACGACTCCCCCCTTGGTGCCGAGGGGGAGACCGCTACCTCACTGGATTCTCCTGAGGACGGAAAAGCCTCGTCTCCAGGAGAAGGAGAAAGCGCCTGCGAAGGGGATGGAGCCTTCCTAACGGACCTCTTAGGAACCAGCTTCTCCCTGGGAGAAGTCACCACGAAGTCCACTCCTCTCCTTCTCTTCAGCGGGGGCGAGGCCGTCGTTGGTTTGTGTCCTTGATCGGCGAGTGCAGGCTTCATAGCCTTCACTAACGCCAGCATCAGAGGACCAAACCAGGACTGCTGAGTCACAGACACAGAGTCCGAAATTCCCGCTGGAGGGAAGGGGATCGGGCGATCCTTCGGAGTGAACACCACTGGACCTGCCTGTGAAGAAAAAGGGAAAGAAAGTTGTTCTGAGCTCTCTGATGAGTCTTCCCTATCCTGACACAGATACCTGCGCTTAGGCGGGGGTGATCCTGATTGCGGTCTGGCGACACGCGTCCCTGCTGCTGTCGCGAGCTGCGGAACCCGATGCGAACGGGGGTCGCGCTGATGCTCGTGCATAGGCGACACTAAGGAGTCACGCGCGAGAGGCTGTTGAAGCGCGGGTGCGCAAACGCGCAGAGACAATCGAGCGCGGGAGCGATCACGCAGGCGTGTAGGGGAGTGAACGCGTGGGCGAGTAAGCACGTGAGCGTGAGGGCGAGCAAGCACGAGGGCGAGCTGGCGAGTGAGCACTTTGGCGCGTCGGCGAGGGAACGCATTGGCGCGCGGGCGAACGAGATCGCTCCAACGACTGCTGTTGATGGTGTCCAGGGGACCTGTAATGCGTGGGAGATCGATGGCGAGCAGGCGATCGATGGCGCGTTTGTGAAGGCTGGCGCGTAGGCGAGCGATGGCACATTGGCGCATGGTGGCGTGTTGGCGAGCGATGGCGCGTAGAACGCGCAGGCGAGCGACCGCGAGCGATTGAGCTGGAAGGAGACCCATGTCTCTCCAGATCCTCTGGGCGCCAACGCGTAGGAGAGCGCTTGCGCGCAGGCGAAAGATCATGCGGGCGGTCAGGAGATTGCTGACGCGCTGGGGATCGTTGACGCGCAGGAGATCGCTGACGAGCAGGCGAACGTTGACGCGTCTGTGGTCGCTGGCGAGCAGAAGGGCGACGCGTGGAATCCTGTGTGGAAGCTGCCGGCGCGTTGCACAAAGGCGACCGTTCACGAACGGCCTCAGGAACAGGAGGAGCGTGGGAGCGAGGGCGTACAGTAGCATTAGAACTACGCGCAGGCGACCGCGAGCGTTGCTGTGCTGGAACAGGCTGGCGAACAGGATCGCGAGGGCGAGGAGAAGAAGAGTCCTTGTCCAAGACCTGAACCGAAGTTCCAGGTCACGCGGGCGAACGTGGGCGCACAGGGCGTGTGTCAGGAACTGGGAGCGCAGGTGCGCTCTGACGAACAGGAGATCTAGAACGCTCAGGAGACCGATAGCACGCAGGGCGCACAACAGGAACAGCAGGATGTTCGGAGTACTCAGGAGAGCGCTGGCGATCAGGAGAACGCTGACGAGCAGGAAAGCGCCTGTGCGCTAACACTGCAGAAGGGCGCTCAGGAGACCGCTGGCGCGCAGGGCGAACAACAGGAACAGCAGGATGTTCGGAGCACTCAGGGGAGCGCTGGCGAGCAGTGGGGCGACGATCATCAGGAGAGCGCTGACGAACAGGAGAGCGCTGGCGATCAGGGGAACGCTGACGAGCAGGAGAGCGCCTGTGCGCTAACACTGCAGAAGTGCGCGCAGGGGAACCCTGACGCGCAAGGGAAGCCCCCACACCGTGGAAGGCAACCCTTTGCCCCGAAGGAACCGTTGCCCGTCGGATGACGAGGTTAGACTGCTGTCCATTTGCACCAGGGGCGGAAGGTCTGGAAGGCGTTGGAGATCGATCCCCGGAGAGGTCTAAGGAGGCAGGAGCTGCAGGCTGCTTACGGCGAGGAGAGTCCCCATCGGAGGAAGGAGGAGAAGATTCAAAAAGGCGCCTCTTAGCACCCTTATAGGGAGACGGGAGGCCCTTACGACGCAGCGGACAGTGAGCCTTACGGCGAAGGCGGCCACGAGGAGGGTCATCAGGATCATCCGTCCTCCGAAGGGGAGTCTCAGTCAATGCGCTCCCCTGAGAGGGAGGCTTGGCAGCAGAAGAGCCCGTGGGACTCCCCTCCCCCTTCGAAGGATGTACAGAAGGGGGAGGAGAGCCTGTACAGAAGGGGGAGGAGAGCCTTCAGCAACGTCATCCTCATCAGGAACCGCAGAGGTTTGCCCCGACCCGTCGGAAGCCTCTGCCACCACGACGTCGACGATAGACAGAGGATCTACCTCTGCTATCACCGGCGACTGCTTAACAGCGGCCCCCAACTGGACAAGATCAATCAGGGCTTCCTTGGAGGGCAGGCCCTTCAGCCCCAAGGAAGCCCAAAGCTGAAAGATATCATCATGAGACAACGAATCATTATCAATAACCTCCTCCGGGGGAAGAGGGGGAGCCCGCCCCGCTATGGGAGGCGACGCCCTCTCCCCCAACCCAAGGTCGGGAAACAGAACTAGGGCCTGCGCTCCCACTCGGCGGTCTCTCCTTAGGAGCCGGACGAGGGGGAGCTTCGGAGGAGGTTTGGGCGGCGAAAGAAGAGCCCCGAGAGCCTTCCTCCTTCAAGGCAACCCCAGAAGGAGAACGGTCTCTCTTGGATTTCTTCTTACGCCGGCGGCCAAACTTCTCCCACTGGGAGGCAGACCACTCCCTGCACTCACTACAAGTATTTTCTATATCACACCGTCGGCCTCGACACTGCGGGCAAAGGGTGTGAGGATCCGTATCCACCGCAGACATGAAAGTACCACAAGGGCGATCGGCAATACCAGGGCACTTGCGCATGATGGATATCCAAGGGTGAGGCCAACTTCAAACGCTCACAAGCTGAGGAAAAGCAAAAAAGATTAAGGCTGTCAAACAAGGACGATGGACAGACACGTCTGTTCATCGCCGGAGCCAAAAATGAAGTGAAGCAAATCACCGGTGTGTGGGGGGGGAGGGGTAGCAAGCTACCCCTTCGCCTACCCCCGCTAACTAGCGCGGGGGTAGTTAACCCTCGTTAAAAACTATTGGCTTGTCATTTCAGCTACGCCGAAAGTAAACCCAATGTAAATAGCGTGGTTTGTATTTCGGTTACGGAACAAATACATTTAATATTACAAAAACTCCCCTTAAATGTCCTATCTACTTTTACCTACAGACTCAAAAAATTTCTTCTGTTATCATCTTGGTCTTCTCAACCGAGTTAGATGAAATTTTCTAAATTTCAGAGTTTATCATACAGTAATTTTACAAAAAGTGCCTTCTTCCCACTTATAACATACATAATTGGGCATCTAAGGGGTTTCCGTGTACCCACCCTTCGGACTAAATGAAATATGGTTTCTAGCTTCTTTTTGATATCCTGAATCACATTTCAGATGTTACCAGGAACAAAACTAAGGCCAAGTGGTAGATATTGAGCTTTATATCAAAGATCATCAAGAAAGCTAAACAATTGAAAGATTTGGATATTGATGGGAAAATATGTGAAAAATCTTTGAAAATAGCATATACAACAAACCTAATTAAAGCATTATACAACAATGTTATTACTCTAATTCAATTTTGCATACACCTATCAGCTGTCGGATCCACTAATTTTAGATATAAGTCATTTATGCTTCTAATACATAATCATGTAATTTTCCTTTTCTGGTTGATGCTGAATTTTCTTTTTAAGAAATAATAAACTAATTAAAAGAACTTAAACTCCAAAACAAAGCTCTCAAACTTGAAATGGAGCAAGCAAAGGAATTCAAGCCCCCCAGCAAGCAAATCTACTGCTAAACAACAGATATTGTATATCATCATACTCTGAAAATAAAACATGGACCATTTACTGCCTTTTAGATGTTAGTAATACCAGTAGCCCATTTACACGAGGTTTGAAATCATTGCCTGGCAGAACCTAAGGAGTTTGTTTCCAGAATGACTGAAATATGTCAATGAATTCCGAATGAAGTTCAGGAAAAACAAGAATACCACCGTGGATACTACAAGCAATTCAAAATGAATTTGCAACGCTTACAGCCATCCTCACCCTCAACCAGTCATCTATATCTGTTGGGAAAGCAGAACTCAAAGGAAGAGTAAATAATTGTTTTCTCCTAACTGCTTTTTCTGCAATGTCGGATATAATTTCCAATGTAAAGGCTGGTATTTCTACTAAGCAGGGCACAGTCTCCTTTGAGCGAGATGAGTAGCAGTGTATTCAACAGATAGCAGAAAAAAATAAACATGAGGTGCATCTCCCTTGTATAAGAAGTTATGACCTGCTTGCATGTGAAGCAAGGTATCAAGTCCAAAAAGAAACATACATCTGATCCAAAGTGTTGGAAAAGCAATGATACGGTAATATTATCATGTGTATTTTAAAGAATTTTTCCATATACCCTTTACACAATATATAAGAAAAGTACAAAAAGGGTACAGAACCTAACAAACCCACCTAACCTAACCTAGAAGTTCCCAGGTCACAAACCCAATATAATGTTCTTTGTTATATCACTTCACTCACGTTACGATAACGTAAGTACTGTTACAATAACATCATATATAATGGTTCTTGTTCCGCCATTAGCTCGCTTTGCTCACATGAAAATAAAACATCAAGCTCGTATGTACTGGCAAGCGGTAATGTTGAGCTTCGCACTCTAACAAAATATAGTAAAACTAACACATTAAAGTTAAAGAAATTAATGAATTACTTTTATAACCGTGACGACGTAACTTGTGGGTCACGGGGGCGAGGGGGGGGTGTTGAGACTGAGTCTGTGGCGTCTTAACTGTTTTACCTTAGTTTAGTACTGCACTTGGAACACTGTAAAAGTTGGTATATTACATTACGTGATTTAAGAAATTTATCAACAATGGAATTCGCCAAAATACTTTCAAGTCTGGATTACTGAAGTCGTTACAATTTTCTAAAAATTCGATCGTAAAATACGCAAAAAGACGTCACTTGAACTAACAAAGACCTGACTTGGGCAAAGGTTTCCACGGAAAAGGGATTGTTGGAAGGTGGGGGTTCGGAAATATTAACCCCCCTGTGCAAACTTTACATACGTATGGGTTTGTGATTAGTTAACAGAAAAGCAACGGAGTCTAGAGAGTAAACATGAATGACGAGAATGGGAAACTTGTCCAGAGCAAGTATTTATGTGAAATCTGGGAGTGACAAGGTAATAACAAAATGTATAAAAGTAATATATGAAGATAAAATGGAATGTATGATAAATAATATTTGATGGGTATATAAAATGAGGTGATTTTATAAGGTATAGGATAATACGAGTAATACTGGGGTCAAACGTAATATGTATTACATAACTAATCGAGTAATAGACTTGAACAGAGCTGGTAGAGAGACAGATAGTTACATTTGCCGATTAGAGAAGAAAAAATCCTATTGGTGGAGGAAAAGTCTCTGCGCAGGGAGGCGGGGTTTTTGCGCAGAAGGTCAAAACCTGCAATGTACAAACGAACGAACAAGAGCGACTACAACTGGCAAGTAGAATGAGAAAAATTAAATGAAAAACACTGCTAATGTTAGCATAATATGCTAACATTTTATCTACATCACACATTGGCAGCTCTGGTTACTGTATTTTTTCATGAGACATAACCTTTGCAACAGCGCCTCCAAAGTTTATCGTTATACTCTTTTGTCTTTTCCTCCGTTTATTATACATCCAAGAAGGTAATGTATAGAGAAGAAAAGGCTTGTTTTAAATTTATATATCGTTTCCCCAGTATGTTTTACCCACCCAAAACCCCGAGTTCCCACTGGGGGTCCCCAATTATCGTAGGATATAGATATATATATATATTTCTGAAACTCTTCATTTGCGACAGGAACAAGTGTCATTTTCGAAGAAAGCGTAATTTTTTTCTATAAGAAAAAGTAGTTTTTTTCCTAAGTTATACTCCCCTGTAATACAGTAAAATAATACCAAATAATCATGTTTGGCCGGTTTTCAGCCATTTACATGAACCATATATTTTTCCAATTGGTTATCTTGGGCTTATTTTACATTTCTGACCATTATTATTGCTGAAAATCACTCGGTTATGTCATTTCCCCACCCCCCCCCAAAAAAAAACAAAACAAAACGGGAGACCCATAATTATCTTTATATATGGGGTTTCCAAAAACAAGGTTCATGTATTTGGCTAGAAATTAAAGTATCATATATTTACCAAATGGTGTTTTCTTTTTTCACTACCATTGTTATGTATTTACAAAAACAAAAGTCCCTTAACCAATTCATAACTAGAAAATGTGCCTAAAACCATATTTCGCCA
The DNA here is from genome assembly GCF_036898095.1 of Palaemon carinicauda. Taxonomy (NCBI): domain Eukaryota; kingdom Metazoa; phylum Arthropoda; class Malacostraca; order Decapoda; family Palaemonidae; genus Palaemon; species Palaemon carinicauda. Next base: position 63,002,461 of record NC_090750.1, on the reverse strand, counting down.
GATACATAGGCCTAGCAACGCTTGAGAGAGTGGGAAATTTAATCTACTTCTATGGCGAATACGGTGAAGTTTTTAGGGTATTATGGATATTTACAGTAGCCTATCCCACAGTCTTACCAAAAGCCATGTCCTCCTTCAACTATCAAAGTGTACTTACATTATTAGAAGCCGATGAAGCTTGTCTTCTGCCGATAAACACCTTTGGTTCACATACAAAAGATCATCACTGATACACGATTTTCTTAAGACGTTAACAACCAGAACATTTCTTATAAAGAGAACTAATACACGCAATTACTCGCGATCTTATTATAAATTACTAAGAGCTGTTTTTATTACTAAAACTCGTATAAATAAACCATTAATTACACTATTACGGACACCATCCACCGACGTGAAAATGGAGGAGGTGTAACTGATTGAAGGACAATGTCTAGACCTCGAATACTAAATAAAGATTAGTGATTGACTATGTCTAGACCTCGAATACTAAATAAAGATTAGTGATTGACTATGTCTAGACCTCGACTACTAAATAAAGATTAGTGATTGACTATGTCTAGACCTCGAATACTAAATCAAGATTAGTGATTGACTATGTCTAGACCTCGACTACTAAATAAAGATTAGTGATTGACTATGTCTAGACCTCGAATACTAAATCAAGATTAGTGATTGACTATGTCTAGACCTCGAATACTAAATCAAGATTAGTGATTGACTATGTCTAGACCTCGAATACTAAATCAAGATTAGTGATTGACTATGTCTAGACCTCGAATACTAAATCAAGATTAGTGATTGACTATGTCTAGACCTCGAATACTAAATCAAGATTAGTGATTGACTATGTCTAGACCTCGAATACTAAATCAAGATTAGTGATTGACTATGTCTAGACCTCGAATACTAAATAAAGATTAGTGATTGACTATGTCTAGACCTCGAATACTAAATAAAGATTAGTGATTGACTATGTCTAGACCTCGAATACTAAATAAAGATTAGTGATTGACTATGTCTAGACCTCGAATACTAAATGAAGATTAGTGATTGGCAAAGAGAGATCACTTGGTCAATCATTCAATTATAACCATGAAACACACACACACACACACACACACATATATATATATATATATATATATATATATATATATATATATATATATATATATATATATATATATATATATATATATATATATATGGTTAAAGATTCTTTAGGAGTTCAATATCTTTTTATTTTGTAATTCGCTCTGGTCGTTCATTAATACTGGAACCGACCCAAAATGTTTGATTATGTATTTCCCTCGTATTAAATAATTATTTTTGTAATAAACCTGTTAAAATATAGCTGTATTTTGTTGATTCCTGGAAGGTTTTGGGAGTCTTATCTCTTCAAGGTCTTGCTATCCGCCCAGAACATCGGGCAGATGTAATTAACTGGTGAAAATCACGACATTGATAGATATATTCCACAAAAAAAAAATGTCTGTGAAAGTATGCATAACTAAGGAGAAGGAGAATACTGGACCATATCATGATTAAAAGAAGACAAAATAAACAGATACATTCTGAAGTGGTCGAGAATGACGTCGCCGTATGACTAGATTTATAAATATATCGGACAATTGCATTGGCTTGTTCTATTGGGGATATTAAGTAAACTAATCTTTTTTTTTTCCAGGATAAGTTTCTTGTGAAAAAAAAAATCAATTGCTAAGAGATTGTACAAATAAAAATGTGTAGTTTTATTCATGTTCGGTTATGTTGTATGTCCCTGGCATTGAGCCTTGTCACAACCTTTGTATTGTCTACATTAGTTGGAATACTAGTTTCATTTTGATGGCATAGAGACTTATTGTTTAAATATTTGGTATAATTCTGGTTTTTATGGATATACGGTGGTGCTGAAGATATGCAATTTGCCAGTGGGCCCAGGCCTACATTGATCATTATATCTTGCATCACGGATTTTTCAATTTTAGTTGTAAAAATTTGCAGTCCCCAACAGAAAAATATATTTCTTCTCAACCAACTATAGCTATAACCTTGTTTTATGAATTTGGGCCCCATTTCCCTTAGCCAATTAGGCCTGGGAGGCCTGCTAGCATAAAATAGGCCTACAACTAAACTACTGTTGCACAGCAAAGCAAGTTATGTTATAACCTATTGCAAGGTGAAAGAAAGCAAGACCAGGCAATAAAAAAATAAAACAGGCAATGGTATCAGAGGTTTAGCTATGCCTACTGACAGCATTATCCGTATGATATATATTTCTGACTTGACACTGATTATTATACTGACCATGTATTCGAAATACAAATCTGATAAAACAATTCGGGTAATATTTCACCAACAGATTAATTTTCTATTGTTGTGGAATTATTGTCATGCATCGATGTAGCCTAACCTTGTCGAGTCTTTAGATATTTTTTTCCCACTATCAGTTATCAGTAATTAACCAGAATCAATTGAATTATGATTGGGTTTAAATTCAGTTTTCACACTCCTCAAGGGAAATTAACGTTGGTAGCCTCATTACTGAGTTTTTGTCATCTTCATATAAATTGGAGATTAGACATCTCTTCAAAGTTTATCAGCAGTCATATTTTTTTTTGGGGGGGAGGGGGGCAAAGTTAGTTCGAACAATCAAATGTTCTAAAAGTACATTATCCTTCATGAATTGAAAATTAACCAATTTCTACAGATAGAATACAACCATTTTTAACGCTGTTCTAACAACTTGGTAGCATATTTATTATTCTTATTGTGAAAAGAAGTTTCTAGATCTAGCAATAAATTTTCATGAAATCTAACTTCATGATATAACTGGAAAACCCTACGTGACTATAAATGATGAATAAAGGGTAGCAGAGTGCAAAAATGAATGTAAGTAAAAAAAAAAATTAAAAGAAAATGAATGAACCGTCTACAGAAGGGATGCTCAGTCCTTTGTCATCTAATATTTACTTTGTGCCACCTGAAGTATCATACCCACTATCCTCAAATGAGGAATTCAAAGTTGCTATCATCAATACCCGGGATAATCGACTTATAATAGAAAAATAAAAAAGTTGGCTTGGATATAATTTCATCTACTCTTTGCCAGTCACCCAAGCTCAGTTGTCAGTTTGGTTTGGGTATTCACAAAACATGAAACCAACCTATGCAAATACCTAATATCCCCTTATTAAGGAGCTAAAGATTAAAAACTTTCTTGAAACAGGTTTTAAAATTAAATATTACCCAAAAAAAAACAGCCAACAAATGTAAATGCGAAAACAGAAACAAATTAATACTAAGATGTATCAATGAAAGGTTTACTTAAGGAAACCACTAAGAAGAAAGTAGCACTTCTTGAGATTCAATTTCGTCACATTACGGTATTAGGTCACATCAAAAGGTTTAAGTGAAGCAAAAGAATATTGTAGCAATTTATTTCAAATTCTCTTATACTATTGTACTTATATCATAAGGTTACTGTACCTTGTAACTTCTTACGCAAAACCATTTTGTAAAGTAGCCTTCATGTGTACGATACAGTATTGTACATAAATTTTACAATCAAAATAAGAGAAAACAGGAACGAGAAAGAAAAGGTTAAGTAATTTTCTCAGGTAATTTTGTCTTATTTCGTGACTACTATAATGGTGTCCAAAAGATCTGTTCTTGAAAGATCAAAATCATTGGAGCAAGACAAAGTTATAGGAGGTAGATAATGAGGATGAAAAGAACAAAGATAATGAATCGAGATTAAAATTTTTAGGCAGAAAGCAATACAGTTGAATGACTATAGTCCATTTCTTTTATCGAGGCAGATTTGCACCAACTCGCAGCGGTGCCCTTTTAGCTCGGAAAAGTTTCCTGATCGCTGATTGGTTAGAATTATCTCGTCCAACCAATCAGCGATCAGGAAACTTTTCCGAGTTAAAAGGGAACCGCTGCGAGTCGGTGCAAACCTGCATCGCTAAAAGAAATTGACTTTAGGGAATGATGCAAGGGAGCAACAGTAATATCTACATTGCACCGCTCAAGGCATACTGTTAGCACTCCCCTTCTAAAAAAGGCTGTTAATTGCTATTTAGTAAGCTACCATATTTTCACATGAAATTGAAAGTAAAATTGTATTTGAATCAGATAATTTGGATAGTTAACTTCCCTCAACTAATGGTCTTTAATTCAAAACAGGTGTTCAAGAGAATGCCTAGCTTGTCAAGGAACCATTGAACTACGTAAAGTAATTATTTACGTGCAGGGAGTATCCGTTACCACGCACAGCACGGCTAGAGCAGTAAATTGTACAACATACCATGGCTTTCGCCAAGGGTCCTTAGTACCCACTGTTAACCCTTTTACCCCCAAAAGGACGTACTGGTACGTTTCACAAAACACATCCCTTTACCCCCTGGACGTACTGGTACGTTTCACAAAACACATCCCTTTACCCCCTTGGATGTACCAGTACGTCCTTACAAAAAACTGCTATTTACAATTTTTTTTTTTCATATTTTTGATAATTTTTTGAGAAACTTCAGGCATTTTCCAAGAGAATGAGACCAACCTGACCTCTCTATGGCGAAAATTAAGGCTGTTAGAGTAATTTAAAAAAAAAATGTGCTTGAAAAAAAATAACCCCTGGGGGTTAAGGGTTGGAAAGTTCCATATAGCCTGGGGGTAAAAGGGTTAATTTCCCTACACCTCTGTTCAATTTAACCTTGCTCTAATTCCATCTTTCATTCAAGAATTAAGTGCTAGCAAGGTTCAAGAATCTACTTCTGGTCTAATTATTAAGACAACATACCAACGATTCCTCACGAAATCAAGAATTTGAGTCTTAAGAGATAAAACAATATCATCATTAACAAGACACATTTACCAAGACATGACAACCTGAAAGGATCGGGGTATGTCTTGAGGGCCTTAAATTTCATTTTCAAAATGAGATACCAGTAAACAGTACTTTCCATGGGTCCCTTCTCACCTCACTATCAAACTTCTTTTAATTTTTTACCAGTTTTTACCTACAATTAAAGAACAGATCCTTTGAATGCTCCCTAGAGAAACAAAAGTGATTTATTTATCTCAATAAAATTATTTACAATTAATTATAACTATAATGCCATTAATAAAAACAGTATAAAGATGACAAGCACTCTCACAATAGTGTGGACAGCTCAGTAGTTAACACTTAAGTTCACAAGACTGTCTTTACTTGTTTCAACAAGGTTAGGAATGTAATATAATGCACACTTTAATCCTGTGCGTTTAGTAAAGAAAATAATGTTGGTAATGATAAATAACAGATCAAATTCCAGTATACAAGAGATGAGACCAGCGACTTCATACAATTTGTCTACATATGGTATAAAGAAATTTTGAAATAAAGCACTACAGTGATAAATGAGGATACAAGATACAAGGCTTTACAAATTACTGTAACAGATGATAAACTCTTGCAAGGTGAGTAATAATGGGCGATTATTAAGCAAGTGCTTTAGACGAGGAAAAATATGACAGTATGGTTGCACACAGAGTCAATGTGTTGAACGGGTAGTACAGTTTACCATAGCCTGATTTAGATTTCACCGTTGGATAAAAATGGGCGATTATTAAGAAAGTGCTTTAGACGAGGAGAAATATAACAATATGGTTGCACACAGAGTCAATGTGTTGAACGGGTAGTACGGTTTATCATAGCCTGATTTAGATTTCACCGTTGGATAAAACAAAATAGGAATTACATATAGTGTGAGCACTTTCTAAAAATGTAAATTCAACATTCTCAACCCTTCACGATGTTCAAATCTAAATTAGATGGCTTAGTTCTTTTTAATGTCACATATAGTGTTGTCTAATGTCTTTGAAAGCACCTTCATGCGGTACTGTGACTAGGTCAAGTAATTAAGCAAGTTCTTTTCGTTTATCATTTATAAATTGCTGTAGAAATGTGATTCACATCAATCAGCAACCAAATCAAATGAATTAATGTACTGCACTTGATTTCCAGTAACATTTCACATTCAATTAATTTAGATTTTCCTATTTTGATGGACTTGATCAAAGGAGGTGCCAACCATTGTGAACTTCTAGCAAAGGAAAATCCTCCGAAAAAAAAGTCATCACAGGAGACACTGGGTATTTATCATGACTGAGAGGCCTAAAAGGCCTATTATCACATCAAGTGGATTAATGATAGGTTATAGAGTAGCTATCAATGAAGTTCAGGATTTTCATTATTGTCCTAAAGAGAATTTTGAATAACATCCTAAACCTATTAGTATATTTTTATACCTTGCATCAATTTTCACATCCACTGACTTTATTACAGTACCAAATTAGTTTTTGGACAAACCTACAATAAATTCTTTACTCTTTGTCTTATATCTTTTCTTTTATTTCACAAGCAAAGTATTAAAAAGTGACTTAAATCTCTCTCACTTCTGCATAAACATAACTTTCTTTTTTCATATGAAAAGCTATAACTTTGGTTGATAATGTACGTACATTTGCTCTTGTCAAACCAGATAGAGTACAATACCTGACTAAGAAATTTTTAAGGTAGTGAAATCAAATGACAATGTTAACAGTGAGATTTATGTTACACATCATCTACAGTGCTATAAAACAAAAGCAAGTATTACACTCTACCTCTTACATTACAAAATACACTGTAACAGAAGATATGACTAAATCATAAATGCATAACCTCCTCAACTACATAATATAAAGGGTGTCTACGTAACACCAGTAAACATATTCTTTCTACACAGATCTATTAACAAAAGCTTTACAACTTTGCAAGCATATTTTCTGCTAAAGAGCAAGTGAGACCTTTTCCATCAGGTTCCACATTCAACTGTGTAACTTTGCCATCTTCAACAACCATAGAATAACGCTTTGATCTTAGTCCACCAAGGACTGCCAACTCTTGTTCCAGTCCTATGGCTTTAGTGAACTCAGCATTAGTATCTGCCAACATTCGAATCTGTGGAAACAATAAAAAAAAAAATAACGAAAATAATAAAGAGTGAAAGCAATGTCATGTGATTATTGATTAATGCTGCTAAAAATGTACCAATAATTCTATATAGTCCCATCCATCCATATACCAAGGCACTTCCCCCAATTTTGGGGGGTAGCCGACACCAACAATGAAACAAAACAAAAAGGGGACCTCTACTCTCTATGTTCCTTCAGCCTAATCAGGGACTCAACCGAGTTCAGCTGGTACTGCTAGGGTGCCACAGCCCAACCTCCAACATTTCCACCACAGATGAAGCTTCATAATGCTGACTCCCCTACTGCTGCTACCTCCGCGGTCATCTAAGGCACCGGAGGAAGCAGCAGGGCCTACTGGAACTGCGTCACAATCGCTCGCCATTCATTCCTATTTCTAGCACGCTCTCTTGCCTCTCTCACATCTATCCTCCTATCACCCAGAGCTTTCTTCACACCATCCATCCACCCAAACCTTGGCCCTCCTCTCGTACTTCTCCCATCAACTCTTGCATTCATCATCACCTTTAGCAGACAACCATTTTCCATTCTCTCGACATGGCCAAACCACCTCAACACATTCATATCCACTCTAGCCGCTAACTCATTTCTTACACCCGTTCTCTCCCTCACCACTTCGTTCCTAACCCTATCTACTCGAGATACACCAGCCATACTCCTTAGACACTTCATCTCAAACACATTCAATTTCTGTCTCTCCATCACTTTCATTCCCCACAACTCCGATCCATACATCACAGTTGGTACAATCACTTTCTCTTATAGAACTCTCTTTACATTCATGCCCAACCCTCTATTTTTTACTACTCCCTTAACTGCCCCCAACACTTTGCAACCTTCATTCACTCTCTGACGTACATCTGCTTCCACTCCACCATTTGCTGCAACAATAGACCCCAAGTACTTAAACTGATCCACCTCCTCAAGTAACTCTCCATTCAACATGACATTCAACCTTGCACCACCTTCCCTTCTCGTACATCTCATAACCTTACTCTTACCCACATTAACTCTCAACTTCCTTCTCTCACACACCCTTCCAAATTCTGTCACTAGTCGGTCAAGCTTCTGTTCTGTGTCTGCTACCAGTACAGTATCATCCGCAAACAACAACTGATTTACCTCCCATTCATGGTCATTCTCGCCTACCAGTTTTAATCCTCGTCCAAGCACTCGAGCATTCACCTCTCTCACCACTCCATCAACATACAAGTTAAACAACCACGGCGACATCACACATCCCTGTCTCAGCCCCACTCTCACCGGAAACCAATCACTCACTTCATTTCCTATTCTAACACATGCTTTACTACCTTTGTAGAAACTTTTCACTGCTTGCAACAACCTTCCACCAACTCCATATAACCTCATCACATTCCACATTGCTTCCCTATCAACTCTATCATATGCTTTCTCCAGATCCATAAACGCAACATACACCTCCTTACCTTTTGCTAAATATTTCTCGCATATCTGCCTAACTGTAAAAATCTGATTCATACAACCCCTACCTCTTCTAAAACCACCCTGTACTTCCAAGATTGCATTCTCTGTTTTATCCTTAATCCTATTAATCAATACTCTACCATACACTTTTCCAACTACACTCAACAAACTAATACCTCTTGAATTACAACACTCATGCACATCTCCCTTACCCTTATATAGTGGTACAATACATGCACAAACCCAATCTACTGGTACCATTGACAACACAAAACACATATTAAACAATCTCACCAACCATTCAAGTACAGTCACACCCCCTTCCTTCAACATCTCGGCTTTCACACCGTCCATACCAGATGCTTTTCCTACTCTTGTTTCATCTAGTGCTCTCCTCACTTCATCTATTGTTATCTCTCTCTCATTCTCATCTCCCATCACTGGCACCTCAACACCTGGAACAGCAATTATATCTGCCTCCCTATTATCCTCAACATTCAGCAAACTTTCAAAATATTCCGCCCACCTTTTCCTTGCCTCCTCTCCTTTTAACAACCTTCCATTTCCATCTTTCACTGTCTCTTCAATTCTTGCGCCAGCCTTCCTTACTCTCTTCACTTCTTTCCAAAACTTCTTCTTACTCTCTTCATATGACTGACCCAATCCCTGACCCCACCTCAGGTCAGCTGCCCTCTTTGCCTCACGTACCTTGCGCTTTACTTCCACCTTTTTCTCTCTATATTTTTCATACTTCTCTATACTATTACTCTGCAGCCATTCTTCAAAAGCCCTCTTTTTCTCTTCCACTTTCACCTTCACTCCTTCATTCCACCATTCACTGCCCTTCCTCATGCTGCCTCCAACAACCTTCTTGCCACATACATCACTTGCAATCCCAACAAAATTTTCTTTTACTAACTTCCACTCCTCCTCTAAATTACCAGTTTCTCTTACTCTCACCTCATCATATGCCATTTTCAACCTTTCCTGATATTTACTTTTTACCCCCGGTTTTATTAGCTCTTCAATCCTCACTACCTCCCTTTTACATCCACCTACTCTATTCCCCCACTCTTTTGCTACAACTAATTTTCCTTCCACCAAAAAATGATCAGACATACCGTTAGCCATACCCCTAAACACGTGCACGTCTTTCAATCTTCCAAACATTCTTTTAGTTACCAACACATAATCCAATAACGCCCTTTCTACTACTCTTCCATTTGCCACTCTTACCCATGTATACTTATTTTTATCTTTCTTTTTAAAGAAGCTAGCACTTATTACCATCTCTTGTTCAACACACATGTCTACCAGTCTCTCACCACTCTCATTTTCACCTGGTACGCCATACTTACCAATGACACCTTCTACCTCTCCAGCGCCCACTCTAGCATTTAAGTCACCCATAACAACTACATAATTCCTTCTACCCAGTCCTTCTACACACCTAGTTAAATCATTCCAGAACTCATTCCGCTCTTCTTCACTTTTCTCACTACCTGGCCCATACGCACTGACAAACGCCCAACATTCCCTACCCAACCTAACCCTTACCCACATTAACCTAGATGATATCTCCTTCCATTCCACTACTTTACCTGTCATCCATTCACTCAGCAATAACGCCACACCCTCTCTCGCTCTTCCCCTTTCAATCCCAGACACTCTACCAGACATTTCACCAAACATCACTTCACCCTTTCCTTTCATCTTTGTCTCACACAAGGCCAATACATCCATCCTTCTACTTCTAAACATACTTCCAATCTCACATCTTTTACTCTCTATCGTACTACATCCACGCACATTTAAACACCCCAAAACTAGAGTGCGGGGAGCAGTCACTCTCCCCCCAGCTCCATCTCCTTGTCGATGTCTCGCAGGAATTTTTTACAGGAGAGGGGGTTCCCAGCCCCCTCGTCCCGTCCCTTTTAGTCGCCTCTTACGACACGCAGGGATAACGTTGGCGCAATTCTAATTTTTATATGCCCCCGCGGCCACAGTACTGTACAGTATATATATTTTTGGGAGTGAAAGAGATTGATAAAGAAATGTGAAAAGAATTTTTATTCTAATGGGCTTGTGTGTAGGAGCAAAAGATCTCTAATCTTGTTTTTGCTGTTTTAATTCTCATAAACTAACTTGTACTTTGCCAACTGTTGGTCTCCTATTTCATTTCTGAGTTTAGCTTTACTTTATTCTCCTTTATTTTACCAAGTACTGAAAAACTGCCAATTAGTATTTTGTATCTGTCTGCTAATGTAATATACATGAACTGAAGCCTTGAAAAAAAATTACAATATGTATGAGACAAACCTATTATTGTAAGGTTAACCTTAATAAAGGAATTAAGATGACAGGAGAAACCAATATACAGTAAATGAAATACAACAAACTTAGTTTCAAAGTATATGGAAGACATACAACTAAGTTAGTCTGCAATGTCTGACACATATTACTAAACTCCTTCATGTGGGAAAGTTGAAAAATAAGGTTCTGAGAAACAGCAATATCCATATTTGAAACTGCACAAGAAGATAAATGAAAGATTACTGTAAACTTCTCCTTCTAGCGCAGTGGTTCCCGTACCACTAGTGGTATGCGAGAGCCTTCCAGGTGGTCATGAACGATTTTTAGTTATATTTTACTTCACAAAGATGTGTACTGCCTCGTATCCGACGCTAGCCCGTCACGCTGTTCCCCAGCCACTGATTTTCCCCTCGACGTGGGAGTGCAAGCAGGGGTTCTCAGCCTTCATGGCCATCAAGTCGAAAAGCCGGAACCGTCTTGCTGCGCCCGGGCATGATTTCCGATGTGCTGTGAGCAAAGTCATGCCCCGCATTGACCAGCTGGTGAAGAAGAAGCAGATACAGCCCTCGCATTGAGTTGTTGTTTTCTTAGTTAATTTGCGTGTTCTACTTTTACAATTATAGAAATAAAGTGGTATCTGATCGAATTTAGTTTCTCCGGAACCAGGTGGTACACGGCGACTGTACGGGACCTCCAAGTGGTACTCGAACACAAAAAAGTTGGGAATCACTGTGAATCTAGCGCTTGCACTATCTTATAGTGAAGGCTACCCTAGAAAATGTCTCTGCCTGCAAAATCTATAGATGTTGTTTTAATGGGAAACTGCCTATGTGGACCAACTTTTAAAAATGGTATTTTCATTTTAAAATAAATTTTTGAACATACTTACCCCGTAGTTATATATAATTAAAGTCCCATCCTCCTCCCCTCTAAGAGACTAGAGGCATGGAATATATGAGGGTTCCTGGAATGGTTCCTAGGTACCTCGCTAGGGTGCAGGGGTGGTACACCTGGCTATCCAATCGGCGATTGGCGCGAGATTCGAATTTTCTGCCGTGACGTCAGGGATGTAAGCTATATATATAACTACCGGGTAAGTCTTATGTTTAAAATACAAGAAGGCTACTTATACAAGGAAGAAAGCAAAGACGAAGTCAAAGTACAGTAATCAGTTACATGAGAGAAAATCAAGAGGTTATTGTGACATTGGTCTAATGTACTGAAAGATACAAATCAATACCTATCACGTCGTGAGCTCTTACTCATGTGCCTTCCGTGGAAGGTCAAGTGAAGCCTTGAGAGAGAACCCCTCTCAACCAAAACAAGATCGTATTTCTGGAAGTCTTCAACGTCAACCTTCCCATGCACCTCGTACGCTTGAGACAGCACCTCAGTGCTCTTACAGGACACAGTAAAAGCTGGTCAGGATCATAATTTAAAACTATAGAAATCTGAAATCAGGCACTGAAGGGTTCTGAGCTTTAGTGATGAAATCGGGGATGATGGAGAGCGGGACCAGCCTCCACACCCTTGAATGAAAGTCCATGGAGCTTGCTAACCTCTTTAGTCTAGGCTAAGCAAGCAGGAAAATTGATATCAGGGCAAGGTCCATGTCCGAGGATTGCCTCAACGGTTCATAGGCTGCCCCTTTCAGAGAACACACACTTCCACTAAATACCAGGATGGTGGACCCACCTCAACTGGAGGGCAAGTCGGTCAAAAAACCCTACCCCCCTGCTAACTAGCGCAGGGGGTAATATACCCTCGTTAAATTCTAATGGCTCGCCATTTCAGCTACGCTAAAAGGTAAACCCAAAGTAAATAGCATGGTTTGTATTTCGGTTACGGAACAAACCATAAGATGGCCCACTTGGTCTGGTAGACTACTGCCGAGGATCTGCGGAGGCATCCAGAGATCTACTGTGTGGTCTCTAGAGAAAAGCCTTTCTCAGAAAGATTACTGTAAACTTCTCCTTCTAGCGATTGCACTATCTTGTAATTATCGTGAAGGCTACCCTAGAAAATGTCTCTGCCTGCAAGATAGTGTAAGCGCTAGAAGGAGAAGTTTACAGTAATCTTTCTGAGAAAGGCTTTTCTCTAGAGACCACACGATAGATCTCTGGATGCCTCAAGCTCAATGAAGATAAAAGTGAATGTATTATTTTTGGAAATGAAAAAGATATAAAAAGAATGGAATGCTTCCAAAGAATTAAAATAGGTCAATCGATCATTGACCTAAAGAAATCTGTCAGGAATCTTGGAGTAATCATGGATGATAGACTGACAATGAATGAACATATAAATAATATGGTAAGAAATTGTAACTATCATATTAGAAACATAGCATTTATTAGTAAATACTTAGATGAAAAATCTATGGCCATACTCATTAATCACCACATATTTTCAAGAATTGATTACTGCAACTCACTGTTCTATGGCTTACCAAATTATCAGCTGAAGAAAATTCAGAGTACAAAACAGAGCCGCTAGATTATTAAAAGGACTACACAAGAGGGAAAGAGTTACCCCTGCACTAATTAAATTACACTGGCTACCGGTAAAAGCGAGAATTGAATACAAGCTACTCTTACTAACGTTTAAGATACTGAACCAAAATATCTAAAAGAATGCCTGAATAAACTAGAACTAGAAACAAATGTTAACACAATACACATGAGTGACAAACATAGGCTATCTGAACCAAGAACAAATAGTAAATTTGGTGAAAGGGCTTTTAGCTACTGTGCGCCTAGACATTATAATAACCTGCCAACTGAAATGAAGGACCTAAAGGGAGCAATTGAATTTAAGAAGAAACTAAAGACATTACTTTTCACAAGATCATATGATTTGGAAGATGCTACAATCAAAGAATTGTATAAGTTATAATGAAAATGTTTCGTTACATGATTAATATGGACCCGGTCGAGAAGTAGTTCACTCGACTTCAGTGGAGGGTTGGATTTAAACCCAAAACAAGTAAACAAGTAAGAAAGGAGATGCTGGATAACCTCCATGAGGGGATCCCAGTGCACTATGGTAGATCCTGGTGTAAGGCCGATGTAAAAGGTAGGGGAGAGCTCTTGGGGGGTCTGTTAGGAGGAGCAGCAGATCTGGGTACCACCCCATATGCTACCAAAGTAAACACTAGGTTTGGAGTGCAGAAAATAGTGGAAAAGCATGTGTTGGGACCATCCCATGGGTGCTGGAATGTGTCCTCAAACGCTGATTCTGGGTCTGGAACATGAGAGCAGATCGGCTGTTAGTGGTTCAGCGACGTAGTGAAGAGATACACCGTCAAGAGAATTTCACAAAGTCACAAGTGGTGTCATGATGGAGATTACCTTCACTAGTATGGACTTAGCCTACCCTGACTCCTCCTATTGGATTGTCCACGACAATGAAATGGATAGTTCTAGGCACCTCACCCAACTTATTCAGTTTTCATATGACCAACCCTTGGGAAAGACTTCCTCTCCTGGTTCCAAAGACAAGGACTCTAAGGGATCTATCCCCATCGGATCTGATGAATCACAATCAGTGGCATGCTTAACGGGAACAGGGGAGGGGTGAGCTGAATATGGCCCTCGAACGTGCTTGCTCGATGATGAAGCAGCAGTATCCTACTACTTGACAGGACTCTGACGATTCTTACACCGTTCCGAGATATCTTTCCTTTCTCACTAGACCTGTGGGACAGGAACATGAGGAGGAGACAGGGGGTCATCCTGCAGAATCACTTTATCAGGAGAAGCTGGGTCATGATATTGGACTGTGGACATACAGTATGGCTTCACATCCTCCATAACCTAAATGTAGATCTGGGGTTGCTGAAAACTTTAATAAGAGATCTAACTAAAATTATTGTATGGTGCAAATTATGGGGCATGAAGCTGAATCATAACAAAACTTAAAAGTATGATTGTAAGTAGGTTGAGGACAGTGGCTCCTCAACATCCGGATCTCAGCACTGATAATGTTTCTTTAACTCTGTATGTCCCTCTTAAAATTTTAGGTGTGATTCTCGACAGCAAATTTACTTTTGAGAAACACATTAGGTCTGTGTCTTCTTCAATTGAACAAAAAACTGGCTTATTGAGAAAGTCATTCAAGATTTTCGGTGATCAATCTATTCTGAAGTGGTTTAATTCTATCATTCTACCTTATTTTGATTATTGTTCTCCTGTCTGGTCTTCAGCTGCTGATTCTAATCTTAATTTGTTGGAAAGGAACTCACAACCAATTAAATTTCTTATTCCTGATCGAGATATTTATCTCTGGCACCGTCACTCAATTAGCTCGTTAGGCGTGTTGCACAAGATTCTTCATAATTCTGACCATCCTTTACATTCAGATCTTCCAGGACAGTTCCATACAGTCCATAATACTAGGCAAGCAGTTAATTCTAATAGTCAGGCCTTCTCCATCATGAGGCTCAATACTACAGTCATTTTAATAAGGCCTTCTTATCAAGGTCTAGGAGGTTTAATAAAGAAGCCCTCTTCAAGATGAAGGATGCTATTCCAGCTGTGATCAGTAGAACTTCCAAAGTTCAAACTTACAGCAAATGTTTTTATGTTGAACAGACTGGCATGTCTTTTTATAATTTATATATGAAATATCTGTTTTATTGCTGTTACTGTTTTTAAAATATTTCATTTCAATTGTTCATTATTTCTCATATCGTTTATTTATTTCCTTATTTCCCTTCTTCACTAGGCATTTTTCCCTGTTTGGAGCCCTTGGGCTTTAGCATCTTGTTTTTCCAATTAGGGTTATAACTTAGCTAGTAATACAGTAATAGGTAGAAGGTTGGCCAAGACACCAGCCACTCGTTGAGAAACTACCGCTATAGTTATTAGGTCCTTTGACTGGCCAGACAGTACTAACTTGGATCCCTCTCTCTGGTTACAGCTCATTTCATCTTTGTCGACACATACACAGAATAGCCTGGCCTCTTTCTTTACACATTCTGCTCTTTCCTCATATACAGTGAACCCTCGCTACTTCGCGGTTCGACCATCGCGGATTCACCACTTCGCGGATTCTTTCCATAACCCATATATATACAGTAATATATATATATATATATATATGTATGCATGTATTTATGTATATATGTAGGTATGTATATGTGTATACATATAAATATATATATATATATATATACACACACACACACACACATATATATATATATATATATATATATATATATATATATATATATCTAAAGTAGGAAGATGTGATGTAGTTCTAAGGGAAAAGTATGGGAAATATGTCTGGGTAATAAGCAAAGCTCTACCTCCAGTTTGTTTCTACATTATGATCAGAGATAAATGTAAACAAAACATTGGTTGCCATTTTTTATCGTGCTTTTTAGCATGTTTAGGAAATGCATGATATAAAATAACCTTTAATATTTGTGCCTGTTTTAGTTTAGGGTACTGTAGTACATGCATTAAGTGTTCTGTACATTAAAGGGTAGTTTGTTAACAGTACTATGGTAAGCAGCTCTTCTACGAGAAGGACACTCCAAAATCAAACCATTGTTCCCTAGTCTTATGGTAATGCCATAGCCTCTGTACCATGGCCTACCACTGTCTCGGGTTAGAGATCTCTTGCTTGAGGGTACATTTAGGCAGACTATTCTATCTTATTTCTCCTCTTGATATTTTGAAGTTTTTATAGTTTATATATGAAATATTTTAATGTCATTATTCTTAAACTTCCCTTGTTGGTTATTTCCTTTCCTTACTGGGCTATTTTCCCTGTTGCAGACCTTGGACTTACAGCATCTTGCTTTTCCATCTAGGGATGTAGCTTAGCAAATAATAATAAAAATAATAATAAATAATAATAAATAATAATAAATAATACCAACAATAATAACTGACGTGTTATCCAAATCAATGGGAATATGCCGATATTCCCCAGTGATACAAGAAGTTCTCGAAGATGAAATACCAGAATGTCTCATCCGAGGATCATAAAAACACATATTTCTGTCGGCTTCTAACGGTCTTGGGGGAGTAAGAGACATTAGGTCTACAATAACATCACAAATTTTTAAGTAATTTGTATTTTTAACATACTTACCTAGAACTACCTTCTTAGGAGTTACTGGTTAACTCTACCTAACCAACCAGCTTTTTGTATAGTTTATCTCCCTCTTCCCGTTTTCTACGGGGTCTACCTCTGGCAGTGTGGTATATGCCCCGAGGCGACCCCGGGGTCAGGCAGCGTGCTAGCTCAGGTTGAATCGCCAGTAAGTTTCTGGTCGCGACGCGATACACATCTCGCCGCGCTCTCTCTTACCTATGCGACTCTCGTGTCCCCCGAACATGAAGATTACCTGCTGAATTCTGAGGCTGGGGGACCACCCTTAGAAAAAAAAGAGTAAAGGGCACAGGTCACTGCCTGTCACAGCGCTGTTTCAAGGCTACAACCTCCAAGCAGGAGGTACAGCCACATCCACAGTCTGTTGGGCTCATTACTGTGGAGTCCATTCCCGAACATCATCCTCCTCAATAAAAACGACAGGAGAAATATCTTGATGGAATGAAGGATGCTCTTTGGAACAGGACATGAGTATAAAGAGCAAAAGCAAGAATTGGGAGAGAAAGCAGCGCTATCCCCTGAACTACTGTTTGGCAGACGTGCCTTGTGCTCCCCAAAACTGTGTAATGGCAGTTGCACATTGTGCTCCCTTAACTTGTGGGACAGCGGACATACCACCCTTCGAGCAACTCACTGCTGGCACTCCATCCTAACTGGCACTTCGACAATACTGATCCTGTTGAGCAGTGTACACCCTGTCCTTAGTCTACAACTTAGGATTAGGTGAAGACACCCTTAGGCCTTCTCTTCTTTGAATCGCCCACATAAAAGATATGTGAACCTTTAAGGTAAAGGGAAGCTCTCATGTTCCAGACCCAGAATCAGCGTTTGAGGACGCATTCCAGCACCCATGGGATGGTCCCAACACATGCTTTTCCACTATTTTCTGCACTCCAAACCTAGTGTTTACTTTGGTAGCATATGGGGTGGTACCCAGACCTGCTGCTGCTCCTAACAGATCCCCCAAGAGCTCTCCCCTACCTTTTACATCGGCCTTACACCAGTAAAGGGAAGCGTAGACTTCCTCGCTAAAGATAGCGAATATAACGGCTAGGGTAGGTGCTCAGCCAAGTTACTTGCCTACTGTGTGGGCAATACAGATGTTCAACCAGAAAACTTACTGTTTGACCCCTGATCAGATCAAATAAGAAAAGCTGATTGTAGGAGTCCAGCAAGGTAGTAGGAAGGGAAGGCAATGGCACAAGATGGCACTTTTACGCCGGTGTGCAGCGAGCTACAGTTGGAATGCGTTTAACATCTTGTAATAAAGATGCAGCAAATGGATTAACCTCTAGCAAAGGATCTCCTGCCTTGCTATCAAAGGCAGAGGAATCTATGTCTTCAGGAAAAACCTGATAAAACACTTGGGTGCCATCCTTTGTCGTCTAGTCCTGTGAAAAACTTGACGACGAAGGAGCATCACGGGAGAATTTCAGGAGTCAGAAGAGGAGATCTTTGACTTTTACTCGCTTTAAAAGCCGAAGCAGTTAAAGGAGAGCGATCCCTCCTATATTTCTTTTGATTTCTGCCGTGAAATTCCTTCTACTGGGAGAGCGGCCACTCCTTGCACATAATACAAGGAGACTCCGACATGAAGCCATGTATTCCACACACCAGCCACAAAGGATGGAGATCGACTTCCAAACAATTCATGTACGTCCCACAATGACATCCATCTACACCTGGACAAGTTCTCATCACACAAACAATTTTCCTTTACACTCAAGCTGAAATAAGACAAAGCCCTCAATGCAAAGAAGAAAAACTGCAAAGCCCAGATGCAACAATACACATCCTAACAGGAGAAAGGCCAGATACAACAATGCACGTCTTAAAAGGGGCAAAGGCCAGAGTAGGCATGTCTTGCCAAGTTCGATTCAGAGCCTCTCCACTCTACGCACTGGGAGAGTGACTGCCAGATCCTTGATGATTCTTTATCAGACATATCCAGCTCGTGCCAGTGTAACCCCTTTTAAATTATGAAGGTTTGTTTCACATAGGAATAAAAAGTAACTAAAAACCAAAAACTTCTGCCAATGGCAGAAGGTCTATTCTCACTGACAGCTGAAATCAGATATTAAAATTATCATCATTAAAAACATTATTACTAAAATTATTATTATTAAAATAATAACGGCCATCTATTTACACCTAATTATATTTGTATTTGTGGCAGAACAATTGTGTATTACTTAGGGTTAACATTAAAAAGATATACATGTACTGTAGTCTCACCTTATTAGATACTTTGTTATTTTCACCCCAAGCATTCATGACGAAGGGATCATTGACGGCAACACAAATAATTTCGTTGATACCTTTAGACTTCAGTTCCTCTGCTTGTTTTATGTATCCAGGTAGGTGAGTCTGAAAGAATGTTCCAGCAATATATCAGGCATTACAGCAGTATCAATTTTTTTTGCCAATTCAGAACATAGATTGAAATTAAATATGCTGTAATGTACAAGTACTGTACAGTAGAGTCATTCAATACCAGCTTATTACTTAACCCTTTTACCCCCAGGCTATTTGGAAATTTACAATCCTTAACCCCCAGGGGGTTATTTTTTTCCCAGCACATTTTGCAGTATATTTTTTTTTAAATTGCTCTAAAAGCCTTAATTTTTGTCATAGAGAGGTCAGGTTGGTCTCATTCTCTTGGAAAATGTCTGAATTTTCTCAAAAAATTATAAAAAATATGAAAAAAAAAAAATTTATAGCATTTTTTTGCAAGGACGTACCGGTACGTCCATGGGGGTAAAGGGATGACTTTTGTGAAACGTACCAGTACGTCCTTTGGGGGTAAAAGGGTTAACTGTACTCTGATTAGCAAAATTTAGTGCACCTGTATATGGATCAAATTTTAGTTACTGACTTTTGATAAAATGAATAACACTTCTACAAGACAGACATGTTAAAATGTATCATTTTCATTGCCCATTGCTGATTATTGCGTACAATATTTAAGAATAAAATGGTTTTGACTAAGATGCAAACACACTTTAAATTTGGAAGCAATGATAAGCATTGATCAGTCACTTCCTTTGTGATGGTTCTTTGCAGCTGTAAAAAAAAATTACTAGTCAATCACTAGCCTACTCTTACCAATTACTGTAGAGTACTTTACCATCTTTGATAAAAGAAAATTGCAAGTTTTAATTTACTGTTAAAATTAGGTAAAAATAAAAATATTCCTATACTGTATTTGTTTTCATGCAGAAATTTTAGTGATACATACATACATACATATACCAAGGCACTTCCCCCAATTTTGGGGGGTAGCCGACATCAACAAAGAAACAAAAACAAAAAGGGGACCTCTACTCTCTACGTTCCTCCCAGCCTAACAAGGGACTCAACCGAGTTCAGCTGGTACTGCTAGGGTGCCAAAGCCCAACCTCCCACATTATCCACCACAGATGAAGCTTCATAATGCTGAATCCCCTACTGCTGCTACCTCCGCGGTCATCTAAGGCATCGGAGGCAGCAGCAGGGCCTACCGGAACTGCGTCACAATCGCTCGCCATTCATTCCTATTTCTAGCACGCTCTTAAAATCTATCTTAGCTAAGGAAAGAAAACTACACAACACTACTAGTGTGCTCTCCTTGTGAAATTATACCCAATGACCTGCTGTTTATGTTCATGAATAAAAGACCCAATATATACTGTATTGGTTTTTTAACCCTTTCACCCCCAAAGGACGTACCGGTACGTTCTTGCAAAACACAGTTAATTACATATTTTTATATATTTTTGATAATTTTATGAGAAACTTCAGGCATTTTCCAAAAGAATGAGACCAACCTGACCTCTCTAGGACAAAAATTAAGCCTGTTAGAGCAATTTTAAAAAAATATATAGCAAAATGTGCTCGAAATTTAAGGGTTAAGTATTTTAAGTAATCAGAAAAAAACAAATTAAATAATTTTTCATATAATAAATGACATAACCATATTATTCAAGCACTAATTAAAAAGATGTAAAAAGCTTGGAATCTTTTAGTAAAACAAGAGATATACCTTAGAACATCCAGGAGTGAAGGCCCCTGGGACAGCAAATACCAATACTTTGCGTCCTGCTGACACATCTCGAAGGTTGACTGTGTTGGCAGGGGTCTCTTCATATAAATCTACACTAGGAATCTCATCCCCTACCTGAAATAAAAAGTTAAATACAACTGGTTAAAATGACAAATTTGGAGATGATTTTTATTTATCCAAACTATACAAACCCGAGTCCTTTACAGAGGAAAGATAACAGTGAAGCTGGAGTACATGACAGTTAGAACAAGGGGCTGGATATTACCAGCTGGGAGCGAGTTCGATTCCCCATGTAATGGAGATGAGAACTGCAGGATTGCATTATTTTGGTGTAAATGGAGAGCGTGGTGTTGTAAACAATTACCATGAAAACTATAAATACATCAGGAACACCTTTCACTTTCTTCAGAGAGGTTACTGCTTAGGTATTATTATAGTAAAACACAGAAAAAGCTCTACTAATAAAGGGATGTAGTTTTATATAAAAAAATTCCTGCTTTCTTCGAAAATGACCTTTACTTTCGTTGCAAATAAATAGTTAATAAGATATACCCTAAAATATACTACGGTAATGGAGGCCACCTATAGGGAACCGATGAGGGGGGAGTTTGAGTGGGGGAAATTTACTGGGGAATTGATAAATAATGGTAAAACTAACCTTTTCTTCTTTATACATTATTCCCTACGACGCATAATAAATCCACAAAAAATTACACGAAATATGGTCATCCTCTTTAGCAGAAATATTCATTTCACTCGTTTACATTGTACAAACCACACGTATCTACTCTTGTTCGTACTTTTGTGCATAGCTTCTTGTGCAATTACTTTCTATGTCCTGCACACTAGCCCTCCTTCCACTTTCTTTTTGCCCATGGAATTACTCCTGTTTGTTCGTTTTGTATGTAGCTCCTCCTCCTACCTTTCCCTGCCATGTGGTAAAGTTTACCATATTTGGGCATGTTTGTACACTTGAGTGTGACATTTTGGGTGTATGTATGATAGCGGCCACCTGTGTGTATTATTATGTCTAACTTAGAATACGGCAGTGTAAGGAGGGCCACAGGGGGCATTAGGCCCCCGTTAGGTAAGGACAGGGCTTGTAGGTTAGGTTAGGGGGAAAGTTTAGGTTAGTTGATGTCCATTTTTAATGAAAATGTGAGGAACTGGCCACTGATGTACAAAGGCTCCTGACATTTTCTTAGGAAGACTCCTCAGTTCCTTTGTAGATGCATTACGTGTTGGTTGTGCATTATGGAGCCCAACGTAACAAAGTGTAATGGCAGCCATTATGGGTGTAAGGATGCTATAGGCAATTTTCACGATAAATAATACTGAACACCTAGTGTAGTAAACAGTTTTTAAAAGCTCCTTGTGTTAAACCTCAACATTTAAAATGTCCCAAGTGCAATCCTGAGTTAGCTTTTAGGGAACACCACCAAATTTTCTACAATAACTCTTCAGTAAAGATTGCTAGGACAAAGTAAGACATAGGTGTCAATCATAAAGTAAGGAATTTGTGACCTAGGTAGGCATCTGGTGGGCTTGCTCCCCAGATAGGTCTGTGACCTGAGTAGGTTTGTGACCTGGGGGGGGGGGGGATGGGGGGGCTAGGTCTGTGACCTGGGAGGGGTCCAGGGGGCTAGGTCTGCGACCTGGGAGGGGGTACAGGGGGCTAGGTCTGTGACCTGGGAGGGGGGCATAGGGGATTAAGTACATGACCTGGGAACTGCTAGGTTAGGTTAGGTTAGGTGGGTATGTTAGGTTCTGTGACCTTTTACGAATCTCGATTGTTGAATAATCACACGATTTTCTCCTTTCAACCATAAAAGTCCCAGGTTCCCACCTGCCCCCCCCCCCCCCCACCCAAAGGGGAGGAGAACGGCTTATTATCGGTGAAAGTAAAGGTCAAATTCGTTAAAAGCACATTATTTACTGTAGTAAGAGTTGTTTTATCTCATGGAAATGTAGTTCTATGTTCTATAATTCTCCCCTTGTTTACTTCTTCAATATTAACCCCTGACCTACCCTAACACCTGAAGGTGAAGGTATGGCCTTGCCCTCCCTCGACGGCTCAATCTAACCTAACCAAAGATACAATTAGTCATAAAATGAAGAGTATGCTATTCCAACCTAACTTGGTAAGTGACAAATAAGGTCTACGGTAAAGTACCAAACCGGACGGTACCTGGTACCCTAGCTATGTTACTACGGTGTACCCACGGTAGTCCATAATTTCAGTCTCGGTTTTTCATACCAGTGGGGTATTATTCATTCTTAGTATTGACAATAAAATTCAAATATCTTTCGGCTACTCAAGACGTGGTACATCCCACCGGCTAAAATATAAGTTGCGTTTATGTTGGGTAACTTACTCTTAGACTATAACGTTTTAAAGTGCAGTTAAAATAACGTTTAAAAGATGGTTCTCTACTCTTACCAATATATCTGAATAGATAAAAGACTCACCTTAATAGACATGGCTCGACTGAGAGCTGTAAATATTCCTAAAGGCGACTTAGCACAAAACCGTGGAACAATCTGCGTCACTTGCGCACTGAGAATGGTCGCCATTGTTGGTACAGTGTTACCAAATCTAAGAATGCAGCAAACTCTTCTTTTTCTTCATATTCTTATTCTATCTTAGTAAGAGATCTGGGCCCTTCTTGGAGCCAATGTACTCCCCTGTAAATATGATACAAGATAAAATATTAGATCTGATCAATACAGTTGATAAATTTCAAGTGTTAGTCTGTTAGTAAACGTTAACTCCTTCACCGAATGTAATGAATGATATGTTCACTCACCCACATGAGGCTTAGTACCTTTAGTTCAAACAATATCCATGCTCCCCCCCTTCCATTGATATTGTTTTTATAGTGCAAAATATATATATATCACACTTTATTAAAACCATTTCCATTTAAATACATTTATTTATAGTCAAAACAACCTCCTGTGGTTTGTCTATGACAAAATCGTTGCATTAAATGTAGTCTCTTTACAAAAGAACATGTATGTGGGTTTAGAGACTAAATTTAATCCTAATTCCTCTGTTGGATAATTAATTCTTTTTCTCCATATTCTTCTATTTTAGTAGGAGATCTGGCCCCTTCTTGGAGCCAATGTACTCCCTTGTAAATATGAAATTCAATGAATTCAGTGAATTGTCTCAACTAAATTGTAAGACAGCCAGACTAAAGGTAAAATCCAGCCTTCAGGAAGCAGGGTGATTTGTTTTAACTTGTGCAAGAATGAAGAAAACAACAGAGAATAATCATCTGCAACTAATAAGCAGCTAAAATATAGCTGTAAAAACTAGTATTGACTAAAATAAACCTAGTTAATTATATTAGACAAACAATGAGCATTTGGTATCCCCCTGTGAAACACTAAGGATATTTAAAAATGTCTTTGGTTCAATACAAGGAAGACTTAACTTATCTTTGGTTGTAGCTTGGATAATAATAATAATAATAATAATAATAATAATAATAATAATAATAATAATAATAATAATAATAATAATAATAATAATAATAATAATACGCACTCGATATCTTCGAAGAGTAATCGGTTGCCTGTAAATGATAGGAAATAAAACACTCGGAAGAATATGAAAAATAGTCTAATACCGTGGTTTTATATATATATATATATATATATATATATATATATATATATATATATATATATATATATATATATATATATATATATATATGTGTGTGTGTGTGTGTGTGTGTGTGTGTTATGAGAAAGTTTCTCATTCTGTCAAGATTCAGCAGTAATGAAAGCCCATAAAGGAATGATTTAATCGTATATTAGAACGCCTGAGGATATATGTGTACGGAAAGTGAAGTAATCCTAAAATTAGCTTACATTAAAATAGTAATAAAATTCCAATTAAGAAATTAGTTAACAAGAACACCCCATCTCTCCTTAACTATTCACGCTCTGCCTAGAAACAGTTTTTTAAGAATTTATATTGGGAAAATGTAGAAATTAATATTAATGGGGAATACTTTAACAACTTGAGATTATACGTTTTCGCTCTGTATTTTCATTGGACATTATCTTAGTTTTACTCATATTCGTTTTCAGTCCTGCGTTTCTGCTTTCTCGTCCTATCATCTTTTGCAATTCTTCCTGTGATTCACTAAACACAACTATATGCATGGCTGATGATATACAGTATATATATATATATATATATATATATATATATATATATATATATATATATATATATATATACATATATATATATATATATATATATATATATATATATATATATATATATATATATATATATATATATATGTATATATATATATATATATTTATATGTGTGTGTGTGTGTGTATATATATATATATATATATATATATATATATATATATATATATATATATATATATATATATATATATATATATATATATATATTTCATATATATATATATATATATATATATATATATATATATATATATATATATATATATATATATATATATGTGTGTGTGTGTGTGTGTGTGTGTGTGTGTGTGTGTGTGTGTGTGCCCTGTCTGAGTGGGGATACCTCAACGTGGTGAAAGAGTTTGTGTACCGCCATGATCAGCAAAATTGTACTAGTTGGGGACACACATACTAGATTGGTTTGCTGTGAGCGATCACCACCTTCACCAATCAGCACTGGCCAGCGTGGTGATGAAAACTTGGCAAACACCTTACATCATGTCGGAGACTTTTATCCTACATTTCGTGGCCAAGTGGCTTAGTCACTGTCTATACAAGCTTGCCGACCAGGGTTCGATTCCCGGCCGGACCCAAGCTCTTGTCTTTGTGTGATTTCGCCTGGGGCTCTGATCCCGAGGTCGTTAAGAGAATCCAGACATTAATGTATCAAAAATATATATGGCTTATTTGAATATGAAAAACACGTAAAAAATGTGCAAAATTTATCATATATATATATATATATATATATATATATATATATATATATATATATATATATATATATATATATGTGTGTGTGTGTGTGTGTGTGTGTGTGTGTGTGTGTGTGTGTGTGTGTGTGTGTGTGGTTTTAGAGCTATTTTCTAAACTTATATGACAAGGTAAAAATCTAAAATTGAAAATATGTATGAAAGCACTCAACTGAGATATCAAAACAATTACAAATAGCAGAAAAAAATATTGTTGGGCGGAGGGATTCTCCTCTCCATCGGCACCTTGGTTTTCTTCTTTATTCTAATTCTTTTATTTTCTTCTCTCTTTTTTCCACATTTGATGGATATATTCTTTTCTTTTCTCTATTCCTTCTTTCTTGAACAGCACGTTTCCTATTATTTTCTTCTTTTCTTCTTCATACGGCTGTTGCAATTCCACTATTTTTCTTCTTTCGTCGCTGAGGTCTGGACACTCGAGAATAAAGAGCTGAATAATTGGCAACTGTCTTTTGGGTCCTGGGTAGGGGGAGATCGAAAATAAACAAGAACTATGACTCGTTATCAAGCTCTGCAGTTATAACCAGTCTGCAGTGACGTAGATAGAGTGAGCAACGATTAAACAGGAAGTGAATAATAATTAGAAATGACATTTTTTCAGTTTTAGAGCAACTTAAGTTACTGTAGATCATTTTCAAGTATAAATCTACTCTTATAAATTCCCTCTACAATTGTTCCACATTATTTCCTTTAACTATAGGTAGTAGGTTGGCCAGGGCACCAGCCCCCCATTGAGATACTACCGCTAGAGAATTATGAGGTCTTTTGACTGGCCAGGCAGTACTACATTGGACCCTTCTCTCTGGTTACGGTTCATTTTCCCTTTGTCTACACACACACACAACCACACATCGAATAGCCTGGCCTATTCTTTATATAGTATCCTCTGTCCTCTTACAATTGACAACACTGAGATTACCAAACAATTCTTCTTCATCCAAGTGGTTACTGCACAGTAATTGTCCAGTGGTCACTTTCCTCTCGGTAAGGGTAGAAGAGACCCTTTAGCTATTGTAAGCAGCTCTTCTAGGAGGACACTCCAAAATCAAACCATTGTTTTCTGGTCTTGGATAGTGCCATAGCCTCTACCATGGTCTTCTACTGCCTTGGGTTAGAGTTCTCTTGCTTGTGGGTACACTCGGGCACACTATGCTATCTTATTTCTCTTCCTCTTGTTTCGTTAAAGTTTTGATAATTTATATAAGAGATATTTATTTCAATGTTGTTATTCTTCTTAGAATATTTTTTCTTTCCTTGTTTCCTTTCCTCACTGGGCTATTTTCCCTGTTGGAGCCCCTGGGCATAAATATAGCATCCTGCTTTTTCCAACTAGAGTTGTTATGGAAGTTGAAAATAAAAGTAAGCAAGTTATGCTGCATGTGTAGGGGAGATAAAACTAATGACATTAACCCTTTTACCCCCAGGCTATTTGGAAATTTCCAACCCTTAACCCCCAGGGAGTTATTTTTTCCCCAGCATATTTTGCAGCATATTTTTTTTTTAAATGCTCTAACAGACTTAATTTTTGTCATAGAGAGGTCAAGTTGGTCTCATTCTCTTGGAAAATGCCCGAATTTTCTCAAAAAATTATCAAAAATATGAAAAAAAAAAAATTATAGCATTTTTTTGCAAGGACGTACCGGTACGTCCATGGGGGTAAAGGGATGGCTTTTGTGAAATGTACCAGTATTTAACATATTTCTTTGCAGATAGTAGTGCTTTGCACTTGCAGTAGCCTGCACTTGCAATAATTTCCCAACAGTACTATCATAGTGCTGTGAAATGAGCGACGAAGAACCTGGAACCTGCGAGGGTTAGTGTGATTGTCATATCTATGATAATATAACAGGAAATATGAAAGGGTTCAGTTTCTTCTTGAAAGACTTCATATAATTAACCCGCCCTATAAAAAGTAAGACTTTATTCTTTACTTGTACTACTACCATAATTAAGATAAATGATAATCATAACAGCAATAATAATTCGAAAAGGTGCTTTACATATTTAATCCATGCTTACAGGAGAGGATAAGGATAGTATATCAGAAGACGGTAATGTAAATTAAAAAATTAAGGTAGAGTAGGCCTACTGGTGACCATGATAAAAATATACTTCGAAATTCATTAACTTTATGAACTAAGGAAACTCAAGACATTGATCATCGAGCAAATTCGAATTAGAACCAAATTTAAGACAATAGAGACTAGCCTAAATTATTAATAATTGATAGAAATGTTAATGTTTTATAGTATAAGGCGAATTCTTCATTTGCGAAGTTTTGGATGTGGATATTAAGTAATCGTAAATGTTGATCATCTATCCTATGTTAATGTTTAAAACTGTTAAAACCATAACAAAATATCTATAGTTTAGATTCAGAAGTCTTTTGATATTATTGTTCTCCATGGTTATGTTACATACCCTAGTTGGAAAAGCAGAATGCTATAAGCCCAGGGGCTCCAACAGGGAAAATAGCCCAGAGAGGAAAGGAAAAAAGGAAAATAAAACATTTTAAGAACAGCAACATTTAAATAAATATCTATATAAACTATAAAATCTTTAACAAAACAAGAGGAAGAGAAATAAGATAGAATAGAGTGCTCGAGTGTACCCTCAAGCAAGAGAACTCTACTCCAAGACAGTGGAAGACCATGGTACAGAGGCTATGGCACCACTCAAGACTAGAGAACAATGGTTTGATTCTGGAGTGTCCTTCTCCTAGAAGAGCTGCTTACCATAGCTAAAGAGTCCCTTCTATCCTTACTAAGAGGAAAGTGGCCACTCAATTACAGTGCAGTAACCCCCTGGGTGAAGAAGAAAGCTTCCTGCAGTAAGCCAGTTTCGTAGGGAATGGTATCAGATAAGATAAACAGACCACAAAATAAACACCAATACAATGCTTGAAATTTTACGAGCATTCACACAGAATTTCACGTATTACTTACTGTTGTAAAATAAAAGAAATTTCAGGGTTGGCATGGAAATGTGTCTAACTTTAGTAAATGATAAGAGACGAAATACTAATCAAATTAATTAAGTATTGTGAAGTATATTTCGTTCTTTTTAAATTAAATGAATAATTAATAAATAAATAGATCTTATATGTAAATAATCGATTGTTACCGTTTAGCTCTTCCGAAAAACTAGTTAAAATGGGGCGAGTATTTTTCCTTCAGAGAAGTAGAACTAAAACCTCCGCCAGATAAACAGTACTTTCTCTAAAAAATTAAGTGATTTAAAGAATAAGAAGGAACCAACTTCTACAATTCCAAGGAGCCACCAATTTGGAAAGTTCAAAGTCGCTAAGTATATTTTATATTTTTGTTAACATGTAATAGTGAATAGAAACTGTGCGTCTTTGAAACCTTAGCTCAAACATGTTGATTTTTTGAAGGTTGGTTCTTAAATAGGTTCCTTTTATTAATTACGGTATAATTTTCTTTTATTACGCACTTGAAAGCGATAATCTATTGCACTTAAAATTACAAGAACCACATGGCACTGCAAACTTTAAAATGCCGTGAAAGAATCAATAATTATGTTTATTAGTTAAAGGGGTTAGTTTTTCTGTATTGTAATCACGATTATTACCAATGAAATTTCTGCCTCTGTTCGTAATACTAGGCAGGCAGTTAATTCTAATAGCCAGGCCTTCTCCATCACGAGGCTCAATACTACGCAGTACTCTAGAAGTTTTATTCCAGCTGTGACCAAGTTGTGGAATGATCTTCCTAATCGGGTGGTTGAATCAGTAGAACTTCAAAAGTTCAAAGTTGGAGCAAATGCTTTTTTGTTGACCAGGCGGACATGAGTCTTTTTATAGTTTATTTATGACATATTTGTTTTTGATGTTGTTAATAGTTTATATATGTCATGACTGTTTTGACGTTGTTACTGTTTTTAGAATGATTTATTGTTAATTTGTTCTCTTCATTTATTTATTTCCTTATTTCCTTTCCTCACTGGGCTATTTTTCCCTGTTGGAGCCCCTGGGCTTATAGCACCTTGCTTTTCCAACTAGGGTTGTAGCTTGGATAGTAATAATAATAATAATAATAATAATAATAATAATAAAGAAAGTTGGTAACAATGTTTGTGTTTGTTCTGCGCCTGCGTAAAAATCAGCTGATAGAATGTAAACAAGGTCGGCGCTTCAATGTCAAAAGGTATCTTCGTGGTATTCATAATTTGGGATACATATTTGTTATTTAACCATACAGTTTTATGGACATTTGCTAAAATTTCTAAATATTTTGATTACAAAAATATATCTTTGTAATATTTTAGCTTTAATTGCATTTCAATGTAATATCTCGACAGGTATTTAGATATCTACTTACACAGTAGAGTAGAGTTTTATGGACATTTGCTAAAATTTCGAAATAATTTGATTACAAAAATATATCTTTGAAATATTTTAGCTTTAATTGCATTTCAATGTAATATCTCGACCGGTATTTAGATATCTACTTACACAGTAGAGTAGAGTTTTATGGACATTTGCTAAAATTTCGAAATAATTTGATTACAAAAATATATCTTTGAAATATTTTAGCTTTAATTGCATTTCAATGTAATATCTCGACAGGTATTTAGATATCTACTTACACAGTAGAGTAGAGTTTTATGGACATTTGCTAAAATTTCGAAATAATTTGATTACAAAAATATATCTTTGAAATATTTTAGCTTTAATTGCATTTCAATGTAATATCTCGACCGGTATTTAGATATCTACTTACACAGAAAAGCCCTCGTAGAGAATGAAACGAATAACGGGAGCCTTTGTATAATAGCGGCCAGTTCCTCCCGCTTGCATTAAAAAATGGTCACCAACTAACCTAAACTTCCCCCCTAACCTAATCTACGAGCCGTGTCCTTACCTACTTACCTAACGGAGGTGCTAATGCCCCCTTGCGACCCCCCCCTACACTGCCGTATTCTTAGTTGGCTGTCACCATATATGCAGGTGGCCGCTATCATACACCCCAAGAAACGTTTTGTTCATCTGATTGGAGTTTCCGCTTTTGTGCTTAAAACCTATAAGGTGAAGAGATAACTTATTTTCCTATCTCAAATACATAGGTTAGTCCAACTCCGTGTAGAACTAAAATTTTGTAGACAATCTTAAAATAGCAAATCATGCAGACTTGTAAGCTACCGGTAGAATGGAAGGACTCGTCCAATCCCAAACTATAAATTTATTTGGAGCCTTTGTATATCAGCGGCCAGTTCCTCCCGTGTGGATTAAAAATGGACATCAACTAGCCTAAACTTTCCCCCCTAACCTAACCTACAAGCTCTGTCCTTAATTACTGATCTAACGGGGGCCTTACCTCCCGCCCTACACTGCCGTATTCTAAGTTAACCGTAATCAAACATACAGGTGGCCGCTATTATGCATACACCCCCTATAAATTTATTTTTAGGATGACTGTCGCCGTTAGGTTTACTTACTATACCCAATCATTTAATGAGGCACATTTGCACTGACTCGTGGCGATGCTCATTTAACTCGGAAATAGTGTCATTTTCAATGAGAACAGATTTTTTTCTACAGAAAGTAGTTACAATAATACTGGAATAATTTCTGTTCTCCCCTTATCCTCATCATCATCATCATCATTATCATCTCCTCCTACGCCTATTGACGCAAAAGGCCTCCGTTAGATTTCATCAGTCGTCTCTATCTTTGGCTTTTAAATCAAGGGGTGTATTTATGATAGCGGCCACCTCTATGTATTATTATGACTAACTTAGAATACGGCAGTGTAAGGAGGGTCGCAGGAGGGCGTCAGCCCCCCCCCCCTCCCCTTGTTAGGTACATAGGTAAGGGCACAACTTGTAGGTTAGGTTAGGGGGGAAGTTTAGGTTAGTAGGTGTCCATTTTTTATGTACTAGTGAGGAACTGGCCGCTGACATACAAAGTACCCAAATACTTCTCTATTCATCATCTTCATGCATTCAACATTTAGACATGAGTAAAATGCAATATTTCAAATGAAATACAGAAAAAATACTTGAAACTTTATTTTGAATTTCACAATTAGGATTAATGTTCGTCTACCTTTCTTAATAGTATTATGAGCATGGCTTTGGATCTAAATTGCCTTATAGTACTGTACTTTAAGTTTCTTTTTTCTAATTCTTGATGTTACAATAGTTACCTTTTTTCCACTATATCTTTGTATTTTATTTTTGTACCCCATTGTATTTTGTACTGTCATTTGCTGGCACCAAGTAGTGTAATTCTTTTTTCCTTTACAGATCCTCAAATCACTGTAGTTTGGGTATGTAGTGTCTTGAAGGCCCCTCATTTAGGCATCGTAGCTTCTTGGCATCTAAAGTTATGAGTTTCCTTCCCTCTACTGCAGTAACAAAGTTGGGACTAGCTTCAACTTTTATCTTGTGCGTATCTTTTTATCTAGGTATTTTTTTGTAAAAGTACTGTAGTGTGGAATGTGATTGAGAACATTATTAGAAAATAATTGTTCAAAAACTATTATTTGAAAACATGTATTTGAAAAACATTTATTTGAATGGAAAATTATTAGAATGAAAGTTATTCGGAGTGACAGTTATATGAAATGGTAAGTATTTGAAATGCAAAATTCTTTATAAAAACAAAAATATAAAAATAATTAAAAACAAATACACAAAAGATAAGACAATTATTTGTAATACAAATATCTGTATTGAAACATATTCATGGTAAGAAAATTTTTTTTTATAAATTCAAGTTGTGTTACAACTCACAAATTATCTACTACTGAATACTCGTTAAAGGTTGCCGCTAGTAAAAAAAAGACATCCATAACGAGAAGCTTTGTTGAATTCTTTAACAGCAGTTATAGTTACAAGTACAAAATCTGACGTTACAGTTGAAACTTATAAATTTGGAACCATAAGACCTAATTTAAGCAAAGAATTGTCTACAAATTTCTGCCCTTTTATCTGAAAGTAAGGCATAAACAACCAGAATGATTAACCCTTTTACCCCCCAGCTATTTGGAAATTTCCAACCCTTAACCCCCAGGGGGTTATTTTTTTCCCAGCACATTTTGCAGTATATTTTTTTTAAATTGCTCTAGCAGCCTTAATTTTTGTCATAGAGAGGTCAGGTTGGTCTCATTCTCTTGGAAAATGCCTGAATTTTCTCAAAAAATTATCAAAAATATAAAAAAAAAAAATTTTATAGCATTTTTTTTTGCAAGAACGTACCGGTACGTCCATGGGGGTAAAGGGATGGCTTTTGTGAAACGTACCAGTACGTCCTTTGGGGGTAAAAGGGTTAAGTTATTCATCACAACACGTACTATACTGTATATAATTGTTCAAAAAGCTGAGGTACAGTTTTAAATGTCCCATCTACTTGTAAATGTTCACTGTTCTCAAGTATTCAAATTATTTTGACTCAAAAAAGTTAGTATCCTAGCATTGTAAGGGCCTGAATCATATTGTATTGTAAAATTGCTCCCCTTTTCTGGGCTCCGACCTGTGCCGCCCAGTGAAATGCTCCTTTTACATCATTTCTAAGGTAAGAAATGATGTAAAAGGAGCATTTCTCTGGGCGGCACGGGTCTCTCGCCCAGAAATAGATTTTTCCTACGTCAAAATCCCTTTATTAATTTTAATCTGCTCATTAGTGAAAATAATTTCCCTCCTTTGAATAGGATTAATTACATTATGAATACAGTAGTTCTTCCATAGGCCTTATTGCTGGTAAAGAATGCGCAGGACTTTCCCTTGAATGCGAGGCAGCAATAGAAATGAGATAATGAGGACAGTCACAGGCTTCTTAAGCATCATTTTTCACTCTGTTCATAAAACTATGCACTTCGACATTTATGGCATCGCCAGAGTGATTATGTTCACAAGAAACTCTAATCACTTCACTGTCATGAGTAATAGTGTAGCTTTTTCAATACGATGCGAACTTTCAATATATCTTGTATTAACCCTTTTACTCCCAAAGGACGTACTGGTACGTTTCACAAAAGCCATCCCTTTACCCCCATGGACGTACCGGTACGTCCTTGCAAAGAAATGCTATAAAAAATTTTATTTCATATTTTTGATCATTTTTTTTTTTTTTAGGAAATTCAGGCATTTTCCAAGAGAATGAGACCAACCTGACTTCTCTATGACAAAAATTAAGGCTGTTAGAGCAATTTAAAAAATATATACTGCAAAATGTGCTGGGAAAAAAAATAACCTCATGGGGGTTAAGGGTTGGAAATTTCCAAATAGCCTGGGGGTAAAAGGGTTAACGTGTGTCTTTCATGAATGAGAAACCATGAATTTAAAGAATAGGCTTGCATTTTTCATCTAAAGTGTATTTAGCCATCTTTGAAGGGATGAAATATTCTGAGGAAATATTGTTTCGAAAAACTTTCTATTTGAATAACTTTTTTGAATGATTGTTTTAGAAAATCTGTTTTCAAATAATTATTGTCGAATGATATTCATGATACAGGTACGTGAAATCTATCAATAGTGCTGAATAGTGAACCATACATTGTAGATGCTTTTAGAAAACAGTACTGTAATGCCATTATGCTGTAAAGTAATTTGTTGTTGTAAAGTAATTTGTTGTTGTAAAGTAATTTGTTGTTATCCAAGTATAGATAGTAATTTTGCTCTGCCCTACTGCTCATTTGTTCCTATACATAATAAAAACATTTGACCTTTTATAGGAGTTTGACTTCAGTGAAGCTGGAACAGCTATCAAGCTTTTCTACTAGGTAAACACGGCTTACCCGACAGGTAGTGATACCTTTACTTTGACTGAGGCTTTGGTGGTGTATTGATGTACTCTTCCCCGTTTCCTGCTTTGGCTCAATTGATGCATTTTACATTTTACTTTCAGGTTACTTTTTTTTTTACTTGTGCTTTGATGATGTCTTCTCCATGGGCAGACATGTGGCTGTGTGGGACATTTATTTACATTGATCACCATGCTGGCCACTGCCCATCTCCCCTGATCCAAGATGGTGGCAGTCTTACTTTCAGGTTGCTTTTTTTTTTTACTAGTGCTATGATGATGTTTTTCCCATGGGCAGACATGTGGCTGTGTGCGACGTTTATTTACATTGATCACCATGCTAGCCATTGCCCATCTCCACCGCCTCAAGATGGCAGCGGTCTTCACGTATGCAGTACCATAGGCCGGTACGGGTCTCGCGGCATCTAGTGGTAGGATATC
The DNA here is from genome assembly GCF_036898095.1 of Palaemon carinicauda. Classification (NCBI taxonomy): domain Eukaryota; kingdom Metazoa; phylum Arthropoda; class Malacostraca; order Decapoda; family Palaemonidae; genus Palaemon; species Palaemon carinicauda. The sequence continues at coordinate 62,967,291 of NC_090750.1, read as the reverse complement.
TATGATTGGCATCACCCTAACCTTCAATAAAAATCTGTCTGTAGTGCAAGTGTTGAAGGCAGGAGTCTGGAAGTGCCAGACAAGCTTCACCTCCTACTACCTACGGGAGTATGCCCCAATGTCCATGGATACCTTTACCTTCAGACCCTTGGTAGTAGTCGAGATCTAAGTTCAAGGATGAAAGGTAAGAATGACTGGCCTTTTTCTTTTCTTCTTCCTCTCTCTTGGGGTATAGCAGTCTTGCCTTTATGGAGGTAAACAAGATGATCAACAGGGTACCTTTATCTTTCATCATCATCATCTCCTCCTACGTCTATTGATGCAAAGGGCCTTGGTTAGATTTTCCTAGTCGTCTATATCTTGAGCTTTTAAATCAATTTTTCTCCATTCATCATTTTCTTAACACTTCTTAGTCCTCAGTCATGTAGGCCTGGAGCTTCCAACTATTCTAGTGCCTTGCTGAGCCCAGTTAAAAGTTTGGTGAACTAATCTCTCTTGGGAAGTGCAAAGAGCATGCCCAAACCATCTTCATCTACCCCTCATCATGATCTCATAACATAAGGTACTCGTGTAATCTTTCTTTTAGTTCCATTTCTAATCCTATCCCACTATTTAACTCCCCATATTCCTCTGAGGGGTTTGTTCTCAAATCCACAAAATCTGTTGGATATTGTTTCATTGTCATACCATGACTCATGCCCATACAGTAACACCGATCTCACTAAACAGATGTATAGCCTGAATTTTACATGTAATTTCAGGCAATTTGATTTCCAAATTTTACTCAACCTAGCCGTTGTTTGATTATCTTTTTTTTTTTAATCTTTCATTAAACTCAAATTCTAAAGATCCTGTTAAAGAGATCATAGTTCTCAAATATTTAAGTGATTCTACATCATTAATTAATTGAACCATGGGGTCAGAGATTAATATCAAGATCAGGATTAAGAAATTTAATAGACTACAAGTTTTTGTTCAAGAAATTAAGAGGGTAGTCAGGAACTGAAGACCATGAGAACAATGATTTTGTTTGAGTGTACCCTCAAGCAAGAGAACTCTTAACCCAAGACAGTGGAAGACCATGGTACAGAGGCTATGGCACTACCCAAGACTAGAGAACAATGGTTTGATTTTGGAGTGTCCATCTCTCAGAAGAGCTGCTTACCATAGCTAAAGAGTCTCTTCTACCCGTACCAAGAGGAAAGTAGCCATTGAACAATTGCAGTGCAGTAGAGGTCTACTGGTGGGCAGCATTCGACCCAATCACTCTAACAGCCCTCCTAATTCCAGGTGGCAAAAAAACATTGGGAGCAGACAAACTGAGCTGGAGGATGCAGATCATTGACCGGGAATGGTCTTTACATCCTTAGATAGCAATCATGACCCTGACTTGAGGGGTTCTCCTATAGTCAACCTGTTAGCAACCTCACTAATTGGAAACTTCCAATATTCCACTCGCCAATGTCAGACTGGGAAGCAGTGTTCAAGGATACCTTCTAACATTCCTGGAATTTCCTTGACGTCTTAAGCTTTCTCGTTGTTCTGCTTGATAAGGAATCTCTTGAATCGAGTCTTAGCCACTCAAAACTCAGTATGACTCTAACAGCGTCAAGAGGACCATGAGTAGAATGGTACCTGTGCCTTTTACCCCTTCTGGATAGAGACTGAGGGTATTGCCTCTTCAGCCTAACATGTTCCACCAGCCACACACCCAGATATCCCATGACTGTGGAATCACTTAAAATTTGCTAGGGGAGGTTATCTAGCATCTCTCAGAAGAGAGACTTTTTGCGCAACGTTGCACGAGATAAGTCAGGAGATTGCTGGGAATCACCTATTTCATTGTGCCAAACCATGTGCACTAACTGCACAGCTTACGTTTACAATGCCTCCAGAACGCTACAATAACCAACTACACTGCCAATTGCGCTTACTGCACAACCTTTACGCTGAAAACGCTTTCAACAGGCTAAGATCGTCTATCATCTATGATTAGGAAGTGGGCTTTTTTCTCGTATCCTCTATGGCAGAGTTATCCGAATATTTACTTTACCTCCAAAGACAAAAGCTCTTCTCGGGACTAGTGGTGAGAGCCCATCACTCAACCTTAAAGTCAGGTCTTTAGGCCAAAAGAAGTTGATATTGCCGCCTCGGCAGAGCTCTCCATACTCATATGGAGGTTTGAATAGACTTTTCCTCTGAGAGATCACCATCCTTGGATGGTAATAAGGTCTAGTGATCCTTGAAAAGTATCCCTTTGAGCTGTTTGAGTCTTACCTCACATAGAAACCTTCCCTTGAATGGGTTTCTTGCTCGACTTAACCTCTGACAAGTGAGTTAGTGAGCTTCATGGGCTCTCATGTAGCGTTGTTCATACTGAATGTTTGTCCCCTTTTTTCCTGAGCTTAGCAAAACCCAGAATCTGTCTCTTCTCAATGCCAGGATTCCTTCTTCTCAGACTAGCCACCCATAGAGATGTAACCAACGATCTTAATCAGATACTTTTGGATTTTTAAGGGTGCTTGACCACTACCTTAAATGTACCCAAGCAACTCAACCTTACCTGCAGTTCCTCTCCTTTAACACAAGGAGAGGGAAGAAGGTGGTGACTAAATAGGATCATTTCTTGGCTGAGAGAGAAGTCATTGACAGTATCCATTTGCCATTCTCACCACCTGCTCCAGTTAGAGCTCGAGATGAAAACTCATGATGTCAAGGGTCATAGGTACTCCTATAACCCTGTCATACCGTAAGAATTCCTCCCTGGTGCAGGTACTCTAGGCAGATACTTGGAAACATCAGATGATATTTACAGCCTGATCCTTTCCTTTCACTGTCATCTTCCCCTCTACTGGGGCACAGTATCAATAACCCTGTCAATTGGAATTGATTCGTTTGCAGGTAAATCCCACTTTATTTGTATCTTTTCTATTACATGATATAGAAGTGTCATTTCACACACTCCTTACTAGGGGGAGTGTGTAGTAACCAGGCAAACCCATTACTATACGTATGCCACATGGTGTGATGCAAGAAAACCTATTAGAATACGTATGCTACTTTGTTGGAACTAGACAAACCTATTAGTATACTGTACACATGCCTCAGCATTACAAAACAGAGACTTTCTACTCAGTGTCCTGTATTGCACAGGCCATAGACTTGATGGTATAGTCATACCCACTGGTGCATGAGGTGTAAGGAATCTGACCTCTCACTACCTAACAAGGTCTGAGTTTAGGAATCCTGGGATTAGTTTTTCATTGAGTTGAAACAGGAACTTCCTCCCACTCAAGAATGAGTCTTCTATGTAATGAATGAAGGTTTGTATTTTTACTGGAACAAATGAGAAATTTGGAGATAATTTGTATTTTCCTCTACACAAACCTGAGTCCTTTACTCATACTTCCACGCTATCACCTACCCCTTAGAAACTCCCTGTTGCAGTCAAAGTAGCTACTTAGTGAGAAAGCAGAGGTGCAGGGATACCCCACTCCCAGTCAGGTAATTGCCGGCCACCTGTTTACACCTCGATATAAAAGTGTTAACTTCTGTATTCTCCAGCTTGCTGTTATCTCTCATATGTAAATGATTCGTTTGTATAGCTAGGAAAAATACAATAATCTCCAAATTCATCATTTACTGCTCCTAGAAGGTTGTTGAAAATTTGTTGACTAACTTTCTCATATCTTTGTGAATGTGTTGAATTATTAGAAGCCTACTATCATCCCTAAACTTTTAGATTGTTCAGGATGTGCAAGAAGGCTTTGTGGAAGTAGTGGCTGTGTACTGAAAACATTCATTAAGACTTTTAAACTTTTTTCAGGGGTGTTGCTGTAGGAAATAAGCTGAAGAATCACATGAATACTTCATCTCATTTCATACATAAAGGTAGGAAGCCAATCAGAAGTTGTTGCCTTATGCTTCCATTAGAACAAATTTATGGTTCAGAATTATAACTTTAGTAAGGTAGCAGTACCTGCATTATTAGCTCACTTCACACAACAGGAATACATATTTGTTCCTAAACGAATTCAAACTTTCGTCCTTGAATTGATTGATTCAAGTGCAGTTGGAACTCTGCAGTTAAAGCTTATAGAAGTGTTGGCAGTAGCTGGCAATTACAGGCTGGTGGTTGGGAAAACATTCCCCCATGCCTGTACACTGAACAGTCACTTTCATTTCTACTGCTGAATAAGACATGCTTTTAAACTTGTCTTTTAGAATTTTGTTTCTTTAATTCTTGATCAAGTCTTGAGGCCAGGAGATTCACCCATTCCTTTAGTGAAACAAGTGAACCTCTCCTTCAGGAGGAGTCAGTAAGTTTTCATATCTGGTTCCCATTGATGACGCTGTACTGTGACTTTGGATTTAATCCCTCGAAGGGGAATAAAACTTCAACGTCATATGACTGAGCGGCCGGCTGATATTATATCCTTGAGTTAGACTTCCCCTTGTTTGTCCAACCCCCAACGAGTCCGAAAAGAAGATGGTATTGGGAGGAAAAAGTTCTTCTTGAAAGAGAGGCTGTTCTTCCTCTATATATGATGGGCACACTCATGAGAAATATGTCTTCGAGTGGCCAGTGTTTGGACTCTGAATCATTGTTTACGGATGAATGCCCTACACCAACTACCAGGAGCACACAACAACAGCGCACTCTCGTACTAGCATGCTTAACATTAATGAGCCTGTGGCGCACACAAAAACAGTGCGGTCCCACACTAGCGATCTCAACTCTAGTTTAAAGGTTTAAAGCCCACTCATGAATGACATGGGCAAAAGACAGTGACATTGCCCTATCAAGCAGGACAATGCCCTAGAGACTAACCATACACACATATGATCAGCACCCAATCCCCCTCTCCACGCAACCTAGGACCAAGGATGGCCAGGCAATGGCTGTTGATGACTTGGCTCCCCCTATAGGTTGCAGCGACCAAAGAAACTAACGAGTTTGAACAGGATTCAAACCCCAGTCGGGCGTTCACTAGTCAGGGACATTACCACATCGGCCACCCCAATGCTTCAGGCTATCCCATGGATCAAGGTGCAGCTCCTTTAATGGATTCTCCTCAAGGGGAGATATTTACTTACTTCTTGAACATGCCATTGCTATTACTCACACCCGTTCATCAATTCCAAGGGTAGCGATGATAACAAATTTGCTCATTTGAAGCACTTGCTTTGGCGCACAGTGTGAAAACATGCTAGAAATGCGTGCTCTCTTATTCCCTTCCCAGAATGACAGGAGATAGCTGATAAAGAACCATGCCAAGGCACAACTTCCACATGCATTCAGTTGGATCATGACGTCGCTGAATGGAAGGAAACTACTACTGTACGAGTATATGGTCTTATCATTAAGTGTGCTCGGTCTAGGCATGTAATTAGGTGTTTTTGTACATACTGTCGGTTGAAAGAAAACTGGCTGCCGCCCTTCCTTTTCGTCTATTGGACGACTAATCCTTTAAGACTGATCGATAAGAGTTTCATGTAAGTTACTCCTACTGTTACTCTCCCTGTGGGAGAGACAATGTTGTCAAATCCTTCTCTGAGGATGAAGAAAGAGACTACGAGATTATGCACATCTAGGCAAGCTCCATCTCGCATGCTTGCGATTGTTTGCTCCTAAGGGAGTGCCATCTCACCTATTCTCTCACCCATTAGAGTGATACTAGGAAGGCTCCTAGGTGTTCGCGCACTTTTAATAGAGCGGCATCTCACCTGTTCGCATTCACACACTGCAATATTAACTACTCGCCATTAACCAAATACCATCTAACCTGCTCGTGATCAATCATGCACCATCTCATATACTCGTGATCGATTGTGCACTATCTTACTTACTTACAATTGACTGTGTACCATCTTAACTGCTTGCTAGATCATGCTCTTATGACAGAACCTCTGCTGGCACTCTTATTTTTATTTTTGGGTTTATAGCACTCATTCATCTAACCTAGAGCAATCACATGCATGTGCTCTCCTATTTATTCACACACAAGTCTGCTTACTGGTTGGCACGCAAGGTTCAGATCACAATTACTTCATCATGCGGTACACACTCATCGATTTTTGGTCACACCTCTGCACTTAAGTTCTCCCTACTGAGGTGCACGTTTTCTAGATCAGCTACCCTATACTGGGCAACATTTGCCCTTTTGAAAGCTACTCTCATCTGATAAGAGCTCACATTCAACTTCTAGTAAGGCAAGAAACTTGATAATTCCTGGCTCACCAGTAAATTATCTGAGGGGAGAGAATACTCCTTCGAGTATAAAAATTGATAGGTGATACAAGTGTTTACACACCTACCTGTTCTCTCACAGAAATTAATGTGCACACTACGAGTAGGAGTAAGACCCTCGCCCTTATCTTCTTTCCATACAAAGTATCCTCTAGCTTTCAGGAGAGTGAGGCAAAAGATGCGTACAGTAGGGTCCCGAATTATGCGAGAATTTGGTCGATTAATGACCTCGTGTAAATGGAAAATCGCGAATTTCGAAACACAACTAACAGAAATAATTCCATTGTGGCCATGGCAACCAGCAATTTGCCTATTCAAATGTGTTTACTACCCATTTCCAATACTTTCTTTGTACTATACTGTATTTCTTTATAATATCAAATTGTTTTTGTAAATAAATAAAACATTTAATATACTTTAAAGTTCTAATAACTTGAAAAATGGTCAAAATTACAACCAGGATAGGTGTAAACACCATATATTTCCCGTTACAACACAACCCAAAATACAGACAAATTTTAATGTTTGTCATATCTATTGTATAATACAACTGGTGAATAGCAAAACCATCACTCTATAGACTAGCTTGTTGTATGATTGAAAATCCAGAATTATCAAAATAAAGGCGATTTTATATCATGCGTTTCCTAAACACGCTAAAAAGCACAATAGAAAACGACAACCAATGTTTTGTTTACGTTTAACTCTGATCACAACGAAGAAACAGACGCATTTATACATCTGTGTTTTTGAATTGACAGCAATTTTACCAAGTATAGATTATATGTTGAATTTGTTATTACCAATGTTCTAATTATTTTTTATTAGAACTTTCAAATAAATGAAATGAATGCCATTTATGAAATGTTTTTCTTTATGATGCCGCCTGAAACGGAAACCTTCCATTTGTTTACGCTCCATCTTCGATCATAATAAACAAACGAATGCATTAAACACACATGATCTAAGTCATAACTAATGATATTACAAACATTTAGTAAACATTATGTTATTACAAATATTTTACTTACCGTATCCATATAAATTCCTAAATTCGTAGCAAAGCTGGAATTTTTTTTTTCCTTATGCGTTTAATCCACAACAGCAAACTGCCGCTAATGACAGAGTGATAACTTACGATAATTCTAAACTGTTACGAAAGATAATTGTCCTTTCCATATCCAAAATACTTTTCCTTACTTCAGTTATAAGTCAACTTGTACCCACCTCAATTATGGATCTATATGCAAAAAAGGTAAAAGAAGAAAGTACTAGGCCTATTTTTAAAGTCACCGAACAATTAGGTTACCGCTATAACGTTCGATGTGAGAGAGAGAGAGAGAGAGAGAGAGAGAGAGAGAGAGAGAGAGAGAGATGGTTTTAAAGTACTAAACAATAAATATGATAGGTTATAACACATTGGTGTTTATGTAATATTAACTGTATAGATGGTTTGAATAAGTTAAGAAATGGTGTAAACAATTCTTTGTTATTGTATTCGCGCGGAAGCTAGACATCAGCTGATGTGATCACAGCCAAAAGTAAAACAAAAATAAGTTAGCAATACTCGATTTTTAAAACACACCCGAAATTTAACAACATAAGTACATGTTTTATTATAGCGCAATTGACATTTAAAGAGTAAAGATTTTCTGGAATAGAATGGTGTTTCCTAAAAAATAGTGGTTTGCGGACGAAATCGGTTACCGTATTTTAAGCTATGATTGAAATGGATGTATACACGGTATAATTTTTTCGTTTTGTATTTAATTGACACTTCAAGAAAACCAATTTTGGTTTCTTCATCTATTTGTAAGTATTGTATAACGAGAGAGAGAGAGAGAGAGAGAGAGAGAGAGAGAGAGAGAGAGAGATTATGACGCAGAAGGTTACAGACCTAGAACAGGGGAGTGATGAGATAGGCTGGGTGGACTGGCAGGGGAGACGGTAGGAGACGGGGGAAGGGGGGATTTGGTTGCCAGTGGCTAAAAATAGATTCTGAAAGACGGTAAAGGGAAAAACGAATCCCATCGAATAAACAGAATAAGGAAAGGGAATAAGATTCAGAGGAATAATAGATATAATGGAATGGAAATGACTAGATGGTGTTAGTTGTGATAAGAATAATTTAGATATTTGAAATAAGAGTGTCTGAGGAGGTATAGAAGGAATTCGTGATAAATATAGAGGAATATCAAAGGATACAGTTAGTTTGCATTAAAGGGTTTGTTATCGTTTATCGGCAGTGAATAGCCTAAACTTCGGTAACGAGTCGTCAATATTTTGTCATATTTTAAACAGTAGGCTATACATTTGATTTGCAAACATTGGTTTTGTAGAGTAGACGGTAAAATAAACTCTAGAGAGAGAGAGAGAGAGAGAGAGAGAGAGAGAGAGAGAGAGAGAGGAGAGAGAGAGAGAGAGAGAGAGAGATTTGATGGCAGAAATCTCTCTCTCTCTCTCTCTCTCTCTCTCTCTCTCTCTCTCTCTCTCTCTCTAGAGTTTATTTTACCGTCTACTCTACAAAACCAATGTTTGCAAATCAAATGTATAGCCTACTGTTTAAAATATGACAAAATATTGACGACTCGTTACCGAAGTTTAGGCTATTCACTGCCGATAAACGAACCCAGTCTACTCGTGAAAACCTTGAACGCCCAGAGGGAAAAATAAGGCTTTTAAATATACTGTACTAAACAAAAATAATGCTTTAATATACCATCATTAACACTACCATTACAATTATCGTAAGGTTAGAGAAAGATAAAGATTGCCGAGAACGTAACCACATTTCTGTTTACATTTTGTCAGCTGGACTCGCACAGTTAACAGTTGATTTCATTGTTGTGGAATTTTATCCTTAAATAGGCTATTCATCATGAAATTATGTTAATGAAATGTAATGTTAATATTGTTTTGTAACATTTATTATAAATCACCGTATTTAGGGCTACCAATATACTTAAAAAGACTATAGATTTGATACATTTTGTAGTGCTTGACTCGCGAACTTTGAACAGCCTCGTGGATACAGAAAATTTATTTTTGAAAAATAGCGATCGTGGAAAAGGGGAATCGTGTAATTCGAACACGCTTAATTCGGGACCCTACTGTACTAAAAATCGTTCCCATAGCAACCACTCGTTGGCCTCATACTGAAGGAGTTGCCCTTAACCGAATGCTAGTACTGCCGGGCTTTTCAAGGCAGAACCATTATTACATAACGCAGGCCTCTCATCTAGCTCCCTTGCCTCTGGACCAAGCCATTGGTACCCTGTGGCATGCACAATCAATAATGAGTGGTGGGGAAAGTAAATGACTTTTACATTGTAAAAGGGCTTTATTTTCTAAGTTACTTGATATAGAATGAGCATAAATTTTCTTGCAATTAGAGTCTTCAAGTACATATTTACCTGTACTTGATATATGAATCTTTTGTTCAATTTCAAATTACTTCGATGATCTTAATTTTTCACAAGTTGTAGATAACAGTTGAACAGTTTTACAGTTTGTCAGGACATGCTCGGAGAGAAAGGGCACAGAGGAGAAGGGCTATGTTAATCACAATACTGTACTAAGTTACAATGAGATAGCTTTTGGGTGTCTTGTCGAATGTCAATGCCAGCCATGTCTGAAGATCTATCAAGGCTGTGGTCCCACTGACTTCTGCCTACTGCTTACTCTTCTTATGGGCTGCTCATTCATGGGGGCTGTGGGTACCTCCCTGAACTCTAGGTCGCAGTGGCGGGTGATACAACTGTATCTGGTTGTTACTAGCCTCCGTCCATCCCCTCTCCCCGGGTACTACCTGTAAACATACAAAATGGACTCAGAACATTTTACGCTCTGTTAGCAGATTAATGACGCCAGCAAGATATTGATTCAAGCTTGCTTTCCTTGCCCGGCTCGTGGAGACGAGGTCACAGGTTGACAATCGTCTGCCCTGTTTTCTAAGAATTTATATTATTGTAGATGGCTAAGTTAGAATTTACTAAAATTCCCTTTTAATTTGTGACAAAATCCCCCTTTACCAAACTCCAGACTCCTCTAAGTATGTGGTATTTTAATGTTACTCTAAGTCAAAGAAAATGCTGTAAATTTTCAAGAAAAAGCACAACCCCACTGCACATTAGTGTGTGCAAAATAAGGCTCTTCTCCACCCCTATTCGAGAAGACTTTACGGTGCGAGGTGTGGTTTCCCTTAATGGTGTGATTGGGGAAAGTCTCACCTCCCGTGACTCTTCTGAGGGCGGGAAAACTTCGTCCGAAGGTGAGGGAGAAAAGTCTGAGGGGGAAGAATGCCTGCCTTGAAGATTTACGAGGAGACAGCTACGACCTCGTAGAAGTTACCTCGTCTGAAACTCCTCTTTTCCTCATCGGGGGAGTGGATGTAGCCAAGGATTTGTGGCTCAACTCAGAGAGAACAGCTTAAAAGCCTGTGCTACCGCTCTGATTAGAGTCCTAAACTAGGCTGCCGGCTGACGGCTGCGCTGTCAGACACTCCCTCTGGCGGGGAAATCGTCTGTAAAAAGATAAGGAAGGCATGTCCCTGCGCTGTTCTGTGCTTGGGGGTGGGGGGGTGGGGAATGTGGTGATGGCGCCCTTACCGTGCGATGTCCGGCAGCCTCGCGCGGGGGAGGGTATTGGTGATTGCGCTAGGGAGCGCGCTGGGGAATACCCGGGGGTCGCGCGCGAGAGACTGTCGAAGCGCTGATGCGGGTGCGCCGGAATACCCTGGGCTCGCGCGCGGGAGATTGCTGAAAAGGCTCGCACGCTCGCGGGCGCGCGGGGCGAGACTTCATAGAGTGCGCAGGAATTATATTGATGTGCAGGATCAGAAAGAAGAGCCCGTGTGGACCAGAATGTTGGAGCGTGCTGCAGCATGTAGGAGTTTGTTGGCGCGCGCGCGCAGAAGACCATCTGTGCGCGCGAGCACGCAAGACTATTGGCGCGCGTGCGGGAGACCATCGGTACCCGCGCGCGAAAAGGATTGTCGGCGCTTGCGCGCGTAAGAAGATCGTTGGCGCTTGAAGATCATCGGCGCTTGCGCGCTTAAGAAGATCGTCGGCGCTCGCGTGCGTTAGAAGATTGGCGAGCGCGAGCGTTAGAAGATTGGCGATCCCGCGCGGGAAACCATAGGTGCCCGCGCGCGGACGATCGTCGGCGCTTACGCGCGTAGGAAGATCGTCAGCGCTTGCACACGAAAGAAGATCGTTGGTCAAGAAGATCGTCGGCACTGGAGCGCGTAAGAAGATCGTCGGCGCTCGAAGATCGTTGGTGCTTCCGCGCGAAAGAAGATCGTCGGCGCTTGCGCGCGCGTACGAACATCGTTGGCGTAAGAAGATCATCGGTGAGCACGCGCGCGCGCGTTTATGCAGGGTCAGCTGACAGGACGATCAGGAACTGGGATGTGTCCTTAAAAAGGGGCGGTCATCCCCCGATGAGGACCGTAGGCAGGACTGCTTCAGAGTCCAGAGCCGAAGTCCTTCGTTGCAGTGCAAGGAAGCGCTGGAAGAACGGTAGGTCAGCTGGCTCAACACTGGAAGATCTGCTTGATACTCTGAGGAAGGGTCTCTCTGAGAGACCTTTTCTGCGAACGGGAGAGATGCCCTTCGTAGAAGAGACTAGGAGACACTCGCAGGCTGAATCACTGGTGAGCGCCTGTGTGCTATCTCAGGAAACTCCAACGATGTGCGCTGATGCGTAGGTAAACGTTGGCGCGCAGTCCCTGGAACAGGATGTCTCTGGATGGCAGTCTCAGGAAAAGCAGGAAGAGCAGGCGAGCGCTTGCGCGCAATTGCGTACGAGCGCGCCGGAGAACGTTGGCGCGCAGGGGATACCTGGCGCTTAAGGGACTTACTCACAATGTGAGAAAGCCCCTTTTGTCCCGAAGGGACCGGTGCCCGTTGGATAACGGGGTGTGTGGTCGCCCACAGCGTCAGCAGCCAGGAACGGAGACGGCAGGACAGCAGGTCTAGGAGATGGCTGGTCTAATCAGGAACAATCCTCTGCAGAGGGGTCTCTATGAGTGGCCTCTCGCGCGAACAAGAGGGGTGAACACTTCGTAGAAGAGACTTGAAGACACTGGTGATGGTGCCCCTTAGGGCCGTTGGATCAGCATGCTGACCTATAAGGAGCAATCCTCCGAAGAGGAGTCCTTAAGAGTGGCCTCCCTCGCGAACGAGAGAGATCACCAGAATGATCCTGCAGCTGCTCAGCCCCTTGAGCAAAGCTGCAGGTGCGACCGCTCAGCTCCAAGAGCATAGCCACCTGAAGTTTTCATGCGCCCAGCCTTGCAACCGCACAGCTCCTTGAGCATGGTTACAAGTGCGGTCGCTCAGCACCAAGAGCATAACCACCTGAGGACTAGGAAAACCCATCCAGATATTATTAAGGTATGAGAAGTTCCCCCTCTACAGGGGGAAGCTTTCACACCTGGGAAGCGAACCACCCTCTAAGATGAACTGAAGAGTTGACAGTTGTCACGGGAGGACTTCTAAGAGAAGGGATAACGCCTATGACGATGTCCTAGAGAGACGGCAGCGACAGCAGATTCCCCAGGCACAAACAGGACAGCTCTGCCTCATTGGCACACTTTAGTCAAACGAAGAAAAACTGCATAGTTAACTGAGAAAATAAAGTTAAATAATTATTTAACAGAAATTCCCCCGGGAGGATCTCCGAAGAGTAACCCCGAGGGAAAAGCAAAACATAAGAATTAAAAATTAAGTATGCGCCCTCCTCCCCCACTGACATTCACAGGAGAAGGGGGAGGGCGGAGAACTGTAACAAAAAGAGAATTATAATTATGTAATTCATCTAAGAATGATCACAAATAGTAAGAACCACTGACCCCCGAAGGGAAGTGTTCTCCACAGAGAAGCTGAAAAGTTAAAAATACAATTACATTTCATTAAAAATAATTGAGACAAATAAACGGAATAGCAACCCAACCCGCAACGGGAAAGAAGCTTCCGTAATAGTACTTAGTAATAGTAAGAGGTGAACGACCTGGAGTAGAGAGACCGTAGTTAATCTAAACTCCCACATTCCCTTCGCTGAGAATCCAAGTTCCCCGTAGGAAAGGAGGAACAGCGAAGATAATAGATGAACGAAGAAAGTCCAGCGATGACGATTCCCCACTGCGGCTGAGTTAACGGAAAGCCGAAGGAACTACCGAAGGACCAAGAGGGAGAGGCCGTACCCCATGACATGAAACTGCGGTGGCCTAGCACTACGGCGGTGACGTTGTCGTACACTACACACACAGCACAAACACTGAAAAGAAAACTTACTACATTTCTATACACAAATATATACATAAACATAAAGAATGTTTATATATATATTACAAGTATAAGAAAAAGTAAGTAAAAAGACAAAAAGCATTAATGGCTGTCAAAGAGGCGAGGGTGAAAGCGGACACGTCCGATCACCACCCGAGCCAAAGTAAAAGTGAGCTCAGCACACAGGTGTGTGAGGGGGGAGGGGTAGCAAGCTACCCCTCCCTACCCCTCGCTAACTAGCGATGGGGGTAGTAAACCCTCGTTAAAATTCTAATGGCTCGTCTTTTCAGCTATGCCGAAAGTAATACCCATATTAAATAGCGTGGTTTGTATTTCAGTTACGGAACAAATCAATTAGACACGCCCTGAAAATGCACAGTAGTTAAAAGTTTAAACTGCAGTTCCGGCATTGGTGAAATCATACTTCTGTTAAAGGTCAAAGGTTTGTATGGTTAGGATAAATACAAATTACTTTTAAAATTTGTGATACTAATGAGAAAACTGTTTTTACATTTAATAATTTTGAGGGCATTATTTATGTAATTTTCACGTACTGTATTTTATTTGCAAAATTGCATTGAATAACAAAAGAATTCATACAATTTAGTCTGTCCAGTCATTAAACACTTTGGAGAGAATTTGTCATAAAACTATTTGATAATTTTAATGCATAGTTTTGTTTTTATGTTTGATTTTTTCCAACCTTGGAATTTGGCAGGGCTGTGGCCTTAAAAAGATTTTGGTTAAAGAGACGACTTCTAAAACTCTCATGTGCATTTATTTCTAGAGAGACGACATTTACATATTTCTTCTATACACAAGAAAGATTTCAATTTGAAGAAGGTAAGCTTTTTTTAATCATTAGCGTCTAGGTTTGGTATTTAAAATTCACAAAAAGTATGTGGGCTTTTTTAGTCATTAATGACAAAAAGGAATTTGAATGTTGATGAAGATTTTCATTTTTCATAATACAGGTCTAAACAGAAAGCTATTTTTTCAAATTTAATAAAAAAAAATTCTTTTTTCTTTAGCAATGTGATATCATATCTGTGGTCCACAATACTCTACAAAATTATTGGAGAAGAATTTCTACAGAAGAATCAGTTACAAATTTTTATGTGGATGTAAGTACTGTACTGTAGAATTCTTTGTTATCCCCAATATATTTTTTTCTTACGGTACACTATGATACAAAATTGTAAATGGCATTTATACTCCATAGATAAAAATCTTTTTGATAATACCTGGTGCCTGTTTATGTGGAGGCAGAGAGAGCAATCCAAAATGTTGATTAATCAGAGAGTCTGGGAAGAGCTTTCTAGGTGAATATAGAGCTGATATCTCTGGAGTATATAATCATGTAGAATTTTGTGTGCCCTCACAAACAGAAAATATTTTGTACCACAAACATATGACTTATAATTGTCCTATATCTATAATTTTGAATATCTAGAATACTTTATACATTTCTTTGATAATCACTGAAATGGGACATTAGTATTTACCAGTAGGATAGCCATCTCTCTCCATTTCGTTCATACTGCAACTACTTTCTCTTACTGTTCCCCCAACTACAATTTCACAGTCCAGTGTATTTCCAAAATTACAGAAATGTTATACCTCCCTAAGACCTCATTATTCATAATAAGGTTTTCATTTTGTCTCTATTCCTCCTGTGCTATTGAAATACATTTCAGATTTAAAGGCTTAAGGAGTGGTACAGACCAACCATATATATATATATATATATATATATATATATATATATATATATATATGTGTGTGTGTGTGTATATATATATATCCCCGTGAGCAGGGAGCAGGCCCAGACAGCCGCGCACTTGACCCGCATGACTCGGGCCCGGCATGGAGCCACCTCGCTGCTCAGCCCGCGACATGGGGTCCGGTCCTGCTCGACCAGGCTAGCTCTCGCGCATACCAGCCGTGCGAGGTGCAGCCAACCCCCATGCTTTCTGGCCGTGTAACAGGTGAGGCTGCGCACACCGCTCGCGTGACTAACCCGTCTACACCTCTTGGCGTGAGCGCTGCAGTTCCCAGCAACCCCGCTTGCGCTCGAGCTCCTTCGGGAGCTTCTTGGGGCTCGCAGCGATCAGTCACTCACTCGGTTGCAGTGGGAACCTCAATGCATTCCGTCGGGGGTTAACCCTGACAGGGTCCTTCCTCGACTCCTGAATACACGCCTGATTCAGTCTTAGGACCAGAGCGAGTGTATTCATGGGGATGTCATCATTCGTGTAGCATGTCGCTTCCCCTACACCTCCGGATGTAGCGGGACCGAGGGATCAGCCACCTCCACAACCTTCACCTGCCTTGGAGACATAAGATCCCGAGGTGGGGTCGCCGTTTCTAGAGGTCATTAACCTCATGCAGGAGATTAATGGCCTCAGGGCTCCTCCTGCGGTAGTGTCTGAGGATGAGTGTACAGCCTTGGAGATCCTATGGGGAGCTCCCGTAGGCAGTTCATGGCCCATCACACTACCCTGGTCGAGACAGGCTGCTTGAGCATTAGACTGAGTGAGAGACCAGATCGCAGGACCTGGTGACTCACTTAGGAGCTATGGTTCGAACAAGCTTCTCCCTCAACCACTCCAGTGACAGAAGAGGTACTATATCACAGAGTCTTCTGTGCTTTGTCCTCTCCCTCTCGACCCCGTGGTCGGAGCGCTTGCTGGGGGCTCATCGGTCGAGAGTTTGAAATCTCAGTGTGTCTCCTTCTCGTCCTCTGAGATTTCAACTATGGAGTCCATCTCTGTAGGTGCTCTCCAGGCTGCTTCGTGGCTCGACCACTGGTGTGGTACGGCCACAGTGTTCGCGCGGGACACCAAGCTCGCTACCCCCGAACACATGGTGCAGTACAGGAACCTAGCTTTGTCTGGTGGGAAAGCTGTAACTTTTCTCTTGGACCAGCTTGCTACCCAGTATGCTAATCTGATCCTCAAAAAGCGCGAGGCAGTAGTCGCTCGTTTGGGGAGACAGATTGGTTCAGGAGAGGCCCTGGTACACAGGAACGCTCCTATTAGAGCTGCAACTTCTCTCTTTCCATCAGAGGAAGTTCGGGCCGTGCGGGATAAATGGCGCGCCTCGACTTAAAGGACTCCATTATCCACCAGGCGCAGGCTGCGAGTTTCAAGGGACCTGGTCCCGCGAAACCGTCCGCGGGCAGGCCGAGTCAGGCCAAGCCCATGGGTATTAGCAAGGGTACCGCTGGCCGTGCTCCTGATGCTCCTGAGCAGCCGATACCTGCTCTTGTTCAGAAGGGTTCTGCTCCCAAACAGACCTTTCAGCCTCCCTCCGGAGCTCCTCCACGTCGTGGAAAGAACAGGGGGAAGCGAGGGAAAGGGAAATGCTGAGAGTGGCTTTCCCCTTCCCATGCTGATGAAGGTAGGGGGATGCCAATCGCGCCATTGGGCGATGTGGCAGCTCCTCTGGGCCCAGGAATGGGTAGTGTTGACCCTTCGTGAAGGGTACAAGCTTCCATTCGTGCTTCATCGCCTCCCCATATCCTCCACACCAATATTGTTCCACATGTATGCTCCAACATCTCCGAAGTCTCTGGCCTTGTAGGCGAAGGTCCAGGAAATGTTGGAGAAGGATGCGCTAGATGTCGTGCACCATCAGTCACCAGGGTTCTACTGTCGTCTCTTCCTTGTCGTCTCTTCCTTGTCGAGAAGGCGACAGGAGGTTGGAGACAGATCATCGACCTTTTGCCATTGAACAAGTTTGCTCAGCAAACTGCATTCAAGATGCTGACAGTTTGCACTGTGCTGTTAG
The DNA here is from genome assembly GCF_036898095.1 of Palaemon carinicauda. Taxonomy (NCBI): domain Eukaryota; kingdom Metazoa; phylum Arthropoda; class Malacostraca; order Decapoda; family Palaemonidae; genus Palaemon; species Palaemon carinicauda. The sequence continues at coordinate 62,949,963 of NC_090750.1, read as the reverse complement.
CCATCAGGCAGTACAATTTCATGCTTTTGATAGACTTGAAGGACGCGTACTTTTAAGTACCAGTTCATCAGTCGTCTCGAAAGTGCCTCCGATTCACCTTCCAGGGGACAGTGTATCAGTTCAAAGTCGTGCGCTTCGGACTGTGCATAGCTCCCCAAGTGTTCACGCGAGTGTTCACGAATTCCTATATTAAATGATTACGGGTTTGTATAGCTAGGAAAAATACAATTTAGGACAAATTGTCATTTTATCGTTATTATACAGATAAAATCTCCCAAGTTTATCGCTAAGGTATATCTCTGTAATGTTTAACCCTTTTACCCCCAAAGGACGTACTGATACGTTTCACAAAAGCCATCCCTTTACCCCCATGGACGTACCGGTACGTCCTTGCAAAAAAATGCTATAAAAATTTGTTTTTCATATTTTTTGATAATTTTTTGAGAAAATTCAGGCATTTTCCAAGAGAATGAGACCAACCTGACCTCTCTATGACAAAAATTAAGGCTGTTAGAGCAATTTAAAAAAAATATACTGCAAAATGTGCTGGGAAAAAGATAACCCCCTGGGGGTTGAGGGTTGGAAATTTCCAAAAACCCCGGGGGTAAAAGGGTTAAGTGTAGAATGTAAGGCTTAACATTTTATCTTTTCATTGGTGTCTCAGTAAAACCAATAACATTTATAAATTTTACCTGTTGATACTGTATCTGATTTGTAATTTGTTTTTCTGTTACAGAAACTTTTCTTGTATGTTCTTGTGTTTACTTAGTGTTTTTATTTTGTGTGAATTTTTCTTTTGTTTGGTCCATTGTAGTACTGTATATATACAGTAAATGGGTTCATAAGGTAAAACTTACAAAATGACTCAATTTAGATTCAAAATGATGATGAAGTTCGGTAGTGATTAGTCCCTCTTTGTCACATCATTGTCACATCCTATTTTCTTTCAGAGAGCAAGAAAGTTATGCCATGTATATTTAAGCAGTATGGGAGTAATTGAAATATCAACTGAAATCGTTCTCGAAAAATGGTTTGAAGCTTCCGAGGGGATTGACAATACCGATTATTGGGCTCCGTTGCCATCTCTGCATCAAGACCCACCATCATATGAGTCGGCTTTGTTTTCCGCTGCTATAGCACTTTGGCATATTAGCTGCATCAATGAGCTATGTAGAGCAGAAGGTGAGAGTTATACTGTATTTAGTTTTGCTGCGTAGATTGAAGGACAGCCATACCTGAAAGTCAGGTATTTTTCAGCAATGTAAGATATATACAAAATTATATTTCATGTTACTGCCTAATATAAACTATTTTGCTAAAAAAAAGAAAACAACTTTTCATATCTTAGTTCAAGAGTGTTTTTATATCCATCCAGTAATACATAATTATGTTTGTAACACAGGGTATGATTGTAAAATGACCCAAGCTGACGTAATAGAATTTAGTTTAGCCTACTCTACTTTAACAGAAAAAAATCTTTTGGAAAGTCTTGACAACTGGTAGGCCTATACCGAAACTAGAATTCAATAGGTCTTTCAAATTGTTTAGTTGGTTTCATGTACTATTCATAGTATTACAATGTGTTTTTCTTATTTTTGAGAGGTAAAGGGCTAGTTCATGGATCAGCATAATTTTGTGGTGTTAGTATTGTTGTGAAATCTAGATGTTTTTTTAATCTTGTACCTTACATGCATACATATACAGAACTGCAGTATTGTTATATAGCCTTTTCATATGAAAGTTGTTCTTGATTTATTCTCTGCAAATTCATTTTATACTTTTTCTTTATTACAGAATTTGTGGATAGCAACCTTTTGAGAATACTAAAGCAAGTAATAGAAGAAAAGGACATGATTACTACTCCAGTTGTCTTGAAGATCTTAGCCAATTTATCAGCAGTAAAGGATAATCATAAAGATTTTACTAAAACAGGTACTGTTATAAATACACTGTACTGTATATTGTTTTTTTAGAAAAGAATCAAGTTTTTCAAACAAACTTACTACACAGAATTAGTCAACACTCATGGTCTTCGCTAATCCTGATTCAAAAGAAAGTTGCTGGCTGAGAGTACTGTCCTGAGGTCCAGGTTAGCAAAGAATCTAACATTTATTGTAATGGATACAATTAACCGAGAAAAACTGTGGTTGAGAGACTGGAATTTTGATTAAAAGTACTGTACTGGCAAGTCCCACTTTATGATTGGGATAGGTTAATTGTAAACCAATCATTAGATAATTTATTGTCTGTTTACAGCATTATTAGATGTTTTGAATGCCAAACATTTCTAGACAATTGGAAATGACAAGGAAGCAATCATGAAAGAGCCTCCATCCTTCTACAGTGAGCTTATTTGCAATAAGTCCAGTGTATGGGTGATTACCCAGTTATATGAAATCATCTAGGCCAAGAAAAAATACACGAAAACAGAAATTAAGTGGGAAATCCAAATGAAAAATAGACAGAATTTAAAAAGTATTATTTGTCACTTGCCAAAAACCCCGACCCAATCAGGAGCACTTACATATCTGGAATATAAGTGTAGTACTGTATGCACACATAATTAATTAATCAAAATATGGGATCATTTGATGATAAGAAAATGCTCCTAATGAAATTGAAATGATAGAAAGGAAAAGGTACAGAGTAGGAAGAAATAATTGGGATTGTGCTCTCAGTGAACCTCTAACAATTAAGGACTTGTATATCATATACAGTAAGTGTTTTACTTTATACATACAGTATGTGTACAGTATTATTATTAAAAAAAGCGTAGAATGTGTTTCAAGATAAAAAAATCCTAAAATGAAATAGATAAAAAAAAACATAATCAAATTATTCAGCACTTTGAGGGGACAAAAAGAATCAAGCATATTAACCCTTTTACCCCCAAAGGACGTACTGGTACGTTTCACAAAAGCCATCCCTTTACCCCCATGGACGTACCGGTACGTCCTTGCAAAAAAATGCTATAAATTTTTTTTTTTCATATTTTTGATGATTTTATGAGAAAATTTAGGCATTTTCCAAGAGAATGAGACCAACCTGACCTCTCTATGACAAAAATTAAGGCTGTTAGAGCAATTTAAAATAAATATACTGCAAAATGTGCTGGGAAAAAAATAACCCCCTGGGGGTTAAGGGTTGGAAATTTCCAAATAGCCTGGGGGTAAAAGGGTTAAGTTATGGGGATGTGAGTGACCTATTTCTCGTAGAGAATTCAGGATTTGCTATTTTATTTTGTAAAGGTTTAGATTCTATTAATAGCACTTTTTTTATTTGAGGATACTGTAGTGTTGTGTAAATTGCATAAAAATCACAATTAAACCATTTCATAATTTCACCACCAAGTTACAACTGCGATACCTCTCCTCCTCCCTTCCATCCCCTCTTCCCTGTTTGACAGTAGGCTGTTCCTTTTACCTCCTCAAGTTTTTACCAATAACGAGTTTTATTGATTCCATTTTTTTCGTAGATTTTTGGTATTCGAAGAAAGTTTTCAACAACATGGTTTTTTTATGCTTAGAATATTTTATCACATTTTTTTTTTAAATGTGCGAAAAATTACAAAATTATACTACGTGCATCCGAAAACAAGTTCCAGTCATTGACTTTGGCAAGTGTTGTTATTAGATTTAGACTTACAACCACAATACTTTATAATCTCCTTATTCGTTAACATAATTTGTTGACAAAACATATATCTGATGGAGAAATTTTGGTTAGTAAATAAGTTTCGATTCACATTACTCAGTAATTATTTGAAAACAATGATGCTATTTGTACAAAATACTTCCAACCAATCAGCTTGTAGGAAACTTTTCCGAGCTTAAAGGGCACCCCTGCGAATGGGTGCAAGTCTGCCTCATTAAAAAAAATTGAGTGTAAAACCTGTATTCCCCCACCTCTCAAGCTTACATGAGCCATGTAACCAATTCTTTGCTCATCCGGTCAAGTACTCTATTCCTCACACCAGTGAGGTACTGGCTTGTTGAGTTTCTAAGCCTTGTGGCATGTACAATTAGCTTCCATTATTTCATAATATCTCTTGGGATTTTTAGTGTTTGATATTGAAGCAGTGAATGTTCATGGTCCTGTCTTATGATAATTGGAGGCCTGAAAGATACAGTACCTTGATAAGAGATTCCGAGTCTTCATCATCTTGGAGAGTTTTAAGGGCTTGAGAAATATTACTAAAACACTTTCCCTTAAACACAAAAAGGGTTTTTCTCTAGATGTGTTCAGTATGTGAATGGGGCGTCGTTATTTTTTATCAAGTGAGTAATGCTCTCAAACTATTGAATAAATATAGTAAATAATTTTGTTTCTGCTTTTTGTTGGTTTGATTTTTCTTTTAAAGAACCATTGAATGTACTTGCAGGGTTGGTAGATGTCCTTAATGTATTTTCTGAAAGCCCCCATCCTGAACTTTTCCTTCCTGCATGGCGGGGCCTACATAATCTTAAGCAATCAAATGAAGAAATGGTAGATGGACAGGAAGTCTACGTTGAAGGTGTCTATGTTTTCAACCCTCCGTACTTGGATAAGGTATGGTATTTAGCAATGGTTAGATTTTGATGTAAGTATTTTATTTTAGTCATAATGAATACAGTACTAGACTTCATAGCAAAAATGTATTAGGAGTAATAATGTCCAATCCTACTTTGCATTTAAGAAGCCATCGTTATGGGTTATATGGCTCCTGAGATTTATTTCAAGTTATTTTCCTCATGGATGTGAATACCGAAAGGCTAGGCAAATGGTCCCGTGGCTACAAAAATCTGGAAAAGAAAAATAGCAGTAGAAGAGTTCTTTAGTCTAGCAAGCTTGGGATCACCATCTTTGTAAGGAATGTATGTGGAAAGCCTAGATTTGCAATAAGTAAAAATGGAATACCATAGCCTTGCTATGCTCGGTGGCAGCTCAAGAGGAATGGCCTATAATTCTTCAGCTTAGGGGAAATGGGCAGAATATTAACTTAATATGACAAATTCGAAGATAATTTGTATTTTTCCTAACCATACAAACCTTAGCTATTTACATTGGGTTCGCCATTTCAGCTGTGCTATAAGGTAAACCCAATGTAAATAGCGTGGTTTGTATTTCGGTTATGGAACAACATAAAGAAACAGTAAGGTAATTGCTTTTTGTACCGCAAGTAATTTTAGAGAAAGGGTAGGGACATGTCATCTATCAGACAAAATGTCTCATTTAGTCCTCTTCAAAAGGGGAATCAAATAAGGTAATATTATTGTAAAAATTAGGAGATAGAGGACACTTATATACAGCTTTAGTGAGTGGAATCATAAAATGAATCAAAGATATCTTAGAGAAATTTACTGTATTGTACTATGTTTTTGAAATTAGATTTACGAGTTTGAGTCTTATGATTTTTCCTGAATAAAGTAGATTTGAAGCAGTTTTAGGACCAGATCTTGTAATGAGTATTTATAATGCAAAATTAGTATGTTAATACACAAATGCAAACTCTTGTCCTTTAATAGGAAGTATGCTTTCAGTGTAGCTGGAATTCAGCTGTTGAAATTTATAACAAGGTATCAGTAGTTCCTAGCAGGTGGTGGGTCCACCAGCACTCAAAGAGTAGCCACTTTTTTTTTTTTATTTGACGGAGAATGCAGATAGATTCCCGGTGCCATCAATTAGCTGTTTTAATCTTTCTTTTTTTAGATATTTGTTGGGGGTTCATTGTGTGCGAAGAATCTTTGACAGTATTCCTGTTGTTGTTTATTCCTTCACAAGTGGCAAAAATTGTCTGCTTCCACTTAGTTGATGGGAAGGGGCATTGCCCTTCTACTCAGCATCATCTTGTACCTGAAAAGGCACTAGAGATGTATCTCCTGGAGGTGCTGTTTCTTTCCTGAGTTCCTAGGATCTTTTCACTCATCAGTGTCATTACCGGTGCCCTGGAAGCCACACTAGAAAGAAAATTTCAACTTCCTCCTCCACTTCTGCCTCTGCCTCTCCTTTGTCTCTTCACACGCTGTTGAACACGATGGGGACTCTGCCCTTCTTTTCCCCTATATGGATGAAAAAGTCCTAAAGTCATATCGATAGGAGTTGCATTTGCATGACTCTTACTGGTTCCACTGCTTCAGGAGCCCCTTGATTCCTTTTACGAAGAACGAGGAAAAGTCAACCTGTGTGTGGGCTCACTTACTCGCTACTATGTGCACTCTTTAGTGCATTACTATGCACGAACCCCCACAACTGCTTCAGTGCTCTGCTCCTACAGGATTGGAGGCCTCGGCCCTTATGTTCATGCGCATATACAGTAGCACATTACTATGCGAGCTTGTGCTCCTACACGAACGCGCCCTCAACTTTTCTTGCACTCTCTAGCATACTACTATGTTCATGTGTCGGATATCTTTTCCGTATGCGCGTCATTTTTTGCTGGTCATAGTTAGGACAGAAATGGAGGGTGGGATTAATTAGTTCATTTATAGAGAAATTTAACATAAAGTAACTTTCTGGGCTCGAACCTGTGCCGCCCAGTGAATAAGCTCCATTTAAGCACTTATTCTTAGGTAATTTACTGCTAAATATACCAGAGAAAAAATGTAAAGGAGTGCTAGGTTAACTAGCTCGCTCACCTATTGGTGTCGGTATAAAATTGGGCGTATATTCCAGAGGTCCCGCACTATTTAGATTAATCCACGACAGAGAACCCCAATAGAGGAGAGCCGTTCAACCTCACTCGGTACTACTACAATGCATCCGCTCAGAACCCAACTCCTTTTAGCACAACGTTCAAAGTAACCCGCTTTTTTTCTGGTGCTCTCGCTTTTGGATATTTTCTAGTGAATTATGGCTTCTTCGTCGGTTTCCCAGGAGACACCGTCTAAGTTAAGTACCAAGCTGGATTTTACTGTGTTTTGAGCAACCTAGATCGTTTAATATTTATATTATAGGAGTTTATTCTCTTCGTTCATACCGATCTTGCTTGATTTCACTACAGTTGGTACTCCTGTTTTTGAGAGCTTTTAATTTTCACTTGCGGTGTTACTATGTGTATTATTTTTATTATCAAATATTATTTGTTATTGTGAATATTCATTATTTAGCGTTTAGAATCCTCGTGGTTCAAATTTTGGGCCGATATCATTTACGTATCGCTATGGCTGCCGACCGTGCTAAGGCGGCAATGTTATTTTAGCCATCAGGTGTGTCTTTTGTGATTTAATTATTTATGTTGCATGCCTTGCCCAAAAATTTTCAATGTGTTTATTCATATATTTAACGCTATTATTATTATTATAATGAATATTTGTGCCATTACTCCGTTTGATCTGTCTGATTGGGGATCGTCAGTTGGTAGCCCTGCTGCCTCGTATCACGTGATCCTCCCCCACGCTCCCCCTCTAGCTAGGTGGGAGGCTAGACTTCTCCCCCCTCCACTAAGGGACCGTTGCCTTCCCTCCTTTTAGAGGGGGTAGTTAAGTGTTTATGGACTTTGTCCTCCGGGTGGCCCGGCGGTTTAGTCTCTGTCTAGTCTGGTTGGCCACCGGTCTACAGAGTTGGATCCCGGTGTACCCTATTTTATATTCACTTTTCATTCTGGCTTATGTTATACGAAACCCTCCGGGTTCGATTGGCAGTTCTTAGTTACAGTTCCGCCCCCCTATTATTTTATAACATTTCCTATGATGATTATATATGACAGATCACTACCCCGGAGTCCCTAAAGGAATTGGTATTGAATATACCTTTATTTCCCGGCCCGGGGTCTACCCCACCCCGGGAAATCAGACACTATGTGTCTTAATTCCTTGTTTTTGCATCCTTTTTTATGCTCCCGGCTTGACCGGAATGGATGGCTATACTTTAGTTTCAAGTTAGACTTATGTTTAGGCCCGGGACCCCCGGTCCCGCCCCTATGTAAGAATATTATAGTTAAGCTCTAACCTTGCGTTAGACCTATGTTAGGCCCGGGTCCTCCGGACCCGCCCTAAAAAAAAAAAAAAAAAAAAAAAAAAAAAAAAAAAAAAAAAAAAAAAAAAAATTTATTTTATTTTTTACAGTCTAATCTTGTGTTAGACCTATTTTAGGCCCTACTTAAAAGAATAGTATAGTTAAACTCTATTCTTGTGTTAGACCTATGTTAGGCCACTTATAGAATAGTAGTTAGGCTCTAATCTTGTGTTAGACCTATGTTAGGCCCGGGTCCTCCAGACCCGCCCCTAATTAAGAGAATTACAGTTTCTCATATACTATTCTTTTTACAGATGGTGCATTGTCTGACGCCGGCCTGTGCAGCTGTTCTGCACCAGCCTTGTGGCCACTCCGTCTGCCGATCTCACGCCCCTTGTGGGGTTCAACTGGAAGACGTTGTGGTATGGCACCCGGATAACTGTGTGATTTGCTTCGACCTCATCACTACCCTTGGTTCTGACTCGGTGAGTCCCGTTGGCTATATTGCCTTCTTATTTTATTTACTATTAGTAAGATATCTATGGTCTTGAAGGACCATTGGGAGTTTCCCTTTTATAATTCCCACTATTATTTCAGGCATCCCCGGAGCAAAAGTCTGCGGCTCGGGCCACACTGAAGGTGTGGGTTGGTGGTTTTGCCCGGAATGTAAAGTCTAAACGGCCGTACGTCCTATCTGAGGACTACTGCACCATGGTTTACCCCAACGCCAAGTCTTCAGCTGCTGTGGCTAGGCATGTGGCAGCTCCCATCATTGCCCACATTGATGCCACTATAACGGGTCTCATCGACCCAGAGCAAGATCCATCGGACGCCCCCGGAGGTCTGGAGGACAATGTTGCCTCCATGAACCTGGACGTCGAACCAATGTTGCTAGACGAGCCGGATACAGGTAGGGTGGTAAGTGAGGCAGGTGTGTCCGGCGCTGAGATTCCTATCCTCAGCCCCGCTCTTTCTTCTTCTTCTGATCGCTCTTCCTTTCTTGGATTTTCTGGGGACCGTGATTCGTCTCAACGTTCATACCCGGTTCCCCCTAAGGATAAGTCTACTTCAAGGACCTTACCCAAAGCTCGCAAGCCTCACAAGACTTCTCATGGCTCTAAACCTGGTACAAACCCGTCTTCAAAGACCTCTGGTTCCTCCTCTAAGTCTCACGACCCGGGAGTTCCTTCCGCCCCTCCTGCTGCTAGCCCGGGCCTTTCCGAATCAGCTATGCTTCGCATCGTGTCGGAGATGCAGGAAAAGTTGGTTTCGGAGATGCAGTCGAGGATGGACACGATGTTCTCTAACTTCGGTCAGAGAATTGGGGCTTTAGAGCAAGGAGCTCCGGAGAGAGTCCAAAGCTCTCTCATACCGGATGCCTCTAAGCTCCCGCCGTTTGCCAAGAACAACCCCTGGCGGATGGCTCTTCATTCCCCGTTCTCAGACGGAATGTTGACTCTGGAGGGCCTTGGCACTCGCCCTCTAGAGGACTTTGAATTCTTTCCTCCGGGTCTGGCATTTCCATTTCATGGTTATGCCAGACTTACCGAGGAAGCTTTAGTCCGATTAGACAAGGTCCCCAAAGAGACGGTCATCTTCCCGAAGGAGCAAGCCCAATCTGTTTGGGCCAGATTTTTGAATGACATCGGCTGCACTAACACCATGCTGACGCCTCATAAAAGCTCCTTTACGATGTTCTTAATGGACAAGAACACCTTGACTCCATGCGTCAATAAGGTGGCAGAGCTTGCCTTTCAATATGCTCTGGAGGAGAAGCCCTTGCCTCCCATCCGAGAGGTGGATCCAATCTCCCTCCTTCTTCCCTCAGGTATTGAGTGTTGGGACAACGTCCATACCACCTTTACCTCCGGCAAGCTTGCAGCAGACTGTGCCTCAGTCTTGTTTAGTGAGAAGCTTCCCCGTCTCCCGGAATCTCTCATTAAACAGGAATATGATTCCCGCCTACGTGTGGGCCGTACTCTAAACCTGGCCACATCCACGGAGTCGATAGCCTTGACTTACGATACGGAGAGTATTTTTAAGTCTCTCAACAAGGCTACGCTACAGTCGTTATATTATGACTTATATGACTTTGCTACTGCTAAACGCAGATGTCGCAAGCATGTTCTAGCTGAGGCGACGATTAGGCATGAACCTAATAAACTCATCCGGTCCTCCTGTTGGGGTTCAAATCTCTTCCCCGAGGATCTCGTAGAGGAAGTCTTGGCGGAGGCCACTAGGGTTAATCAGAGCCTTAAAGCCCGTTGGGGTTTGACCCCTAAACGCAAGTATGACCCCGCAAATTATCAAGCCCGGGGTAGGAAGAAGCTTAGACCATATACCTCCACCCAGTTCAGGCAACAACAGAGTGCTTCATCCAACTTCCGGCTGCCTCTTCCTCCATCTTCTGTTGCCCCTGCACAGCCTTCCACCTCTCGGGCTCCTTCGGATGACTATGTCACCGTTCTGCTACCTAAGAGCCAGCTTTCTGGTGCCTCCGCCACTTCCCCTGCCTTTAACCAGTCCTACGAGGCTCATAGCTCTTCCCAGAGTTATGGTAGAGGTAGAGGCTACCACCGTGGCTCTAACCAGAACAAAGGCAGGGGAAGAGCCTTTCGCAGAGGAAAGAACTTCCGAGGCGGACGTGGAGGCAACTCCTCAAACCAATACTGAGGTGCAGCAGGTAGGGGGGAGGCTCTATGCCTTCCGCAACAAATGGAGGTTCAGTCCCTGGGCGTTCAGTATCATCTCCAAGGGACTAGGGTGGAGTTGGATTCAAGGACCTCCTCCTCCGAACAAATTTCGTCAACATTCCACTCCGGACCTGGTCGAATTTGTCCAGGAACTTTTACAAAAGAATGCCATACAAGAAACGAAACATCTGAAGTTTCAAGGTCGGCTGTTCAGTGTTCCGAAGAAGGATTCAGACAAGAGAAGAGTGATTCTAGATCTATCCCTTCTCAACTTGTCCATTCAATGCGACAAGTTTCGAATGCTTACCGTCTCGCAGGTGCGGACCTTACTTCCCCGTGGGGCCGTCACCACCTCTATCGATCTTACAGACGCCTACTATCACGTCCCGATAGCGAGACACTTCCGTCCGTACCTAGGCTTTCGCTTAGGGGACAAAAGTTACTCCTTCAAGGTGATGCCTTTCGGGCTCAACATTGCCCCAAGGATCTTCACAAAGCTAGCAGAAGTCGCTGTTCAGGAACTCAGGAATCAAGGGATTCAAGTAGTAGCCTATCTGGACGACTGGCTTATTTGGTCAGACACCTCCCAAAATTGCCTAAAAGCCACTCACAAAGTCATCCATTATCTTCAATCTCTAGGCTTCCAGATCAACTTCAAGAAGTCCCGTCTTCTTCCAAAATCGAAGTTCCAATGGCTCGGCCTGCAATGGGATCTCATATCTCATACTCTGTGTCTTCCCAGACCCAAGAGGTTAGAGATTGCAAGAAACACCAAACGCTTTCTCAAAGACAAAGTAAGTTCCAGACGGCTTCAAGAGAAGATTCTGGGTTCCCTTCAGTTTGCCTCAGTGACGGATCTTCTTCTGAAGGCAAAATTGAAAGATATCAATCGTGTCTGGCGTTCGAGGGCGAACCGGAAGCTCCGGGACAGGAAAGTCCGCCTTCCTCCCATTCTACGGGAAAGACTTCTTCCTTGGACAAGAGCAAACAGTCTGTCAAAGTCAGTTCCCCTTCGATTTCCGCCCCCGGAATTAATCATTCACACAGACGCATCCCTATCAGGTTGGGGCGGCTATTCTCAGCTCAAGAAAGTTCAAGGTCTTTGGACTCCCTTGTTCCGCCATTTTCACATCAATGTGCTAGAGGCCATGGCAGTTCTTCTAACCCTGAAACGTCTCGCTCTTCCCAAGAAACAACACCTTCGTCTGGTCCTCGACAGCGAAGTGGTGGTCCGCTGCCTCAACAGAGGCGGGTCAAAGTCAGGGCCTCTGAACCATGTTCTAATAGCCATATTCTCCCTAGCAGCCTCGAACCGTTGGCATCTTTCAGCTGTCCACCTGGCGGGAGTCCGGAATGTAGTGGCAGACGCCCTGTCCCGGACCTCCCCTCTAGAATCGGAATGGTCACTCGATCTAAAGTCATTTCGGTGGATTCTCTCTCAGGTTCCCGGTCTCCAAGTGGACCTCTTCGCCACGGAATCCAACCACAAATTGAGAGTATATGTGGCTCCCAATCTAGACCCTCAGGCTTACGCCACAGACGCCATGTCACAGAATTGGGACAACTGGGAAAAGATTTATCTCTTTCCCCCGGTGAATCTTTTGCTGAAAGTTCTAGACAAACTGAGATCCTTCAAGGGACGAGTAGCCTTGGTCGCACCCAACTGGCCCAAGAGCAACTGGTATCCTCTCCTGCGGGAGTTGAGACTATACCCTCACCCGATACCCAATCCGGTTCTGTCTCAGATAGTACAAACACGCGTTGTGTACGCTTTCTCAAACATTCAGAGCGCCCTAACTTTATGGACTTTATGAAGTTTGCGGCTATGCATGGTGCCAATATTGATCCTCAAAACACCTTGTTCCTAGAATCAGATAAACGGGATTCCACCATCCGTCAGTATGACTCTGCAGTTAAAAAGTTGGCAAAATTTTTAATAGACTCAGACGTGAACTGTATGAACTTGAACCTTACAGTCACTTTCTTTAGATCTTTATTAGAATCAGGTCTGGCAGCCAATACTATCACCACTATTAAATCGGCTCTGAAAAAGATCTTCCTAGTGGGTTTTAACATAGACTTAACCGACTCTTTGTTAGCTTCAATTCCGAAAGCTTGTGCCAGACTGAAACCGGTTACTCGTCCTACCCCGGTGACCTGGTTCCTTAATGACGTACTCAAATTGGCTTCTGATACCATTAACAGTTCTTGTGATTACATGCCCCTTCTCAGGAAAACACTTTTCCTAGTGAGCTTGGCTTCCGGGGCAAGAATTTCTGAATTGGCAGCCTTGTCGAGAGACCCGGGTCATATTGACTTTCTGCCTTCAGGAGAGGTCCTTCTTTCTCCTAACAAATTCTTTTTGGCTAAGAATGAAGACCCTCAAAACAGATGGACCTCCTGGAAAATTGTTCCCCTCACGCAAGATCCGTCGCTGTGCCCTGTCACTACTCTTAGGTCTTATCTATCCCGGACCTCCTCTAACTCCTCGGGGCCTCTATTCGTTAGAGAACAAGGCGGTACCATTACTATTAAAGGGATCAGGCAACAAATTTTGTACTTTATTAAACAAGCTAACCCTGACTCTTTTCCTCTTGCACATGATATCAGGGCGGTTGCCACCTCGGTGAACTTCTTTCACCACATGAATTTTACAGACCTTTCCAGGTATACAGGGTGGAAATCACCGTCAGTGTTCAAGAAACACTACCTTAAACATTTGGAAGCCCTAAAATTTTCTACAGTAGCCGCAGGGAGCGTAGTTACTCCCGAGTAACTCACAGGTTAATGCCTTGACTCTTTATCTCTCCCTCTTACCTGCCTCATTTATACCCTATTGTATTCGTTGGTCTCGCACCTGAATACTGTTATTATATTTGTAAATTTTTATGCTTCTGAGTATCTGTATATATTATCACTCACGGCATTATTATACCTACCTTATTGGATTTATGTTCATATTTAAGATACCCTTATAATTGTTTTTTGGTACTCATCTCTGATTAAAGCATCCTGTATTTCTCTTACGCTTATGTTTTTTCCTTTATTTTGCAAGTTTGGTGACATTTTTCTCTTGTATAGATTCACTGGGCGGCACAGGTTCGAGCCCAGAAAAGGGATTTTGACGTAGGAAAAATCTATTTCTGGGCGAGGGACCTGTGCCGCCCAGTGAACCCTCCCAGCTCCTCTCCCTTGGAGTCCCCAAACTTTGGGTGCTAAGGAGTTGGGTTCTGAGCGGATGCATTGTAGTAGTACCGAGTGAGGTTGAACGGCTCTCCTCTATTGGGGTTCTCTGTCGTGGATTAATCTAAATAGTGCGGGACCTCTGGAATATACGCCCAATTTTATACCGACACCAATAGGTGAGCGAGCTAGTTAACCTAGCACTCCTTTACATTTTTTCTCTGGTATATTTAGCAGTAAATTACCTAAGAATAAGTGCTTAAATGGAGCTTATTCACTGGGCGGCACAGGTCCCTCGCCCAGAAATAGATTTTTCCTACGTCAAAATCCCTTTTTTGAGCAGGAAACTAGTAGGAAATATTTACATCTAAAAAGGTACTATACATGATTACAGTCCATGGTGGCAGATTGTAAATGCTTGAATATATTTTATTTACAGGAACAAAATCATTTGAAACATATGAATTGAAAGCTTACAATATTCCTTACTAGATGTTACTTTCTGTTTTAAAGATAAAGGGCCATTGTTCCTGAAATGAAAAGAAACAGTTTTGGTATCATCTTGTGTTTCTTATAAGTACGCTTTTATGCTGTCCATGCAAGGTTGTATTCTGGTGAACAGAATCTCTGTGAGATGCTGTACTGTAGTATGCATTGATGTCCTGAGTATGCGGGTGACAGGGATGTCGATGGGAATCTTTTCTGACAAATGCATATTTTGTATGTTTTAATTCTGTGAAGATGTAGGATTTCTTAGCCAAGCTTTATTTTTTTTTTTCTCAAAGAATTTCTTTTATTACTTTACGGATGTCAGAGGGGATGGTGGGTTCATTTGGATCCTGAAATATGCCTGCGGGTATTGCTGATGATTGTTCGTAGAGTACCTACACCTGCTAAGCTTTGAGGGCTGCGTTTGGTGCTGTTTTCAGTCTTAACCCTTTTAACCCCCAAAAGGACGTACTGGTACGTTTCACAAAAGCCATCCCTTTACCCCCATGGACGTACCGGTACGTCCTTGCAAAAAAAATGCTATAAAATTTTTTTTTTTTATATTTTTGATAATTTTTCGAGAATATACAGGCATTTTCCAAGAGAATGAGACCAACCTGACCTCTCTATGACAAAAATTAAGGCTGTTAGAGCAATTTAAAAAAATTATACTGCAAAATGTGCTGGGAAAAAAATAACCCCTTGGGGGTTAAGGGTTGGAAATTTCCAAAGAGCCTGGGGGTAAAAGGCTTAGTAGGATTTGTGGTAAGCTCTTTTTCCTTCCATCTGTTTTGACATTTGGCGGTGAGCGCTGATATAGGGGAACGATGGAAACACATGAGAGTGCCATTGGCTTCTGGGTTGGCACACTGTTGTATGGTTTAATTTTGTCCCTAGACTTGCTATGAGGACACCCCATAGGGCTAATGTGAAATTAGTCCCCCCCTATCGCTGGTTATGTATTGTGGAATTCTGTATTTGCTCGCCCAATTGATTAGAGGTTTTGCGCAGCTATCCACCATCTACTGTTTGACAGGTGTAGCCTTGGGTCGTCTGGTATCATGGTAGGAGTCCCACAATGTCGATGTGAATATGAGCGAGACAGGGATCTGTCGTCTTGAATTGTCCTATCCCGTATTCTGTGTGCTGAGTGTTTGTATGTCAGTGTAGGAACAAATGAAAAATTTTGAAATTAATTTGTATTTTTACTTGCCATACAAACCTGAATCCTTTAATATAACTTCCCTCCTCAAACCACCTCTTTAAGTCCTTGGCGTAAGTATTAAAAGTGAGTGATGAGCTAAGTGGAAGGAGCTGAGCTTCTCACCCTGCACCCTCTTCAGTGGGATAACTGATCATTATCCATTTCAATGACTGATTCCAGCTCACGATGAAACAATCTCCCTAAATAAAAGATTCAGGCTTGTAAGGCTAGGAATAATGCAAATTACTTTCGAAATTTGTTATGTTCTCATGCATGCCCACTCTTCTCCCCACTAACTAATAATGTCAAGAGAATAGGATATTAGATGTGACTTTCAGATTGAATTAGGTTGCCATTAGCCAGCAAATGTCTTCTTGGTGTGCAAGAGGTGTGTCCCCTCTTGAAGGGAAGAATATGGATAATTTTAGTTTGTTCCAACACGGAGTACTTACCTCGAACTACAGTACTTTCTTAGGAGTATCTGGGATCTCCTCCCAACCAACCAGAATTTTGTATAGTTTACCCTACTCCCCTTTTCTATGCGGGGTAACCTCTGGCGGAGTGATACGCGCCATGAGGCGACCCGGGGTCAGAGAGCATGCTTGCTCAGGTCTCGATCTCCAGTAAGTTTTCTGGTCGCGTCGCGATAGCATCCCGACGCGTTCTCCTTACCCAGTGCGACCCTTTGTGTCCCCGACCCCTTTGTGTCTCGCGCGGTCCCCACGTGGTCCCATTGTGTTCATTCCATAACCTTTCCTACCGTTTCCCTCTGTGTTCCTGTGTCTCACGGTGCCTTACTAGTGCGTTATGGAGCATCCCTGTCGTTGTCCCAGGCCTATAGCAGTCAGCTTCTATAGACAAAGCAATATGAACATCAATTGAGCATAAAAATGACAAAATTTATTATTGAATTTCAATGTTTTTACGGTTAAGATTGAAGTTTGTGGTTTGAAATTACCTAGCTTTGTGACTCAAATTTAGTTGATATGTTACTTCCTTTGTGCTTCATTCCTGTTTTTAGAACACTTTGTCAAGGTTTAACCCCTTTACCCCCCAAGGACGTACTGGTACGTTTCACAAAACTCACCCCTTTACCCCCATGGACGTACCGGTACGTCCTTGCAAAAAAATGCTATAAAAATTATTTTTTCATATTTTTTATAATTTTTTGAAAAAATTCAGGCATTTTCCAAGAGAATGAGACCAACCTGACCTCTCTATGACAAAAATTAAGGCTGTTAGAGCAATTTAAAAAAAATATACTGCAAAATGTGCTGGGAAAAAAATAACCCCCTGGGGGTTAAGGGTTGGAAATTTCCAAATAGGCTGGGGGTTAAAGGTTTAATGGATAATTTGTGTAATCAGGTTAGGTTTAGGCTACAGTATAATTGAGTTTTGCAATAACCATCCTTATAGTAAGTATGTCAGATTTGCTCGTTGAAGCTTTTATGCTTATTTATTGTACCAAATAAAGACTGACACCAAAGTGAGATTTTATATTCATTAATTTTTTTGTAAATTCTTTTTGGGAATTTTGGTAACAATATCATATATTACTTTATTGAATTTCCTTTCACTATTCTCATTATTTTAACCCTTTTACCCCCAAGCTCTTTGGAAATTTCCAACCCTTAACTCCCAAGGGGTTATTTTTTTCCCAGCACATTTTCCAGTATATTTTTTTTAAATTGATCTAACAGCCTTAATTTTTGTCATAGAGAGGTCAGGTTGGTCTCATTCTCTTGGAAAATGCCTGAATTTTTAAAAAAATTATCAAAAATATGAAAAAAAAAAATTTGTATAGCATTTTTTTGCAAGGACGTACCGGTACGTCCATGGGGGTAAAGGGATGGGTTTTGTGAAACGTACCAGTACGTCCTTTGGGGGTAAAAGGGTTAATGAATACTTTATCATCAGAGGAATACAGTACTGTATGCATAAACACCTATTATTCACCTTTTTCCAGAATGAGAATCCTTTGTTAGATATCGTTCTTGTACATGGCATAAAGGGTTCTGCATCTTGGACTTGGCGTGAACATGACCAAGGAAAATCCAAACGACTAATATCGCAAGAGCAGCGTCGGAATATGTTAAATGGAAACCCGGAAGGTATTTCACAAAAAATCTTCTATCTTCCAATTGCATGCGCTGATATATGAAGAGGTATAAAAGAATTGTTTTATAAATTTCTTGTATCTAATAATAATGTGTGCTGTACTGTAATCAATATGGGTCTGTTTTATAAGGAGAAATTAATTATAATTTCATATATACATATGTTTAAAACAATCCTGATATCCATGACAAATACATTTTAAAAGACTATTACTGTAGTGTTTTCAACTCATTAAAAAACTAGTGGTATATTTACCGGTAGTTAAAAAAAAATATCAGAAAAAGAAGTATAATGTAAAGAGTGGGAAATTTGTGTACATTGATTATGGAATTTCTAACAGGAGAGAAACTAGTTTTGTTAGTAAGTGGTGTGTTCCAAGGATTAGTAATATATAAACCTGTGCGGACAATGCAAAATTAATGAAAGTGCTGAAATATGAATGCAGAAATTTCAGGAAAGGCAATAGGATTAACAAGACTGTAGGCAGTTCAGTAGTTGGGAAGACAAAAAGAAATTGTTCTTACGTGGCATACAAACCTTTGTCCTTTAATTAAGGAGGTTGATTCAGCACGAGCTATAGTCGGTTGTTAAACTTGGATAAGAAGCAGTTGTCCACCCAGAGCACGTTCACTTTTTTTGTTTGGCCACTGCCGTATACGATAGCTCCTGTCAAAACTTTTTATTTTCTTTCACTTTTCAGGATGTGAACAGTCGTTGTTAAAGATACAATGAAAGCAAGAAATTCGTGTTTGTTAGGGTAAGAGTGGATGCTGCCTCCGTGCAGCTTGTATGGGGCATGACTGCTTGCAAGGATCTCCGAGTGCTGAGTGTAGGTTGTGGCCTTTGTGCATTGGCGCCCATATGTCCTGAAGGGGAAGAAGCAAGCAAAGCTTTCATCGAGGTCGGTCTTGGCAACGCCCATGAAGACTCCTGAGAAATCTTTCGCTATTCGTGTCTCCTCAGGGGATGTGACTGCTGTTGCTGGCCTTGTGCATATGCCCCTTTTTCGATCCCTGGGGGAGTATGCTACAGGGACTTGGAGCCCTCTGATCTACATCAGCGAGCTTTTCAAGTTTTGCTATAGCATGGAAAACCCAGAGTGTTCTCGCCATCTCGTTGGAGGCCCGAAGCTCTTCACCCATGACTATGCATTTCCAGGCTGTTGATGACGAGTTTGACCCAAGGAAGTCTTTGGCTTCTGTAGATCTTTCATGTAGACCCTCCTTGACTTTGTCGAGGGAGATGGTAGCTAAGGCTATATCTGCCCTGGTACCCCCTGTTCAAGTGTCTCAAGGTCCCCAGTAGTGCCAGTGATGAAGGACATGGTGGTTCCATTAGTGTCAAGGACCCCGGTGTTTCTGCCCATTAGCCTAAGCCTTAGAAGGCGGGAAAGTGTAGTAAGGTGCTTCCAGCCCAAAAGGTAAGGTGCTCCCAGCCTGGCAGGTAAGGTGCTTCCAGCCCGGCAGGTAAGGTGCCAGGGTTGGAACCATGGCCCCAGTAGGAAGCTAAAATGGCAAAAAGGCCTAGGTAAGAGTTGCCCCACTGTTCCTTGGGTTACCCCGATTCCTGACCCTATCCCAGTGACTCTCACCTCTCCCCCTGTGTCTATCATCCCAACCGTTGTGCCAGTGGGGCCGTGGCTTGTTCCTCCTCCCTTAGTGTCAGTGTGTGTGCCTCTGGTCCCTCTTGTGGGGTCATGGGGCCTTGTGAGTGTGTCTCCCCCTTCACCTGTAATAGTGAGCCCCAGTGTTGTGGCTCCTGTTGGAGCAGCCTGTGTGGTATATCTCCCATGTGGAGCGTTGTCGTCAATGATCGCTCATACCTCAACCGCTCTGCTTGCAGAGCCAGGAGTGAAAGCCAGGAAGAGGAATAAGCATGCACACTGTTTTTCCTCATTCTCCTCCTTTGAATTGGGTTCTGACTCTTCTTCTAAGAGGAAGAATAGGAAGAGGTCGAAGAAGTCCTAGAAGGCCAGCCATAGTCGTGGAGAAAGGGGTCCCTGTGACGCTACCTCTCTTTCGAGGCAGGGCCTCCTGGGGCTGGGACCTGGTTGTCCCGGCTACCTTGGTTGCCAGCCCCGTACACTTTCTGTTCTCAATAGATCAAGCGTTGATCACGTCTAGGATAGAAAATGAACCTTCCAGTTTGGGTAACAGGGGACTTCCAACCCACCAAGTAGTGAGTCTCCCTAATTAAAGAATGAGGGTTTTTATGTAACGTAGAAGCAAATGACATAATTTTTAAAGTAATTTGTATATTTCCTTGCCATGCAAACCTGAGTCCTTTAATCCAGCTTCCCTCCTTAACCACCCCTCACCAGTTGTATAACTACTTGTTATCTAAGTTTAACGACTGATTTCAGCTTGCGCCGAAGTAATCTCCCTAATTAAAGGACCCAGATTTGTATAGCTAGGAAAAATACAAATTACTTTTCAAAAATTTCATATTTAAAGAAAAATTAATCTTTATATTTTGTATTGGTATCTATTTATTGAGAAAAATACTCTTTTTCTATATTTTTAGAAAAATATTTAGGGAAAATCTTATTTTCAGATGTGGATGCTTTGTATACCTGTTGTTGGCCTATTGATTGGTTAATGCCATCACTCTCCATACCTGTAAGAATTCTTGCTGTCGACTTTGATGCAGAGTGGCAAGTATCAGGAAGCAAGTATCCTGTAGAAGCACGTGGGTAAGTCAGGATAGTAGGCATTACATTAGATTATATTAGAATTCAGTTAATATATGTTTGAAATTAATGAAAGAGTTTTGACAAAGGAAAAACTTATTTTTTGGGAGGTGCTATGAGGTCTCTAAGGACTTTCCTGTGAAAGGCTAGAACATGGAATCCCATGCGACATAGATACCAAAGAAATATTGTCTCCCCTGCGATAAAGCTAGTGTAGCAATGTGCAAGGCATGGAATTATTGTGTATAGGGAAGACTTTGCAAGTCCAG
This sequence comes from Palaemon carinicauda, assembly GCF_036898095.1. NCBI lineage: Eukaryota > Metazoa > Arthropoda > Malacostraca > Decapoda > Palaemonidae > Palaemon > Palaemon carinicauda. The sequence goes on along the minus strand of NC_090750.1, from coordinate 62,929,386 downwards.
GCTCATTTGAAATGCAAAAGCACCACAGTAGCTGAAAAGGGTCTGCTGTGAGTGATGTCATGCATAGCATCCCAGAAAGTAACTATCATTCAAGTCCTCACCACCATGCCTATATCACAAAAAACTCTCAACCATCATTCACAGTTGAAAGTATGTAAACAATGATCCACTCTCCTAATCGAGGGTAGGGAGGAGGGAGGGGTTTAGAGAACACAGCAATTCCCCAAGAATAAGTTTTTCCTTCATCAAAACTTCTTTTTTTAGGGTTAAAGTGCTGTGTGGTCTCCAAGAGGTAAGTACCAGAGTATTAATACTGTAAGTAGACTCGTGCCCATTCCAGGACAACTGTCTGCTACCAGTACAACCTAAAACTCATGTGGATGTTTCCAAGAGTAAGAAGAAACACTTATAAGTCTGATTCTTACCTCACAAGGATGACTGAAGAAAACTGGCTGCATGAAGGGCCTGGTTATTTGGTCCTTCCCTCTGGAATACCCTTGCAGGGGTTCCAAATGCTCCAAGTACCATGCATGAATGATTTATTACTTGGATTTTCTTCAGACATTGTTTAATCAACACCCTATGCCCAGAACAACCTGTAAAACTCTAGGTATCCTGAAATTGTCTACAGTATTCGCAAAGAACGTAGATGTAGGGAGTTTTTCTCCCATTGTGTGTTTTACTGATGGAGACAGGATCAGGTTTTTTAAAAAGGGAGTTCATCAAGATATGGATATCCTCTGTTGAAAGGGCTTATTGATCTGGGTGTTTTTAAAAAGACTTCCTTCTGAAGACATGGATCTTTGTAAATATGATTTTACGGTCAAACCCAGACAGAGGTTGGTATCTAACGACTCAAGAGCCGAGATATAAAGTAGATCCTGTCTCTGAAGAGGCTGTTCATTTTAGCTAGAAAAATGAGCCTCTGAGTCAGGATTAGAAGAATACCTGGGATGTTGTAATGAATTTCCAGTCCCTTTGAAAGGCCGGCAGTTGCTGGCTCTTGCTTCTGAGGCTAAAGCTATTAAAAATGTAGCTTTTGTAAGGGTTCTTAAGAGAAATGGTAAAGTTATCCTACCCAACCAAAAATTCAAGATCCCTATCCAGAGACCAAGAAACTACAGGAATTGGTAGAGATAGTCTATGCAAAGCAAAAAACTAGGTGATCTTATGAAACATGTCCGAGTTGAAATCCATGTTGGAGGTACGCTTGAGAGATTCTGTTAAAACAGATTTATATGACACTATAGCTGATGCATGGAGCTTCCTTTCCTCAAAAAGGTGGACCATAAATGAAGCCAAGAAATCCAGGGCTATCTGACAGGGGTACTGACTTCGCAGAAATGCAGTTCATGTCTTCCACACAGATTAGTATTGTCTCAGTGACAAAAGCATGAATAATGCTTGAGGGTTTGTTGTGACGTAGGTACGCTTGCAAGGACATGGATGATGGTTCCTCTTGCAGCTCATCAAAAGAATTAAACTGTGTTTTGAGAAATCTTCCTTGAAAATACGGGAAAGAAAATCCAAACATGAAGGTTTTGGGTCTGAAAAGAGGAAGCAAATGTAGTCCACCTTTCTACTTTCTGATAGAACTGTGCAGACTGAAGCGATTATATTCTTGGTCTCAGACACTGAAGCAGTTGATACCATGGGCTGTTGAGCCAATGTGGTGCAGTTAGCAGTAGGTAGTAGGTTGGTCAGGCCACCAGCTGCCCGTTGAGATACTACCACTAGAGAGTTAATGGATCTTTTGACTGGCCAGACAGTAATGTATTGGATCCCTCTCTCTGGTAAACGGCTTATTTTTTCTTTGCCTACCCATACACAGAATAGTCTGGCCTATTCTTTACATACTCTTGTCTTTCCTCATACACCTGACAACAATGAGATACTAAACACTTCTTCACCCAAGGGGTTAATTACTGTACTGTAATTGTTCAGTGTACTTTCCTCTTGGTAAGGGTAGAAGAGACTCTTTAGCTATGGTAAGCAGCTCTTCTGGGAGAAGGACACTCCAAAATTAAACCATTGTTTTCTAGTCTTGGGTAGTGCCTTAGCCTCTGTACCATGGTCTTCCACTGTCTTGGGTTAGAGTTCTCTTGCTTGAGGGTACGTTCGGCACACTTTTCTATCTTATTATTTCTTTTTTCTTCCTCTTGTTTTTTTTAAATGGTGTGTTTGACGGGCTTAATAGAAGGACCATGGATGCCTGGTGGTTTATCAAGAGGTCGTCTTTTCCTTTTCTGATTCTTTTTCTTCTCAAAACCATCCTTACTGTCCTCCCTTCGGTTGAAGTGGCTATCCTGGAGTGTATTTAGCCTTGCATGGTGTATCGGCTTCTCCATGTTGACCAGTTTTTCCGACTTTTACTATAGTCTATGGGTTTCATCAATCACTTTATATATAATTCTGTACATATTGTTTTTGTTATAATTCTTGTTAATCTAGTTTCAGTGAGTGGAGTGATATTAGGATCCATACAACCAACTCTATCTTATGCCTCACAATCTAGTCATCAAAGAGAGTGGCTGGGATTGTGGGAAGGTAAGGGTTTCACAGAAGGGGCAAAGGTAGATAAAGAATTTGAGGCTGTATGAGAGGATCTCAAAGCTGTAACATACTTTGCACCATCAGAACCCTTACTGAAGGGTATACTAGAACCCTTAGACCCAGCATAAGAAGTCAGGTTTAGGTTTGTATTACAGAGGACTGGTTAGTTCAGATTTATGCTGCATTTTATTGAAGACTCACTGGCTTACTGAGATTTCATAAAGAATCTAAAAAAAGTTAAGAACTTTGTAGCTTATCAGTATCAAAACTAGATTCATTAAGTGCTGTATTGGAGTTTGGTGCTAGCGTGTCATTATGGTCATCATGTGGCAATAATAAACTAGCCTACTTTTCTTTGGACTGAAAGCAAGTTTTGTTTAGCTCCTTTTACTTGTAATTGGTTCAGAAACCATAGACCCATACTTTTCTATAAGGGGAACAATGAAGCCTTTGCACTCCTCACAACGGTTATTTAGGTCACAATACTAATACTGTCCCCGACACGAGACACAAAGCGAATGTGGATCATGATCACTCGGAAACTATTCCCTTAAACAATCTACACTGTAGTTACTAATAAATCAGAAGAAGAGTTACTAATAAATCAGAAGACATCTCTAAATGCACTGAAAACCTAAATCTAAACAATCTGGAACTCATGGCTGTCGTTAAGCTGAAGATGACACGGGGACTGAAAGACAAAGACTGTGTGGTTTGCACAAGCCATCAGTTAGGCTATTGCTATTAACTGCTAGATTGTCTCATAGCTTTACTAGATGCATAAGTCTATTCAAAGAAAAGAAAACAGGAATGATTTTAGTTTTAGGGGTAAATATCTATAAACCAAACTATCAGAGAGAAGCAATATGAACATTAGGGAGGTCCATAGAAATAAACCTGATTTTTAAGTGGAAATGTGTTGTGTATCATGAAGATTGGAATGATTTTAATAACTTTCATGTTTACTATTAAAGACTTTTCTTTTTTTTTCATCTCAGCAAAACTGTATCACAGCATGCAGAACATATTGCAGAATCTTTAAAAGCTGCAAGAGTAGGAGATCGTCCAATTGTTTGGATTACTCACTCGATGGGAGGCCTTATTGTCAAGCAGATGATCGTTAATCATTTCAAGCAGGTATGTACCATGTGGGATTTCAGTCCTGTTGCGATTCATTTTATTGGTTGTCATTTGATGTAATTTGTCCTGGGCAGAAAATATTTAGCTCTTAACCCTTTTACCCCCAAAGGACGTACTGGTACGTTTCACAAAACTCATCCCTTTACCCCCATGGACGTACCGGTACGTCCTTGCAAAAAAATGCTATAAAATTTTATTTTTCATACTTTTGATAATATTTTGAAAAAATTCAGGCATTTTCCAAGATAATGAGACCAACCTGACCTCTCTATGACAAAAATTAAGGCTGTTAGAGCAATTTGAAAAATGTATACTGCAAAATGTGCTTGAATAAAAAATAACCCTTGGGGGTTAAGTGTTGGAAATTTCCAAATAGCCTGGGGGTAAAAGGGTTAAAAGATGTATTTTTCTCAGAATAGTACCATATATGTTTTTTTACTTAATTGTATGCATTTTATTGACTTGTTATTCAACATACATCCTGGAAGTTGTGATGAGAGTAGGATTAGATGCTACATCCAATTAGATATGTGTGAGGGTGATATTCTCATGGGTTTTTTGTAACAGCATCTTCTATTACTGTTGTTATTGGATTACAAGAGTTAGTAATATTGTATTACAATTTTCAATCTTCAGCTTTGCTATAGTGAAATAGATCGTTACAGTAAAATTTTTATTTCATTGCAATCTTGTCAATCACATTTATACAGATATGTATAATATAAGTAGGCAAAACCTTTCACCCTTTAAAATAGGGAATGTCTTCATCAGAGCTTTAACACCCATCAAAATCATGAATGAGATAGTTAATAACAGGTGGTGAGGCAGGCTTATAGCCCCACTCATTCTTTTGTCTTCGGCTGCAGTGAGTATGGTCCTAGTGTTGCGTTCATCCAGGGCTGGTTAATCTTTTTCTCATACTGTTTAGTTTGAATGTTTGATTTTGGCTTTGTGTTAGATTATGAATGAAGGATGGACACTGCATCGGCATAGGGCTAAACTGAGGATAGATGCGCTCACTCTGTGCCTTGATGGCATGGTTGTTCGCAATCATCTCAAATGCCAAGTGTAGATCTTGGCTTCCAGTCAAAAGCGGGCATATTCTTTGAAGAGCAGGAAGGCTAATTCTTCTCCGGCATCATTCTTGACAATACCCACAACAATGGCGGAGAGACTAGCATTTTGTTCTCCTTATCACATTTTTCATTCACTTAAGCTTCTGGTATACACCCCTTGCTTGGTCCCAGGGATTATGTTTCAGGAGCAGGGAGAACATCTACATCAGGAAGTTTTTTCAGTGATGGTGGAGTGTGAGGTGATTGCTGCACTCCATGTGCTGGAACCTCTACCATGGAGACTGTCGACGAGTAATCTAAGGAATGCTTGGCCTACCTTAGGTTTTACATGTAGGTCTTTAATATCATTTTGAAGGTGCTTGTAGGTAAGACCACTTTACCCCTGGCCTCCCCAGTGCCAGTACTCCAGTGGTGACATGAGGGATATGCAATCCCAGTGTCATCAGTGTGGCCTAAGCCAAGAAAGCAGCTAAGAAGGCTACAAATACTGTAAAGCTTCCACTCCTGTAGAAGTGCCAAAGTACCTTTCCTGGACCCCAAGCCTCCCATCTTACAAAACGATAGCTTTCGAAGTATTCTCTAATATCACTGAAAGCCCTAACTTTGTTGCAGTGGTGGAAGGGATGTTAGAGTATATTGTGCTTGAAGACTTTCAAGACAGATCTATAGGCATTTACAGTCAACTCTTCCTGGTGAAAACGTCAACCAAGGGCAAGAGACCGATCATTAACCTCTCTCTCTGGAACCAGATTGTTCAGCAATCAGGTTCAAGATGGAATGATTTTAACTGTACTGAATTCCAACAGAGGAAGAGACTTGTTGCTGTCAGTGGATCTGAAGAATGCATACTTCTAAGTGCTCATTCATGAGCCCCTTCAGAACTACCCCTGCTTTTTCCTCAATGGAGCTGCATATTCAGTATCCTGTGTTCAGACTGTGCAATGCTCTCTAGGTGTTTACTCAAGTATTCACACTTATTGCAGCTTGGATCTGTCTCGTACGTTATGTCGTTTGGTGTATCCTGACGATTGATTGATCCTGGCATCTATAGAGAGACAGTTGCTACAGGATCGAGATAACCTTCTCGCCTTTGGTTGTGATCTTGGGATTGGGATAAATTAGGAGAAGTCAAATTTCACACCCAAGCAGATGTTGAAGTATCTGGGTATACTGATGGGCACAACAGCGGTGAGAGTCTTTTCATTAGACAATCACATCAGAAGTACTGTGGCTTGACCATTTTATCAAAATGGTATTTCAAGCTTGACATTGGCAAGTCTTCTCGACCACCTTTTCTCGTTAGAAAACTTCGTTCCTTGAGAGTCACTGGCATTTCCACCAGAGGTTCCCTCAGTTGGACAGGAGGTACAGGCCAATACAGTATTCCTGGTGGCTGGACATAGGAAGCTTCCAAACATTTGGCTGTTATCAGATACATCAAGGAATGGGTGGCGCTTTCATGTTTGAGGAAGTACTGTACTCGGTAGTGTTGAGGAATAACAACACCGCCATAATAGCTTATATCATTAAGCAAGGAGGCATGTTTTCTCTAAATCTTTGTAAGTTAACAAAGCAAATGCATATCTGGATGGCATATCATGTTGTAGAGTTGTCAGCCAGATACATGTGGGGAAGCCTGATGCCTTTCCCCAATTCAGTTGCTGGCTGAACAACCAAGTGTTGATTACGTCAGGTCTCACATAAAGCTGGTTGTTCTCAGATGACCCCAAACTGAGTGGTAACCCAATCTGTTAGCACCTTTGGAGCAGATTGGTAATTTATTTGACGATCTTCTCTAAGAAGTGCCTCTCAGTCAAGACTGTGGAACTCTACTGCTCAATCTTGAGCCTTGTCTTCCAACTGAAGAACATAAACCTCTCCCCTCATCGGAGTTGTTTATGCTTGTGAAGAACCTCAAGCATTCTTACCCTCCTCAAGACCTACTGGTTGTGACCCAGGTTTTCAAGTCTTATGCGTGTCCTGTATGAGCCTTTAAGGTCATCGGTCTCGGTTCTAAATATCAAGACACTCTTTTACTAGCAAAAGCTTTGGTGAAGAGAGATGGTGAATTGCACAGACACTTGTTTTTCCAAGCAGGTTGGAAGAAGGTCTCTTAGTTTTGTGCCAAAATTCATAATTAAACCGAGGACTTGTTCACACACGACCCAGTTTTGAGACCTTCTCCCTCCCCTTGCTTGATGAAGTGCCAGGTGATAATTAAGAGGAGATACTTTTGTGTGTCGTGAGGGCTCTTCAGGGCTATCTGAAGAGGACTCAACATCTCAGGCTTGAGTGTCAGCAGTACTGGCATAATCATGCAATAGGTGCCAATGGTAGTCTCTTTCTGGCTTTTTGGGACAGTCAAGACCATATACTTTGACCTTTGAGGAGTTCGAGGTACCATCTCATGCTAGAGCTCATGAAATCACGGGTATTGATCCCATTTTAGAATCCGAAGAATCTTTCGGGGTGGGGGGGGACAGGTGATGAAGAAATTTAGAGGCACCACACAACCTTCACAGCCTTTTGTTCAAAGGATCATACCCACAAGTTCTTCAATAGTTTTGTTCTTGGCCCTGTGGTAATTGTTTTGATAGTTTTCTAACCACCCCATATCCAATACGGGACAGGAAGTTATCTTGTCAAAGGTAACGTGTTTGATGTAAGCCTGGAGGAAAGGAAGAATGACTGGTTCTTCTGCATCTTCTATCCTTCCTTTCCTATAGGTATGAAGCATATGTACAGTTAAATGCTAGATCTAGTATTGATGCTGGTAAGCTATGTTTCTGAGCACCATTCTTATGAGACTGGATCCGTGAGAAGTGGTTTTTATCCATTCCCCATTAATGATAGTGAGGATGGTGGAACAAATACATACCGATTGTCCTTCTTGCACTGGTATTTCATTCCAGACTGTGCCTCCACTTTGGAGGAGCAACAGTCCTTCATCACCTGAGTACGAGGTATATAACTAAAGTACTAGCCATGCCCTATCAGCATACTCATCCCTATATTGGGCTGATAACTGGTTGCTGAAGTCATTTGCCTCACTCCTGTATAGGACCAGGGAGACTGGCATTTTCCAGGGAAGAAAAAGAAGCAACCAGTTCAGTTCTAGGGGACTTAATATCCACCAATAAGCGAGTCAACCTATTTCAGAGGACAAAAGGTTTCTATATTTGCAGAAATAAAGAAAAAAAAATCATTTTTTTTCTCATAGCTATACAAACCTTGGTCCTTTAAAGTTGAAATTCCCACCAAACCCAACCTTCTCAGTTTTGAACTGAAAGTCAAAAGTTAAGCCTGATAGGAAAGTGGGGTCCACATTAAGGGTCCACATTAGACAGACTTACCATGTATTTTTATGGGAAAAATTTATTTTGTATGCATGAATTTGGTGTAAATGGCTATTTTCATAAACTCATTAATCATGGATAGCAAGAGTTGACTGTTTGTAGTTTTCAGTGAAATACTTTCCTCATTTTATTTTTTGTCAATTTTAATGGGATATAGAAGTTTAGGGGTGTTTCATCTCTGTTTCGGATCCACAAAAATCTTATAGTCGTTCCCTGCTTTTTGCAGATTCGCTCTTTGTGAATTAATTTTGTGCTGAGTTTTTCTGGTGAGCCATGGTCCAGAATTTAGTGGCAATCCTTGAAATATGGCAAATTTCACTGAAAAAAAAAAAATTATTTTAATAGTTTTAATGATTAAATAAGGATTTTCTCCTTTAACAAATTAAACCAATTACCTGTTCAAAACCAAGGAGTTCTGTGATACAGAACAGGGAATCGATGTCCGTCTTCCTGCTTTCTTGAACCCTGACTGTCGAGTTCTTTATCTACAACGTCCTCAATCAGTGGGTCAACTGGATTTTGAGGCGACGCAACACAACGCCCCGGTGGATGGCCTCTCCCTCTTTAATATGGAGGACATTGAAGCGGTTGCGAAGAGTTGGAGGAAAGCGAGCCACGACTCCCTCCTCCAATGGACTATGATGTCTTGTTCTTACTCTGCGGCACCCCCACAGCAGCGTCCTCCTCCGGAGAAAAAGGGTTCTCAACAACCACAGGAGGCAGCAGTGAGGAACCAGGGCCAAAGACAACAGTTTTGGCCCAGTGGATCCAGAAGAGGTAAAAGAGGGCAATGCAGACGTAGTGGGGGCATTCCTCCGACCAGACCACTGGTGGAAGGATGCCCACAGAGCAGATGGCAGAGATGGATGCTCCATGGGGCCGAAACTTAGTCGGTCACTGTCCTCAAGGCAAGAGACCATGTCCCATTCATGCACACACTCACTCCTCTAACCTCTTATGGAACATGAGTTTCTACGTGAAGGAATCTATAAAGGAACTAGACCTTCAGGCCAAAGTCCAGACCATGCTGGAAAAGAACACTACAAAAGGTCTGAGACAAGTCTACAGTCTTGTACAGTTGCCTCTTTCTCATAGAAAAGGCATCTGGAGGCTGGAGACCGGTCATAGACCTGAATGAGTTTGTCCAACAAACTCTGTTCTAGATGGAGATGTCCCAGACAGCCAGACAGGCCGTCAAACCAAACTACTTCATGATCACACACTATCTCAAAGATATACATTTCCAGATCCTATTTCATCCATCCTCAAGAAAGTACCTAAGGTTCCCCTTCAACAACAGAATACTGTATCCCAGTTCAAGGTGCTGTGCTTCGGCCTGTCCACAGCACTAAGTTTTCATTTGAGTGTTTTCCCTAGTGTCAAATTGGGTGAACAAGAAAGGAATCCACCTGTTTTGTTACCCAGATGACTGGCTGATTCTAACAGACTCGATGGAAACTCTTCTCTTTCATCGAGACAGGCTTCTCAATTTTTGCCAAGATCTGGGGGTCATGGTAAAGCTCGAGAAGTCCTCTCTGTAGCCAACTCAAAATCTGGTACAGTATACTTAGAGATGAACATCGACACAAATCTAGGCCAAGTCTTCCCCTCCATAGCAAGATTGGAGAGAATGAAACAAGTAGCAGAACCTTTTCTAACAAGAGACAAACTGCCAGCATATCTTTGGGAAAAGTTGCTAGAATACCTCGCTTCTTTAGAAACCCTGGTACCCAACAGCTGTCTGTGCACTAAAAGACTTCAGTGGCAGCTGAAGACCTTCTGGTCTCAGCACAAGGATCCTCCAGACCTGGTCCAGATGTGGTCGTAGCAGAAGAGGGACCTGGAGTAGTGGGTATCAGATGCCAACCTACTCTGGGGAGTAGACCTTCTCTCTCCTCCCCCAGAATTGATGCTCTTTATGGATGCATCAAAAGAAGGGTGAGGGGCTCATCTTTTCCAGCACACCACCTCCAGACTTTGGTTCGAAGCTGAGCAACTCTGCCACATAAACCTCATAGAAATGAGAGCAGTCTTTCTAGCTTTCAAGCTTTTCAAGCAGTTCCTTTCTGGACACTCTGTGGTGCTGATGAGCGACAACACCACGGTGGTGGCTTGAATAAACAAGCAAGGAAGTACTCTTTCACAGCCTCTCTGCCATTTGACTTTTGAGATAATCAGACGGACGGAAGACAACTCAGTAGCCCTCTCAGCCCACTTCATTCCAGGCAAAAGAAACATCTTGGCAGACAAACTGAGCTGTAAGACTCAAATAGTTGGCTCCAAGTGGTCTATGAATCATCAGATAGCCAAAAAAGTTTTGACTATGTGGGTTTGCCAACAATAGACCTCTTTGTGACATCTCTCAAATGGTAACTTCCGGTGTACTGCTCCCCAGTACCAGATCCCCAGGCATTCTGGCAAGATGCCTTCCAATACCCGAGGGGCAACTTAGGCGTCTATGCGTTCTCCCCTTTCTGCCTAGTAAGGAGGCTTATGAACAAGGTAAGGACATAGCAAGATCTATCAATGACCTTAATTGCTCCGATGTGGCAACTTGCAGAATGGTTTCTGGACATTCTACATCTGCTCGCAGAGGCACTGAGAAAGCTCCCTCCACTATCCAATCTACTCAAACAACCACACATACAGATATTTCACAGAGCAGTAGCTTCACTATGTCTTCTCGCTTGGAGGCTATCCAGCATCTCCTTGCGGCATGATGATTTTCACAACCACTTGGGAGAAGGATGGTTAGATACCTTTGAGAGTCATCTCACGCTGTCTATCAGGCGAAGTGGTCTATCTTCTGTGGTTGGTGTCGTGGTAAGACTATCATTCCTCTCAGTGTCACTATTCCAATAATAGTGGAGTTTTTGTTATACCTCAGGGAGGAAAAATTTTGTTCAGTGTTGGCGGTGAAAGAATATTGCTGAGCCTTAAGCCTTGCCTTTAAGCTGAATGGAGATAACATTTCCTCCTCGACGGAATTTTCTCTCTTCTGCGAAGTTTCGAGCTAACGTGCCCTCTATTAGAAATCAGACCGCCTCTGTGGAATGTAGTACGTCTACTGCAATCCAGAAAGGAGTGCCTTACGAACCTCCTAGTCGGTCCTCAGATCATGACCTGATACTAAAGACTGTTTTACTATTAGTCCTGACCTCTGCTAAAAGAGTCAATGAGCTACACGGTCTGTTCTATGACATCGCCCATTCAAGGGGATGGGGCAAGTACACTTAACTTCATCCCTGAGTTTATTGCTAAGGCTAAAAATCCGGATTGAAAGTCTTCGTACTGTAACAAGTGATCCAGAGGAACTGTTACTACTGTATGCCCTGTAAGGGCAAATACCTAAAACGGAATGTTCAAGGCCGACCACAGATCAATAGTGTTCATCAGTACGGGCAGGGTCAAGAGGAGAGTTACAAAGAACTCAATCTCTTCTTGGATCAGGAAGATGGACGAACGAGCCCTCCAAGCAGACTCGACCCCTCTTGACTGCAGACCTAGAGCTCCTGATGTCAGAGTTGTTAGCACTTCCATGGCATTCAAAAATAACTTCAGTGTGACTCAGGTTTTACAAGCTGGTGTGTGGAAATGTCAAATTACGTTCACTGCCCACTACCTGCAAGATGTATCCCAGGAGCCTTGACATGTATTCCATAGATCCTGTGGTGGCTACACAAAATGTGATCAATAACACCTCAGTTTCCTCGTAGGACAAGTAGTAGTCGGTTGTGGGCAGATGCTACCCAGTTGTAAGTCTAGTATGAATGTGCATAAGACTGGCCTTTTCATCTTTCATTCTCCCCTCTCTTGGCACTTGATTAAGCTGAGGAGCTCTGCTAACTGATCTCTCACAGCAGGTGGATATCATCATCCCTTGTGTAACCTGATGTACTGTATGCATGTATATTTGTTATGTCCCTGATCTCCCAGTGAGGTAGGAATTGGGTAACGACCAGATAAAGAGGAGCCTAGCTCCAGGTTATATTTTACCTAGCCGGGCCACATTGCTTAGTTTCACACTTCACACAATTGCTCAGGCTTTAATCTCTCATTGATAGTTAGCGAGGTGATAAGGTGCACTCTTCCATGGCTTATGCTGAGCATAAGAGTCCCGTCCCAGGTTAGTGACCAGATAGTTGGTCTTGAACTTCCACCCACCTAATTATGAGTCTCTATAGTAAAGAGCTGAAAGGTATGTATTTGGTGCCGAAACAAATGGCAAATTTGGAAATAATTTGTATTTTTCCTAACCATTTAAACGTAAAACTCTTTACACATACTGGCCAGCCATCACCTACTCCCAGAAATCTTGCCTGTAATTGCAAAGTGGCTTTTGTTGTGTTCTGCGTGTGTGGTTGGTCTACCCCCTCCCCCCGCAAACTAGCAAAGGGTGGTAGCATAGTAAAGAGCTTCAGGTTTGTGTGGTTAGGAAAAATACAAATTATTTCCAAATTTGACATTTTTGCAGTTAGAGAGTTCTGAAATGTAACCCTTGTAAAATGCAGGTAAAGTTTGTACTGTATAGTCTTTTGTTTAGTGGTGCTTGATTACAAAGCTTAGGAAATTATTCAATTTTTGTTTTTATTCTTTACGTATATTTTGTGCAATTTGGTTTATCTTATCATAAACCAAAAAATGAATAAATTAATAATATATCAGTCATATTCTACTTAATATCCTTTGTAACAACTACGGTAATTGTTTACAGTACTATCGTACAAAAGTTGAAATGTTGGCAAAACGGGTGCTGTTATTTGAATCGGTTGTTCATAACAACTGTTTTCTGTTTGGTTGTTTATAGCTGTATACATTACTGATAATAAATACTTTATCATTCTCTTTTGCTTTTCAAATTATTGAACTAGAAGTTGAGAAAAAGAGGTTAGTTTATTTTATTATGGTCTCAGAAATGAACTCGCATGATGCACAAGATACACGATAAAGGGATTTTGACGAAGGAAAAATCTATTTCTGGGAAGAGGCCTGTGACGCCCGGTGAAAGTCATGCCCTTCGGCCTCAACATTGCACCCAGGATATTCAGTGGTCTGATGGTAGTAGGCGGGATTTTTGGAGATTGACCCGAAATCCCAGGTTGGCGAGAAAACGAAGTACTTTCTTCGTAGCTTTGTTGCATTCCAGGGCTGACTGAGCCCAAATGAGCCAATCGTTCAGATAAGCAACGATCTGAATCCCTTGGTTCCTGAGTTGTTCTAACACTGTCTCTCCCAGTTTCGTGAATATCCTGGGTGCAACGTTGAGGCCGAAGGGCATGACTTTCACCGGCCGTCACAGGCCGCCCCAGAAAAATAATTTTTATGGGTGAAAATTTTGGGGTCGTGTTTGCAAGATTGTAAGTGATACACGAGTATATACGGTATTACTGTAATTTATTTTATTAATTTTTAGGGTCAGAAATTACTATTTACAATAAAAATAATGAAGATAAGAAAAATTCAAAATTCATATGCCCTCAGAAACCCTCACTATAAAGAGGAGTCCGCAATATAGATTTAATGTACGTATGATATATTTATAAATCCAAGATGGACTAAGGGAGTGATAGCGGAACCATAATATGGCGAAGTATTACAGAACTATACAGTAATATTGGATTTTTTTCACATTGTGTATAGAAAATTAAGAAAGTTTAGTATTAAAAGATAAGCATATTCAATGGGATTGGTTTAACTGAAATATTTAATTTGTGTTCTGATAAATCTACAGTGATAATATCCTAAATATAATTTCTTATAATTTCCAGTTTCCACTAGATAAAGAATTAGTAAAAGATCAAAGCATTCTTCAAGATCGACTAAGTTGTAACAAACTGGCAAAGCAGACATTGGGTGTGGTATTTTACAGTGTTCCTCATCATGGAACCCCCTTAGCTTCATACGTATCTAAACCTATTCTGCGTCAGCTGTTGCAACCGACGGTAGAAGTCTGTGAAATGGAAGAAGGTTTGTACAGTACAAGTTATGTCATAGTGCATTGTATTCTCTTCAATATATTGAGGTTGTATGTGGGTAAAGTTTGTAGAATTTTCTTTATTCCCCTTTTCAAAATGTAAAACTCTATGTACAGTAGTCATAGTGAACCCTATCTTTGGTGGCCATATTTTGACCTTTTGAAGATTTACCTGTATGCCTCTACCTTTCATTTAGATATAGAAGTACTTTGCCATAGTTTTTCTTACTATCTAGACTATGTTTGTATGTAAAATTTCCATACATTTATCAGATTTTACTTTATTTTATTGTATTTCTTACCGAGGATTGTGTTTCATAATGGATCCATTACTTATAGCCATTTTTATGTGTCAACAAAATCTCAAGTTTATCAGTCTTTCTTTGATAAAGAAGATTGACGGTTGACAGCAACCCTGAACATGTACCCCAGGATTTTTTGCAGCCTCAGTTTTTGTGTGTCTGGTGAGTCTTCAGTAGATCAGAGCACATTTCAATGATAAATTGAATACTCTTTTGTGCTCAGTCATTATGACATGTCTATATATTTTTCAAAGTTTCTTGGTCACCAGGAAGATCTGGAATAACCATTTCTTCCCTCTGGCAATACAAAGAATTAAGTGTCAGGGGTACATATTTTCTTTGACCCAGCAAAGGTTGCTACCCTTATTGATGAAGATGAAATCCACCCATGTAGCAACAAGCTGAGGTAAATATTCATGGATTTGGAGGTATTCTATCTTTCTCCTAATGAAATCTTGTTTTCAGCATTACGTCTGACCAGGTATGAGACACTCATGAGGTTAAACTAATTTTCTTTTTTGTCAAACAGACTGTTACAATCAACAAACGTTAAAGTGAATCTTATCCAACCATCTTTATTTCCCCCACCTTGGATTATGACAAGGACAAGAATCTGTTCTCATCTGTTTTATTTATCAAAAAAATTCATTTATACTCCGAATCACCACAAGCAAATTACCATAGAACATATTCAAAGGAAAGGTCCTCGCTATGCAATATATACTGATGGTTCTAAATCCCCAATGGGTACTGGATGTGCTGCAGTATCTTTAGATAGAACACAACAATTATCGTTGCCAAAAGAATCATCAGTATTTACATCAGTTATATGCCATTTTACAAGCAGTCAATATGATTAAAACAATTGAAGACAGGAAGAATTTTAAATTTGTCATGTATTCAGATTCTCAAAGTGCCATAGTAGCCCTTAAAAACTATACTCATATGAACCACTTGATCCTAAGAATTAAAGACCTTATAAGTAAATTATCATCTCAGTGTGTAAGTGTCGAGTTATGCTGGATACCGGCTCATGTTGGAGTTGTTGGTAATGAAAAGGCGGATGCTGCTGCTAAAGAAGCCATGAAATTACCCCAACAAAACATTGACCTCCCAGTTGGAGATTTGATTACATTATTAAGGCATTTCATATTGGAAAAATGGCAGAATATTTGGAATGATGTGCCAGAAAATAATGAATTAAGGCAAATTAAACCGAAGGTTGCTCCTTGGGATTCCTCAACACAAAATAACAAAAGAACAGAAGTAATTTTAACCAGATTACGAATTGGGCACTCAAGATTGACCCATGAATTTTTAATGAGTACACCTCACGGCACTGTTCCAATATGCAGTGAGTGTGATACTTTTTTATCTATTAAACATGTATTTTCAATATTTAACTTAGCCGGTGATTATAATAGCTGCAACTCTGTTGCTCGACAGAAAACTCTAAGGTAAAACTCGCCAGCGATCGCTACACAGGTTGCGGGTGTGCCCAACAGCGCCATCTGTCGTCCAGATACCCAGTACTCAATGTAAACAAAGAACTCAATTTTCTCTCTGTCGAGCTATCGACAAGACGTACTTACTCGCTGTTGTTAAACTGGAGTTTTTTCACAACTAATTGGTGAAGTACTTTATTCTAGTTTTGAGCTTTCGCTATGCAGGTGTTTTATCTTCATCTTAAATCTTGAACTCGTTTTGGATAGATTTAATTATGGTGACAAAGAGAGTATGGACTTTCTTTCACTTTTAAATGGCCGACCCTTCCCTTAGACGGAAGTGTGTTTAGGCTTTTAGTAATTATATCACGTTATAGATTTTCCTCTATATATTTTATATCTCTCCGCCTTTATTAGGCCTCTTCGATTAACTTTCCATTTATTATAAACATATAAAAATAATTTTAATGTTTTGTTTATATAGACCTTTCCTGAGAGTAGGCGGTCCTAACTTGGAAACCGAAGTTAATCAACGTTGAGCCCTTTATATCGTAATTAGCTTTTAAAGAGCTAAGGATTTAAAACTTTTTAAATGTAATATTTTATGAAAGAATTTCTTTGATAGTCTTCGTACTGTTTTCAAAGATGAACTAACGTTTAGTTTATTTATGCTACGCAGTTGTTGACGTTCAGGACGTTCAACATGCGCTCTATCGTTACGATAGAGAGAGAGTGTATCACGGTTTCACTTTGCAGTAAGAGTAAATCGATTCTGACGTTTTGTTCATTCTTTCTTAGCTTAAATGTTTTAAATTCTATTTTAAAGGAACTTTTTATTTGAAAAACCTTTCAGTTTTTTCCTTTAGTCAAATAACATGTTTTTTTGACGAAATATAATTGGGCTCTTCTCTTAGGTGCGAAATCAAGAGAGAAAGAGAGAGAGAGATAGAGACGGAGGGAGAGAGAGGAGAGAAAACGTTCGGTTCAAGCGGGTAACGTTGTTCTTGAGTTACTCTCGTCCCTAGTCGCTGTACGGGGAGGAAGGATAAAACGTTTTAGTTTTTTATTCTCGTCCCCAGGCTATGTGCGGTGAGAGATTGAAAACGTAGTTATATGAACTAGTGTTTAGTCTCTTTCCCAGCCACTGATTTTTTTTTTTATCTTAAAATATGTTTTCTGTTTTTTGCTGGTATTAATGAGCTTGCATTATACGACTGATTTCGCAATTACTACCTTTTAATGAAGGGTAGAATTGCGTGTTTCAGGTAGAAATCAGTAAAAGTTTCGATTTCAGTGAAATAAGTGCAAAACAGAAAATCGAAGTGATAAAGTGATATGCGCAAAGTGTTACAGTGTTGCGTCCGAGGGTTCGTCTGTTCGTGCCTGTCGTTCACCTAGTCCGGGACCTCTTACATGCTCCCAAGCCCAGGGGAGAAGTAATGTCAAACGACTTATGGGTTCGAGAGGCCTTGACCAACGAACAGACGTTTTCCCTCTATGGTATCGGGTGTATCTTACCAAGATCTCCCCTACCATAAGACGAGAGAGACGTTGTTTCTCCTCGTCATCCGAAGGCTTTTCGCATAAGAAACCTGTCACAAGGTTTCGAAGCCCTTAAGCGAAAGTCAGTCCTTTCAGGACAGGTCCAGCGTCCTGGTTACAACCATTAGGACAGCTCTGACCCTATGCAGTCATCGGATAACTGCTCGCCGCCTAACAAAAGCGTAACACAGACTCCGAGAGTCTTTTTTTTGTAGGCAAAGTGTTGCGGTCACAGACGTTACCCTCGTCTCTTACCACAACCATTTCTGTTGATCCTTAATGGGTTGTATGGCAAGACATGCAGTATATGCTTGCCTCCCTTATGGAAGACTATTCTGCTGATTAGTCCGTTGAGTCTAGCCGTTTATCTCATCGATATCCTGGCTTTCAGCCAACCTAACGTTCCTTTGTGCTTACTGTTGACGTTGGCGTAGCTTAGTCACGTCAGTCAGGTTGTTTAGAACCACACTCGATGCGGTCTCGTGTGGTTTTTCAGCCGCATTTGGACGTTAGGCCACTTGCTGATGCTCCTGTTGACGTTCAAGACGTTCACTAACAATCGGAGTTGACTTGTTTTGACGCTGTGCGTCAACCTCCGCATTCTAGAGTTGTTTTGACTGCTCAGTCTAGGCAGTCAAAGCAGTCTCGAGTTGACGCTGTGTGTCCTCACGCACCTGTTGTGGTTGACAGTTCAGTTGTTGACAGTTCACAGACTGTCAAGCAGTTACATGACGTTGCGTTCTGGTCCGCTACTAATGCACCAGTGAGTGTGGACTCTGCTTGTAAAGCATTGCCACCACGGTAGGTCTCTCCCTTGCTTGAGACTCAGCTTTTATCGGACAAGGTTCCTGTAGATGAGGAAGTTGCTGTTCCCCCTCCTACTGATATTCCCTTGAGGACTCTGTCAGATGGAGAGGAGCCTAAAGCTGCTTAGCCTCCTATGGACTTTAATTAAATCATGATGATTTTTTTAAGGATCTTTGTCCGGATCTTTTTGTAACTGCAGCTCCTCGTTCGCCTAAACGTCAGAGCTTACACTAGGCCTAGCTACTTCGAAGCCGTTGTTTTTAAGCTAGTGCTCTCTCGCTCTCCTAGAGAGCTTTACGTTGGCTAGGCGACTGGTTTTTCACCAGGAGGAGTTTGGGGGATACAGCCTTTGCTTTCCCTTCTTTTAAACTGGTTTAAAGAGCGAGAGTCTGATATGACACGAGAGAAGTTCTCGGCTTGGGAGTTCATGCCTCTGCCCAGATAGACTTCTCAATTCTCGTAGACTCTCCCTGGCGCCTGGCCAGGAGACGCTCCAAGTTGTTTACAGGTCAACTGCACAGCTGTTTTCGAGCCTTTGAAGTTTTGCTGTACAATTATGTCACGCATAACAAGGCTTTCAGGGATGGTAAACGTTACCGCCTCAGTCGCTAACCCCGTCTGTTGCCACACCTGCTCCCGTAGACCCTAAATGGGCTTTGCTGCAAGACATGCAGTCCAAGCTTGCGTCCTTGATAGAGGACTTTAATGCGGAGAAGGTTGCTACTGAACCTTCTGGCCAACAACCCTCCAACCGGTCGGTTGTGCGCCCTGTTGACGCTGAGGTAACCTACTCGCGTCTGCCAGTTGAGGTGGTTCCTCCACCGATGCGACCCAGTGTGGGTTGCCAGCCGCACGTTGACGTTAAGCGACGCTCGGAGGTGGTTGTTGACGTTCAGGACGTTCAACAACCAGCAGAGGTGACTTGTTTTGACGCAGTGCGTCAACCTCAGCAACCCGGTAGGGTGTTGACTGCACAACCCAGACGGTCTAGACAGTCTCGGGTTGACGCTGTGCTTCCTCGCGCACCCATGGTTGTTGACAGTTCACAGACTGTGCAGCAGTTCCATGATATTGCGTCCGGCTCCGTCACGCATCCACCAGTGCGACCGGACTCAGCGAGCCAGACGTTGCCCACTCCGTTGCCGTTTCCTCATCAGTTTTCGGATGAGAAACCCTCTGATGAGGACGTTGCTGAACAACAAGACGATCAGCCCCCAGAATAGATCAAGCCCTGCTATCCATCCAGAAGATGCTGAAGAAGGAACGCTGCTCAGTCAGGCTGTGGATGAGTCTGGTAGGGACGCTGTCATCCGTGGAACAATTTGTGTCACTAGGAAGACTACACCTCCGTCCTCTTCAATACCATCTAGCTTTTCACTGGAAAAAGGACAAGACGCTAGAAGCGGTCTCGATCCCGGTTTCCGAAAAGATAAAGTCTTGTCTGACATGGTGGAAGGACAATATCAACCTACGAGAGGGTCTTCCCCTGGCTGTTCAGACTCCCAACCACGTTCTCTTCTCGGACGCATCGGACGTGGGCTGGGGCGCGACACTAGACGGTCGGGAATGCTCAGGACTGTGGAACTCGAGTCAGAGGAGCATGCATATCAACTGCAAGGAGCTGTTGGCAGTACATCTGGCCTTGAAAAGCTTCAAGTCTCTCCTTCGAGGCAAAGTGGTGGAAGTTAACTCGGACATCACCACGGCCTTGGCGTACTTCTCCAAACAAGGAGGTACCCACTCACTGACATTGTACGAGATCGCAAGGAACCTGCTCACCTGGTCAAAAGGTCTAAACATATCGCTAGTAACGAGGTTCATCCAAGGCAACTTGAATGTCATGGCAGATTGTCTCAGTCGGAAGGGACAAGTCATTCCAACAGAATGGACCCTCCACAAGGATGTATGCAAGAGACTTTGGGCCACTTGGGGCCAGCCAACCATAGATCTCTTTGCAACCTCGATGACCAAGAGGCTCCCAATATATTGTTCACCAATCCCGGACCCAGCAGCAGTTCATATAGATGCCTTTCTCCTAGATTGGTCACATCTAGATCTATACGCATTCCCACCGTTCAAGATTGTCAACAAGGTACTGCAGAAGTTCGCCTCTCACGAAGGGACAAGGTTGACGCTAGTTGCTCCCCTCTGGCCCGCGAGAGAATGGTTCACCGAGGTACTTCGATGGCTAGTAGACGTTCCCAGAACTCTTCCTCTAAGGGTGGACCTTCTACGTCAGCCACACGTAAAGAAGGTACACCAAAGCCTCCACGCTCTTCGTCTGACTGCCTTCAGACTATCGAAAGACTCTCGAGAGCTAGAGGCTTTTCGAAGGAGGCAGCCAGGGCGATTGCTAGAGCAAGGAGAACATCCACCCTTAGAGTCTACCAATCGAAGTGGGAAGTCTTCCGAAACTGGTGCAAGTCAGTATCTGTATCCTCGACCAGTACCTCTGTAACTCAAATAGCTGACTTCCTCTTATACCTGAGGAAAGAACGATCTCTTTCAGCTCCCACTATCAAGGGTTACAGAAGCATGTTGGCATCAGTCTTCCGTCACAGAGGCTTAGATCTTTCCAACAATAAAGATCTACAGGACCTCCTTAAGTCTTTTGAGACCACGAAGGAGCGTCGTTTGGTTACACCTGGTTGGAATTTAGACGTGGTACTAAGATTCCTTATGTCAGACAGGTTCGAGCCGCTACAATCAGCCTCCCTGAAAGATCTCACCTTAAAGACTCTTTTCCTGGTATGCTTAGCCACAGCTAAAAGAGTCAGTGAGATTCATGCCTTCAGCAAGAACATCGGATTTTCGTCAGAAAAAGCTACATGTTCACTACAACTTGGTTTTCTAGCCAAAAACGAGTTGCCTTCTCGACCTTGGCCGAAATCGTTCGATATTCCAAGCTTATCGAATATGGTTGGCAATGAACTAGAAAGAGTCTTATGCCTTGTGAGAGCTCTTAAGTTCTATTTAAAACGAACTACAGTAAACCTTTACGAGGCCTGTCTGAAGCTTTATGGTGTTCAGTTAAGAAACCATCTTTGCCTATGTCAAAGAATGCTTTATCCTATTTTATCAGACTGTTAATACGAGAAGCTCATTCCCATCTGAGTGAGGAAGACCAAGCTTTGCTGAAGGTAAGGACACATGAAGTTAGAGCTGTCGCAACTTCCGTGGCCTTTAAACAAAATAGATCTCTGCGAAGTATAATGGACGCAACCTATTGGAGAAGCAAGTCAGTGTTCGCGTCTTTTTATCTTAAGGATGTCCAGTCTCTTTACGAGAACTGCTACACACTGGGACCATTCGTAGCAGCGAGTGCAGTAGTGGGTGAGGGCTCAACCACTACAATTCCCTAATTCCATAACCTTTTTAATCTTTCTCTTGAAATGTTTTTATTGTTGTTTTTTGGGTTGTCCGGAAGGCTAAGAAGCCTTTCGCATCCTAGTTGATTTGGCGGGTGGTCAAAGTCATTTCTTGAGAGCGCCTAGATTAGAGGTTTTGATGAGGTCCTGTTGTATGGGTTGCAACCCTTGATACTTCAGATCCTAGGGGTCGATCAGCATCCTAAGAGGATCGCGAGGCTCCGTAAGGAAGACGTACTTAAAAAGGCAGAGTAATTGTTCAAGTCGACTTCCTTACCAGGTACCTATTTATTTTGTTTTTGTTATTTTGATAACTTCTAAAATGAAATAAAAACTCTTAGCTCATAATAATGTAAACATATTTTGCTGGTCTCTACCCACCCCCCTGGGTGTGAATCAGCTATTATAATCACCGGCTAAGTTAAATATTGAAAAATGTTATTTTGATAATAAAATAAATTTTTGAATATACTTACCCGGTGATTATAAATTAAAGGACCCTCCCTTCCTCCCCAATAGAGACGCAGTGGAACGAGGAGAAAATTGAGTTCTTTGTTTACATTGAGTACTGGGTATCTGGACGACAGATGGCGCTGTTGGGCACACCCGCAACCTGTGTAGCGATCGCTGGCGAGTTTTACCTTAGAGTTTTCTGTCGAGCAACAGAGTTGCAGCTATTATAATCACCGGGTAAGTATATTCAAAAATTTATTTTATTATCAAAATAACATTTTTCGGTTTGTTAGTTTTTCAGCGAGAGAGAGAGATATGTTTTGGTCAGAAAACGTTTTCTGACATTTTAACTGAATCAAGTAATTTTTCTATCTCTAGAATTTTAACTTTTTTTAAGGAATTCACGTATTATTGATAGAATCTAAATTTTTACCTAAGATTTTTTACTAACCTTTTCAAATTACATAGATTTAATATATAGTTGATTATTTTTATCACTCAGATTTCATATATATATAGCTATTCATCCATCTATTCACCCATTTTTAGAATATTCAAAGATTATAAGTATATAGTGTATATACATATAATTATTTTTTTTTCCTTATCAATTGAATTTTGATAATCTTATAATTCTTTATATCCCGATTTTATTTCGGGCCAGCCCTGTGGGAGTCAAGCTTGACTCATTGGGCTGGTAAAACTCCTTCCTTTAATAATAATATATATATATGTGTGTGTGTGTATAGAAACTGAGATTTCTTGAGCTTATGCACAGTGCTGCTGTTAATGCCAGTCTTCTTTTCCTATAGAAGACTCGTCTATCTTTGTTTGTACTGACACTTGAAATGGTTAAAATTATAAGAAGTGGGTCTATATAGAAATACATTTTCAAACATTCTTGGATTTGATTTATATCTAATGGTGTAAAAATTTAACCTAATAAAACATGAGTTTTTTTTTTTTTTCGTAGCTTCAGCAAAGGTGAAAGGTAGCATTCATTTGTTGCTACAGGATAACTCACTTTTTTAATGTTATATTTTTAAGACCATACAACTATCACTGATAAGTCCACTTTATTATGGCAAAATTCTTCAGCTTTACAATTATTTTTAAAAACTTTGTAATATGGACCTATAAATTTTAGTTAGCAATGATAAATAATTATTATTTGAATTACTAGAGGCTAATGTTTATCCTTTTATATGATTGTACCCTTTAATTGTGTAGATATGTGGCATGTTATTTCCATTCTGAATGTACAGTGTTTATGTTTTTGTTACTTAAAACTGAAAGTTAATATACTGTTTGTACTTATAGCATATTCATGGAGAATTCCATCAGTGAGAGCTTTATTCTGTTTTCCTTGATGTTATAGTATATGACATAGTACAGTAAGTAAAATAATTTCTGTATTATGGCATCATCAATTAATTTTATTCATGATAGAATATTTTTTACAGAGTCTTCAGTATTGTCAGAAGTTCATAATTTCTTTGTAAATATTATGAAAGCTCAAGGCACTGGTGTTTTGACTCTCAATGAGACCCGACCCATACATAATAATTTTCTTGGTTTACCTGTTTATTTTGTGCCTTCAAAGCATGGAGGTAAGGCTTTTTATATTTTTATCCTATAATTTTTTTTTTCAGTAATGATGTCCTTGCTTTAATGAATTTATAATAATAAACTTATATGTATGTGCCTGAAGTACAAACAACCACCTTTCCAAAGCCTATCTCTTTATACAGTGATGCCTCAGGATACGAAAGTAATCCGTTCAGGATACGGTTTCGTATCCTGATTTTTTCGTATCCTGAGTCGCGTTTTACATGTAAATAGCCTAATCCGTTCCAAGTCTTACAAAAAGTCACCTTTTCTTTCATAAACACGCTAAACTGTAGTAATAAACATGCAATGCAGCCATTTCTATCATTCAATAATTAACCCAACCGTTAAAAACAGCCTAATCCATTCCAGAAACCACCATGAGATTATTCAATAATGTAGTTATAGCCTAGTTATCCCCTCCAAGCCCTAAGAAAACGGTCCATTTTCTTTACTACTGTATAAAAGTTACGGTACTGTATGTAAAGCATTTGGATCAGTGAAGGTGTATTGTTACCTGTACACCTAAATTAAGGGTTGATACCCTGAAAAAAAAGGTACTGTACTCTCGGCGACGAGTTGGGATCTCGTAAGCTTTTCGTATCCTGAAAATTTTTTCGTATACTGGGGCATAAAAATCTTTGTATCGCTTTTCGTATCCTGAATTTTTCGTAAGCAGAAACTTTCGTATCCAGAGGTATCACTGTACTTGAAAAACAAGAAGTTACTAAGATTATATTACTTCTCAAGAGCTGTTATATGTATGTGACCTATCTTTACAACATGATCTGAGTAAGTGGTCTAACCTATGTTCATATAGTGAAAAGTATGATAGAGAGGAAAGGGGAGTATTAAAAGTCAAACTAATGCAATCAAACTAATTTTGATCAAGAAAGAAACCTTGTGGTTGTTGTGGAAAAGCTGTTGGACTCTCTACTGTGTATCAAATTGAACAAATAGTCTTAAAAGATGTATTGCTGATTATGAAATATAATGAAAAATTATTGCCCAGTAAGTTTACTCTCATTAATAGATAATTTTTTTTACAAATCTCATATTATGCCAAATAGAAGCACATTAGACTATAACCTTTTTATCCCCAGGCTATTTGGAAATTTCCAACCCTTAACCCCCAGGGGGTTATTTTTTCCCAGCACATTTTGCAGTATATTTTTTTTAAATTGCTCTAACAGCCTTAATTTTTGTCATAGAGAGGTCTGGTTGGTCTCATTCTCTTGGAAAATGCCTGAATTTTCTCAAAAAATTATCAAAAAAATGAAAAAAAAAAAATTTTATAGCATTTTTTTGCAAGGACGTACGTCCATGGGGGTAAAGGGATGGGTTTTCTGAAACGTACCAGTACGTCCTTTGGGGGTAAAAGGGTTAATCAACCAAGAGAGTAGGCAGGTTTTAGAAGCGGGAATTCGACAACTGAACGTATCCATGTAATTAACCAGCTAATGAAGAAATCAACAGAGTATGACAAACCACTATGTATGGTATTATAGACTATGAGAAAGCTTTTGATTCTGTCAATACTCCAGCAGTAATGAAAGCCCTTTAAAGATAAGGAACAAATTCATCTTATGTTAGATCACTGGAAGATATCTATTCAGGAAGCATAGCCATCTCGAAACTACGTAACGATAGTTAGAAAATTCCAGTTGAGAAAGGAATGAGACAGGGAGACACCATCTCTCCTAAATTATTCACAGCGAGCCTAGAAGTAGTTTTTAAAAATGTAGATTGTAAAATGTAAGAATTAACATTAAGGGGGAATATCTTAACACCTAAAGGTTTGCAAATGACATACCTGCAGTTCTGTTTAGTGAATTATAGAGGGAATTGCAAAAGATTGTAGAAGATTTGAATAGAGAAAGAAAAAAATGTAGGACTTCAAATGAATATGAATAAAACAAAGATAATGTTCAATGAAATTGCAGAGACAACAAATAAGGTTATGGACAAACCTCTAGAGATTGTTAATGAATATACATACTGTACTTAGGACAGACAGTAAGTGCTTCCCCAAGACATGAGACCAAAAGAGTAACATAGATATGAGAGGAAACTAAATTAGATGATATTCTAACATGTAAGAGAAGGAAATGGACATAGGCAGGACATATAATAAGAATGAAAGACAATAGATGGAAATTAGAAAATAACAGAATGGGTCTCTAGGGATTGCAAAAGCAGGGGAAGGAATCGAAGACAATGGGTTGATAAACTAAGGAAGTTTGCTGGTGTGAACTAGCATAGAAAGACCATAAACAGATGGGAGTGGAAGGACATGTCTGAGGCATTTGCCCTGCAGTTGATATATATATATATATATATATATATATATATATATATATATATATATATATATATATATATATATATATATACAGTATATAAATACTGTATATATACATATCTCATCATCATCATCTCCTATTGGTGCAAAGGGTTTCAATTAGATTTTGCAAATTGTTTCTATCTGGAGTTTGGAATTCAATAATATATATATATACATATATATATATATATATATATATATATATATATATATATATATATATGATAAATTTTGCACATTTAGACGTGTTTTTCATATTCAAATAAGCCATATATATTTTTGATACATTTCGTGTGATTTCGCCTGGGGCTCTGATCCCAAGGTCGTTAAGAGAATCCAGACATTAATGTATCAAAAATATATATGGCTTATTTGAATATATATATATGATATATATATATATATATATATATGATATATATATATATATATATATATATATATGTATATATATATATATATATATATATATATATATATATATATATATATATATATATATATATATATATATATATATATATATATAATAGTAACACTCCAATTCTTTTAATGCCTACTCAAATATCACGCTAGTGGTGTTAAAAATTCTATATTCCCCATTTGCTTGTGTTATAGATATTGGGCATCTAAAATTTCTTGCATTTAGATTTCATAATTCAGTGCATCTCTTGTGGTACCATTTTCTACTTTCAATACATAATAAGGAACTCACATATTTTCCATGGCAACCATATGGTTAAATACCTGATTTTAAATTTTCCTTTACTTTTGGAAGCATTTTAAACTTTACAAATGCTGTGTGAGCAAAGATCTCTTAGTAATTTTCATCATCTGGATGCATTTTAAGTGTTATATGAAAATTACAAGGTAGAGCATGCTAAGTATTCTAGTATTGATAATGAGGTCAAAAGAAAAGCTAGGAATGACTGGGGAGAACATTTAGACAGTAAAGCAGAGGAGGCTGACAAAGCTATGAATTCAGGAAGTGGCTGTGGTGTAAGAATGGCTCATAGAATTATTAATGAAATTTCTGTCATCATTGTACCTACTTTTGATACCAATAAGGGCAAATTAGCATTAGGAGAAACATAAGCATTCATTGTTTGTATTCAACTTGCCTGAAATACAAGAAATTTCTTCAAGTTATCAATATACTGTGCCTAAACAGGTCTAGAATATATAGATGATGCTCAAATGAGTTACTGTTTGTTTATTGGCCAACCATGTATACTTTTACACTTATTTTGTTAGCGACAAAGGAATTATAGATTAAGATTTATTAAAAGTTTTATTTCTTTATCAGAATTAAATATGACAGAACATTGCTGTATATTAAGATATTATCAAGTTTTTAAACTAGACAAGTTAAATCTTTATTATAAAGGAACTTGTTTATAAACAGCACTTATGACTTATGAACAGATAACTCCCTATAGTTACTAATTTTTATAATAAAGTAAAATGCAGGAGGTCTTTTTACTTTCAAATTATAATCTTTCTATATCATAAATCCTTGTTAACCCTTTTACCCCTAGGCTATTTGGAAATTTCCAACACTTAACCCCCAAGGGGTTATATTTTCCCCAGCTCATTTTGCAGTATATTTTCTTTAAATTGCTCTAACAGCCTTAATTTTTGTCGTAGAGAGGTCAGGTTGGTCTCATTCTCTTGGAAAATGCCTGAATTTTTTCAAAAAATTATTAAAAATATGAAAAAAAAAATTTATAGCATTTTTTTGCAAGGACGTACCGGTACGTCCATGGGGGTAAAGGGATGGCTTTTGTGAAACGTACCAGTACGTCCTTTTTGGGGTAAAAGGGTTAATCTCAAATAATACCTAATTATTGTATTTATTAGATATTTATTATATTAGATTGTCAATAAATCTAATGGTTTAGCAGTATCATAATTAGCAATTAAAGTGAGTAATACTTAAAAATTTAGATTCATAAAATATTAAACATAAATTAGCAATACAGTATTGGAACTATAATTAGCACCCTTATAGATATCTATCACTTGTCTATTTTATTACTGAATTTAATATTAATAATACAAAACTTGCATACAGAGATCATTTTTACTATATTTTTCTATTGTGGTATACAGTAACTGTATTTTATAAATATAAACTAAAGTAGGCATTTAAGGCTACGGTTCATTATGTGATATCCTCTTGGGGTAAATTTATATAGAGTACTGAAATCAAAATTTTACAGCATAAAATTTCATGGACCCTTGGGTTTATCATTGTATATTATCCCTTTAACCCCCAGGCTATTTGGAAATTTCCAACCCTTAACTCCCAGGGGGTTATTTTTTTCCAGCACATTTTGCAGTATATTTTTTTAAATTGCTCTAACAGCCTTAATTTTTGTCATAGAGAGGTCAGGTTGGTCTCATTCTCTTGGAAAATGCCTGAATTTTCTAAAAATATAAAAAATATGAAAAAAATAATTTTTATAGCATTTTTTTTGCAAGAACGTACCGGTACGTCCATGGGGGTAAAGGGATGGCTTTTGTGAAACGTACCAGTATGTCCTTTGGGGGTAAAAGGGTTAAAATATATTCTAATGTTTGCTATTCTTTAACGATTCCATTATATTCTGCCTCATTTCCTATTTCATCATTAGGTTTGTCTGAAATTAAGTCAGGAATTAATATCATATCAGAAAAAGGCACCATTTTATATCACTGAAGTATGCTAACACAGATTTTTGTATGGAAGATTCTTATAAATCTTTGAATTATGGGATTAATAGAGGTCAGTTTCTGAGATTAGAACTTGTGCATTGATTTTTTGTTTGAATCCAAAAATGTTAACTCTTTTACCCCCAGGCTCTTTGGAAATTTCCAACCCTTAACCCCCAAGGGGTTATTTTTTCCCCAGCACATTTTGCAGTATATTTTTTTCAAATTGCTTTTACAGCCTTAATTTTTGTCATAGGGAGGTCAGGTTGGTCTCATTCTCTTGGAAAATGCCTGAATTTTCTCAAAAAATTATCAAAAATATGATAAAAAAAAATTTTATAGCATTTTTTTGCAAGGACGTACCGGTACGTCCATGGGGGTAAAGGGATGAGTTTTGTGAAACGTACCAGTACGTCCTTTGGGGGTAAAAGGGTTAATAGCAGAAACTTGATTTAATGTTGAATAGCATAAACCTAAAATTAGTTTCTTTAAAGTGATTAGATTGAGTC
Organism: Palaemon carinicauda; assembly: GCF_036898095.1. Lineage (NCBI taxonomy): Eukaryota > Metazoa > Arthropoda > Malacostraca > Decapoda > Palaemonidae > Palaemon > Palaemon carinicauda. The sequence goes on along the minus strand of NC_090750.1, from coordinate 62,900,215 downwards.
AAGTTTTCATTTTCAGATCCATGTATTGGAACTTTTCATGAGGTTGATGCAAGTCATCGTGATATATGCAAACCTATTAGTAGGTAAGTTTTTTATCTTATTTTATTTACCAAGAATATGTAGCTTCATAAGAAAGTATTATACTTTTAAAGTATTGTAGCCTCTTCATGTAGTTATGCAAAGGCTTTATCAGTAAAGGCATTCTCAATTTCACATACAGTAGAGTATGCTACCATTTCTGTTGCTTTTCATCTTTTGCTTTATTGACGTTGAAAGTTATTTTATTCTAAGATTTTTAATAAAAAGAATAGTCCCTTTTTATCATTAGCTTGGTTCATCTTTTAATAATATTTCGGATTATCTTTGCTATTCTGATGAACATGTGTGATGGTAAGAATTTGGAAACAGGGGACAGGGTCACCTCCTTGTACCAGATAGCAGAAATGCTATTGACTTGGATGAATTTGAGAGGAATAAGCCTTCTTCCTAAGCTCCTTCTGGGAAAATTTAAGATCTTTGCAAAACATATAAGCTGGAAAAATCAGATTTGTCTAAATGAATGGACTGTACACCCATCAATATGTGTAAAAATATTGGCAATGATGGGGCCAACCAAACATAGACACTCGCAACATCGGTGAACAAAATGATAGAAGTGTTTTGTTCAGCATTTATGGATCCCTTAGGATGGAAAGTAGATGCCCTTTTACAAGACTGGGTGAATCTAGGTCTTTACATTCCCACCATTCTCCATGATTCAGCAAGTGATGAAAAAAGTTTAAAATTTCTTAAAACAGCACGATGATGCTTGTAGTCTCATTCTGGCCATAAAAGGAATGGTTTGCATCTGCAGCCTCTGTTATCAGAGTGCCATACAGAACCAATCTTCTTAGACAACTAATTTTTGGGGTGGCTCATCCAAACTAATATGTGATACATCAAACTGCATGGAGACTATGCACTGAATTCCCAGAAAAAAAAAAGGGGTTTTCATGGCCATTTAGATCATCTATCATAGTTTCCTAAGGACAGTCTACCAATATTCTTTATTAAAGGGAGTGGAATGTTTATTTGGATTTGTACAATTATAGAAATCAATAACTAGAACTAGTTTGGATAATATAGTTAAATTTTTCTGTTTACTTTTTTTATGTAAAGAAACTTTCAATAGCATCCATTAAGAGATATAGAGCCATGTTTAATTCTGTACTCAAGCATCTTGAATTAGAGCTGTCTGTTTCAGGTATAGCTGTTACGTTTAGGGTTTTTTAGTATTGAACGACCTCCAGTATTCAAGTCTATTTTATAGACTTTAAAGGTTAAAGGTGTCTGGTTTCAGTTCCAGTTTCATCATAATAGATGCTCCCCAGAACGTCAGCCAGGCAAGCCCAACCCCCAACTGTGGTTCTAACCACAGCAGTGGCCTCCCCAGTAAACAGCTTAAACTCACGGTCCTGGGACAGGATTGATCTGCCCCCATGCGAATGCTAGGCAAACACGTTACCACTGTTACTAACCAGGAGGTTTGGATATAGGTTTACAGTATTCAAAAGGTTTGAGATTTGAACCTCTGAAAATCGTTTGATTAAAGATCTCAAAGCTAAAACATCTTTTTTTGTCAGTATTGGTTTCAGGTAAACTCATAAGTGAACTATAAGCACTATCTTCTAAGGTAGCCTATAGGCTTTGGGTAACATAGGATGATGATATCTCTTGTTTCTATGAACCTCTCCTTATGTTCATATTGCTTTTATTTCCAGAAGTTTGATATATCTTTGCTACCCCATAAAAAAGTTAAAAATAATTGCCTGTTTTCTCGTTCCAATATACTAATGTCTTAAGTAAGCAATGATGAATGGAGTAATGGCATCTACTGACAATAACATGCTGTGTATGTTGTATTGTCTTCTTCAATCTTTAAGTCGACTTTGTTGTATGCAGATGTATGCTCCAAATTGTCACTTTTTTAGTGGTCTAAGATGTTTTGTCAAAGACTTGTTAGCAATGGGAAGGTAGATTGTGCAAGGGAATTGTCTATGGCCAATCATGATCCACATTCTCTTTGTGTCTTGTGCTGGGGACTATTTTGTGAGTTAGAGATTGGTTTTAAGGAGTACAAAGGCTTCATTGTTCCTCTTTGAAAGTAAGTTTCATGGTTACAGATCAGAATGAAGTTCAAAGCATAAAAAAAAGCTCACTTTTAGTTCAAGGAGAAATCCAGAGAAGATTAGAATAGTATATTATAGTGGAGATAATGATGATAATGCCACTTCAGTCTTTGACTCTGCTACTGTCCTAATGAGTCTAGTTTTGATAGTCTAAAGATTTTAGTATCAGTAACTTCTTTTGTGGAAGCTCATTTGCCAAGAAGTCTTTGTTTAAGGGTAATATTTTAGGCCTAACTTGCCATGTTTCAAAATATAGCCTAACTCTTCAAGTTGTAGCAAGTGTTTAAAGTGCACCATTCAGTAAGGTTTCTGTCCCTCCTCCTGTTAAATATCCTCTGCTTTCTCCTCATCATGCACCTTATATAGCCCCAATGCCATTGCATTTATACAAATGATGTTTTCCGTAATAACATCACCTGCTAACTGCTTCTCATTAATCCATATAAGAGGAAACTTCTCATCGCAAAGAACACATGACTGTTGATACCTTCTTTTTTGTTGAGATTTGTGACTATTCTAATTGTGGATGTTGTAGGATTGTACAATTTAGCAGGTCAACTGCACACATACCATATTCATGCTTTGGTTATCATCTCCTTACCACCTTTCTTAATTATCTTGTTACTGTTAACTTTACAATGCAGCACAAAGTGTCTTTATGATAAAAAATAGAGATCACAACTTGACAAAAAAGAGACTGAAAGACACACTGTCACATGTGAACAAAGAAGTTCCAAAGACCCTGCCTAATGTATGTTTCCGAAGGTGGAACAACATTGGTGAGGTTTTCATTGTTCAGCCACCAGGAAAGCACCCGTTGAAGGTGATTCCTTTACGAGTTCTTCTCAGAGAGTGGAAGAGTCTGAAGCTCTGATCAAGGGGTAATGCGAGTTATAAGAGACAAAATAGGGTAAAAATTACAGGGACATGAGATAGTCTAGTTAAAACTTGTCTCCAAAAAATGCCCGTCCAGTGCAAAATTTTTTGCTTGCAAACTAATTCAATACTCTTTTTGGTGCACGACTGAGTCCCATTAAAACAATGTTAGTTTTGGGTCACTTCAAACTGTTTCTATTTTGTTTCTCAACCTTTTTGTCATTTAAAAACCATTTGAAAGATAATTTTTTGCACAAAAGATGTACATGTGAAATTCTATTTTGCCAGTCTTCTCTATCTTGAGCTTTTAAATCAATATTTCTCCATTCATCATCTCCTACTTCATGCTTCATAGTCCTCAGTCATGTAGGTCTGGGTCTTCCATCTCTTATAGTACCTTGTGGAGCCCAGTTAAATATCTGGTGAACTAATCTCTCTTGGGGAGTGTGAAGAGCATGCCCAAACCATTTCCTTCTACCCCTCACCTTGATCTCCTCCACTTGAACTTAAGACACTATTGAAAATAAGAGGTTGGCATTTATGGGTATTGATTATTAAAAAGGGTTATTTTATTTTCAAGATGCTAAAGAAATTCATATTCTGTTTCTCAGCACAGTTTATGCACAATGGTGTAATTTTACATTACATACTGTAAAGTTACATACAATGAATGTTGTTTGTAGAATATGCAGATATTATACCTTTCAAGTGTTAAATACCGACAGTATTTTTTGTATACATGCATAGAATGTTGTTGTAAAATTGATGGTCAGATACTCTCATACTTTGCCTTTTTTTTTTTTAGGAAATCTGAATCTTACCAGAAAGTAGAAGATTTCATTCAAGATATCATCAAGAAATTATGATCAATATCTATTCACGTCGAACAGTCTGCAACATACTACCAAAATAGATTATGTATTTATGATGCTGTTCTGTGATCCAGAGGTCATTTAATAGGTATTTACCGCATTGAAATGTTACAAGTTTGATATAGTTTTGCCAAATTTAATATAATCTATTTTAGGAATACTGCATGTAATTTTTATAGAAAGAATTATTTTTCCACATATATGAAAAACACCTTTTTATATATTTATATGATACTGTGAAAACCTAAGTGCTGTGAATCCATTAATAATAATCCTTTCACCCCAAATTAGGAAGGGAAATTAGAAAAATCGATCGTAAGAAATAGGTAAGCAGAATCCTGCATTTTAAGGCAGCAGGTGGATATTTGTTACCTCTTTGTTCTTTTTCACCAAGTCATCAAGGTACTGAGATTGGAATTAGCAAAGACACTCAAGTAACCATTTTGTTAAACATAATGGAATGAGCAAACATGCCACTGTGAAATTAGCAATATTAAGAACTTGCTAGATGGAAAGAACAATTACAACTTTCTTTTCATGGCCAGATTTTAAACCTTGCAAGATGGAGTCATTTTGTTTAACTTTAGTCAATTAAAGTTTTATCATCTATAATCTTTTATCGGCTACTAGAATGAGTGAAATTTAGGAGCATATTGTCTAGAAATTGGCTAGTAAATCTCTGTCATAAACTTTGCCTGAAGAAGCATCAAATCTCATTTGTTTTATGCCATCTGCATTTCTCTTCCTGTAAAGAATCTTGTGGTTAGCTTATTTGATAGGAAGCATGCTTGATTACTGGTACTCACTACTGGGTGATCTCCATTGAGTTTCCCATGGTTATAAGAGTGACTTGCATCAAGATAATTATCAATCCTAATGGTCTTCAAAAGATAATAAAAAAGAATTTTATGGTTTTTCACACTATATTTCAAATAGGGATGATAGAGATTTTGCAAAAATGTGCAGAAGATGGGATGACTTCAAGACTACTAGTGGGGAAGTTCCTTGTATTGAGAAGAAATAAGTATATTGCCAAGAAAATTACACTTATTTTGTGTTGGAATCATTATAAACAACATAGGTGGGGAAAATATTGAAGTAATTACATCTTTTCTGTCAGGTGCAAAGTGCATTTGACACTACCTATATCAATACAGCAAGCATTGGGTGATAGTGTAGCACACCTTATTTTAAACATTCTCCCACTGGTGCTGCATCCTCACAGATCACTAGTTTTCCTTCTTTCTTCAACCCCACTCCACCTCCTTATCCTCTGTCTATGTCTTTCTTTCTGTTTCAATATGAATTGAGATTTGTCTGAAATTATTTCCAGAATCATTTTAACTTTTGTTTGTCACCACCTGAGGTAAAATTCAAGTTTTTTTTTTTTATATTTCCCCCATCTTAAATAGCCACAGGGACCCTTCCACACTCATATGCCAGACACTAACCCTACATAATCTGTGACAGTAACTTCTATTTATATGAAAGCAGATATAGAAAGAGTGAGGAGGATGGGTTGGAGAGTTGGCTAGTGATCTGTGGAGACATGGCAACAGTTAGGGAGTTTGTTCAATACCAAGAGCCCTTGCCCTATTGTCCATTTCTTGCTGCGCTGACTATAATATTGAATTATTGAAAAGGATAAAAAAGAAATCATGTACAAAACCAAAGAAACTGACTTTTTACTAAAGGGATGAGCCTCTTAGAAGGAATACAAGAATTTTCCCCTTAGATCAGTGTTTCCCAACCCTGGGGTAAATTACCCCAGTGGGGTAATGGACCCGTATTTTTGGGGTAATCAAGATGTTCTGAAATTGAGTTATTCACATTCCCATAATTTTGATATCCATTAAAATGGAAAAGTTTGCATTTGTTTTGGATCCTTAACTATAAGCAGCCAATAGCGGGCTACATGATCCATACAGTTCATCAGGTGGCTGCAAAAAAACATCCGATGATACCGGGTATATGTTCAATGGGGTAATTGATTAGTTGGAAATAAAATTTTGGGGTAATCATTTAAAAAAGGTTGGGAAACACTGCCTTAGATAATAGTGAGGGTATCTTTGTGTGAGGATTTACTGGTGAGATTATAAATATTGGCTTATTCATCTAAAATTTTGCCTCCTGAAGTTAGGAATAGTCGTCTTTTCCCAGTTATTGAATTCACATTGTTGTACCTTAGAGATTAGTTATCTTTTTAGTCAGGGATTCCATGGCACTTTTTCCAGGATATCACCGAGTACCCTGGAGGCATTAAATAAGTTTTAAGTGACTTATCGTAGGCCTTTTTGTATTAGCTATTAATGAGGCTTACTCAGAACAGTTTAGAGAGTGTACTTTTATCCATAATATTAATCCCAATTAATTGTTTGATATGGAAACTGTATATCTTGAAATATTGAGAGTGAATTTTAAAATAGGATAAGTTGTAGAAGCATGCAATGTAGTATATTTCAGTGAATTTTCTTATGGAAATAGAGTACTGGTTTTGTAAATTACTAAGTGCCTTATTGTTGTAGATGTTTAAGTTGCACATCAGGAAGATAATTGACAACCTTTAACTTTTCAACATTGTTATTGAAAATGAGAAAAAGCTTGTTATAGAATAATTTGACAAGTTATGATAATGATCACCTAAAGTCAGCTCAAAAATAGTAAATGAGTTATATGGAAATGTATTTAGCATGGGTTTGGTGGCTTAAAATCCATGGTTTTCAATGAGGATTATTAATCTTATAGATATGATTGGAAAAGAAAATAGTGAGGAAAAGTTTGTTAGATTGTGTTGCTAAAGAGTAGATGGAAGAGTTGATGGCGAAGAGGAAAGGCAGGTAGCAGGTCAAATTTATGATTTGCTTAGAGTAAAGTTAATTCAAGAAATAGAAGAATTTTTAAAAAGTGTAATTTAGAAAAAATGAGAAGTGCATATAATGAGAAAATGGATGAACTTATTGGATATGTTTAAAGATACCGTGAAGGGCAAAGTTAATAAGGTCTACGTAAAATTATAGGATTAAGTCAAATATTCAATATTATTATTACAAGCTAAGCTACAACCCTAGTTGGAAAAGCAAATTGCTATAAGCTCAAGCAGTAAGCATTTATGAATATAGGAAGATAGAAGGAAGGAATTGAAAATGTAACTAACTACTGTACAGTACTACATTATGGATACAAGTATATTTGTTAGCAAGATGGTTGGTTTGTAGCTTTTGGTAAGAGAGGACCTCCTGCCAGATGTTTAAGGTCCTTTTGCTTGGTTCGACTTCTTAGTCTCTTAAATTTAGAGCAAGTAAGTTAAGGTTCATGACAGTTCCCTAATTTAAAGCAGTGTTTTATTTTGAAAGAAGTTAAGGGTTAAGAGTTTCATAGTGAGATCTTTATTTTATCAAATTGATGATATTTTTGTTAGGAAGCCATGACAATTTATGATTTTATGCATTGGCTTATTGTACACCTTTTCCTCCTACCAGATGTACTGTACACTGCATGTTAATTCATTTTATATTGATAAACTTATGTTGGTGCAAGCTTACTGCAAACTAAAGGGTAGACATATTCCTACTTGTACTAACTTCTAAATAAGTTAGGATTATAGCAGTATCCAGTAGTTTTATCACAAGAACAGTTGTTAAGCTGGTTGGTTACAAGATATCTCCTTGACATAGTGATGTTGTTCAATTATTTATAGTTCTGTATATAGATAAGTTGTTTTGTTTATTTTGGAATGTTGGGCAATTGTAGAATCTAGTTTTTCATGTTGATATAGCATTTGCAGTGTATCAATAGACTAGGTAGTCTTTTGGTTACTTACCAAACTTTGTAGCTCTGCTCCCACTGCTATACTCAATGCAGCAAAATAGGAGATATGGAAGAGCACCTGGTTTTGAGTGGATTCCCCACTCATGCCATATCTCTACAGATCACTGTTTTGCCTTCTCTCTCCAAATCTGCACCACCTTCTGATGCACTCTTTGTTTCTAAATAAATTGGTGTACAGGTACTATATTTCCAAAATTTTATCCAAAATTATTTTAATTTTTGGGGTAGTTTGTAACGCTACGGCCAAGCGTCCTAATTTGCTTATTATCGCTCCGACTGTTATCTTGTATAGAATAAAAACGTTTGGAAATGGTCTACGGATCTTAAATATGTTGTGTAAGGGGGGGGTCCAGGGGGGCGCAGCCCCCCTGGGTAAGGACACGGCTTTTAGCATAGGTTAGGTGGTTTTTTAAGTTAGCTTCTCCCGTCGTACTCGTAGGTAAGGAAACTGTTGTGTAAGGGGGGGAGGGGGTCCGGGGGGGTGAAGCCCCCCTGCGTAAGGATACGGCTTTTAGCATAGGTTATGTGGGTTTTTTAAGTTAGCTTCTCCCGCCAAAATCGTTTTTAGAACGACGGCCACAGTTCAGAATATTCCCGTTTTCTACGGGATCTGGCCGTCACCCTACAAAGGCTCAAATTTTTGCTTCACACCACCATTGAGGTAAAATTCGAGGCATGTTCTATATAAAGGTCATGGGTAGGATGAAGGGAACTTCATCCTACCCATGACATATGAGCGGGGGCCCTCCCACACGCATGTGCCAGACATTGCTGTTACACACACACTGTGTCAACACTCTTATCATAATAAATCAAGGAATTGGAAGGTTTCCCATCAAGTAAATACAGTATGTTATGTGTTGAGATAAAATACCCAAGAAAAAGAGTATGATGAAAGGTAAAAGTGAACCCCATGTCTAGTCAGTTGGAATTGTGTGAAGGGGGAGGTAGATGACAGGGAGGGGAAAGGTGGAAATGGAATGACATCATGAATAAAGAGCATAATAATGAAGGAAAGGGAATTTGAATAATATTAGTCTTAAAAATACTAATATGAAAATGTGGATGAATGAGTGTTTGAAGAGATAAGCAGAGAGAATCGGCTTTAAATTGGAGAAGGAGAATAATAGAAAGACAGAAGAAGAGGGAGGGGTTGGAGAGCTACCTGGTTATATGTAGAGATGTTGCATCAGTGAGGAAATCTGTTTCAAGCAAGTGCCCTTTCCTCTCAGTCACTTTATGCTGTGTTGAGTATACTGTAGTTGCAGATGGTTACTAATATAGGATGGTATCCATCAGAAGTTGTTTTATACACTTGAAAACATCAATTCTTCTGTCGCCACCGTTGTGAAAAGTAATTTTACCCTAGCTAATGGATTTATATAAAGCTCTAGTTTCATTGGCTTTGTGATAGTGTCATAGCAGTTGGTAGAGCTTCTTGATAGCTACATCAACAGGTGCTGTTTAGAGATAATCGGATAATCTTGGTTTGAACAGTTAACTCAAGTTTACTACAAAAGTTTAGTACACCATTATGCTTACAAGTTAGGTTATCAATACAGAGTAAAATTTTGCTTCATACAGTAAACCACCACCCTTTTTTTTTTTGCTTAAACATTTTCCACTGACCTTAAAAGTTAGAAAGACCTTTTACTTTAATTGATTTAGAAGATATTTCTAGGGTGCTTGAGTTTCTTTTATATCTTGTTTTCAGTATTAAATTCCAAGTTCCCAAATGCAATTGGAATCTGAAATAGTTGAACAGGTCTACTCTGGCACCTGATTCTCTTCTTGACGAGCATTTTTGGACCAAAAAACTGTTCTATGAATCAGTCAGTAACTTTGAGTCATTCTAAGGTTTTTTCTTTTTGGCTGTGAAAACTGCATGGTGTTTTAGTAGGTATTTTATTAAGATTTTTATCTCTCTTTCACATATTCACCTTCAATGTGAGTTTGGGAATCAACATAATATGACTACCAGGTAAGTTTCATTTAAATAAATGAAATTTTGATAATAAAATCTAATAATCAAATACTTCCCTGGTAGTCATTGATTTCGTACCCTCATCCCTACTTCTAATGATGTCTAGAATGATTAGATATACAGGTCTATGACAATTTGGATTATATGAAGATATTTCTTATGAATTGGTCAGTTGTGTGTCTGCTCAGGGACACCACCTATTGGGTTTACTGGACATCACAAAGGAAGGGGAGATAGAAAAACGCAGAAAATATTTTATTGGTAAGGGTCTGTATCTCGGTAACTTTGATGGTTAAAGCCTAATGGCTATCTGGTAAGTATTTGAAAACAGGTTTTATTATTAAGATTATTTTTTTAAATATTTCACAAAATACTTCAAACTGTTTAGTAAATTTGGTTTCCCATCATAGCTTTAAAATTCCTCTAATTAGGAGGTTGTGTAGGATACATATTTTACATAGACATTTTATGGTATAGGCTACATGCTGCCTTATAGATTATATATATTTTATGCAAACACATATTGATAGTTCCTGACAGTGAGCTCTGACAATTTCAAGTGTTTATTCACAACTATAAGTGAGTGAAATATGTTTATCAGAACTTGTTAAGTTTAGCGAATGGTGGTAGAATATAATGTATTTCTTCCTATTACAACTTTACTGGTGCTAAAATATTTGTGGATTGTTATTTGTGTTGGCTATTAAGTTGATATATAACTATAGTGATGTCTAGGAACTGGAGAAAAAAATTACACATTGTAGTACAAATGCACCATCTCAGATCCTTCTCCTTAGTTACTAGGAAAAGTGGATTGTGTTTTATTTAATGTTCAGAGCACATATTGTATTATAAAATGTTGAAAATAAATGAGAAAAAATCCAGAGTCCCTAGTTTGTGTTATAGCAAAAGTGATTTATTGGTAATATAACTGTTCACAAATGATACACAACCCTTGTCCCTTAATTATGGAGATTGATTCAGCACAAGCTGCAGACGGTTATTAAAACTTGGATAATGAGTGATTAACTAGCCGGAGAAGGGTGCGGGCAAGCAGCCGTACCCCCTTCTCAGCTGGAATAGTTTCACTTTTGACTCGGCCATTGTCAGGTATGCAAGTACTGCCAGCTCCTAACCAAACCTTTTCATTTTCTTTTCCTATTGTAGGAAATATATGCATCATTGACTTAAAACTTCTGTAAAGAGTGGGGTTCCCCTGCTGTATGGGACTGGAAAAGCAGCCATCAAAGTAAGTAAAATGTTTGTACTTGGTGGGGGAAGGGTGGCCAATGAATCTGGTTTATGAGTAAACCAACTGTAGATCCACATTTCCTCTGTTCGTCTGTAGGGGGCTTGATTGTTCGCAGTCATCCCCTATGCCGAATGCAGGTCATGGTCTCCTGTGCAGTGGCAGGCATATACCCTGATGGGAAAAAGCAAGCTAAGCCTTCACTGGGGTCTGTTTTGACAATACCCAAGAAGACACCGAAGACATTTTGCTGCTCAAATTTGCTTTAGCAGGCTTTTCAGGTTTTGGTGTTGTGGATTACCCCCACTGTTCACTGCACCCTGTTGTAAGCTGGTAGCTCTTCACCTGTTATCATGCACTCTGCTGACAACAAGTTTAACCTAAGAAAGTATTGGGCTTCTTTATGTTTTTTAGGTAGTCCCTGTATGACTTTTTTGACGGAGCTTGTAGCTAAGGATACTTCTCCCTCAGTTCCCCCAGTTCTAGTGTCCTCTATGATCCCAGTGACACCAGTGGTGAAAAGCTTGGTGTCTGCAGTGTCAGGGACTCCAGTGGTCCTCCACCAAGCACAAAGGACTCGGAAGGCCCATAAAGTAATTCCCGTGCCAGGAAAAATGCTGCTGGCACTGGGAGATGTTGGTTCCAAAGTTAGGCATAAGAAAGTCACCAAGGCAAAAGTGCACATTGCCCCTGTGCCTAGGTTACTTCAATTCCTGACCAAGCCTTTATGTATCTGACTCCATCCCCTGTGTCCATCACCCCAACCTGAGGTTCTAGGGCCAGTATTAGCTGCTCCCTTTGTGTCTTTGGTTGTACCTCTGGCTCCGGTCATTGCCGGCTCATGGGGCCCTGTAAGTGTGCCTTACCTCTCCCCAGTGACAGTGTCCCAGTGTTGTGACTTCTGACGGAGCATCTCATATGGTTTCTTCCCCCGGGGAGGTGTCGTCGTTGCTGGTCACATAAATGAAATTAAAACACTTTTGATGACCCTTCGTGCTTATAGAGGTATAGAACCAAATGGTATTTTTTAAAAACTTATTTTCTGCAAGTTAGAGAGAAGAGGTTCTTTTAGAATTTGATGGAGAATTAGGTATGTTACTCCATTAGGTAAATGTGTTTGTGTTAACTCTAGCCCTGCTGATATAGCCAAATTTTCTTAACTCCCATTCTGGCAAAACGTCTAAATAGGTATGCAGAAGGTAATCATCTCCTATAGTTTTCAATTTGCTCTCCACAAAAGCCTTGGAGCATGTGATTGTCTTCTTGCAATCTGCAATGATGTACAGAAATTCTTTGATTGTGCTCAGGAAGTTCATATGATTGGCCTTGATTTTAGTGATACCTTTGACCATATTAATTATGAGGCCCTTGTTTTTAAACTCAAACAGTTGGGAGTAGGTGGACCTTTTCTTAGCATTATTATTGAATTTTTGATTAATATACTGCAGAGTTGTTGTTGATGGCCACCATAGTGACTATAGGAATGTGATTTTTGATGTTCCTTAAGGTGTAGTGACTTAAGGATTGCATCATTCCACAAAATTTTACTGCATAGAAGTCTGAGGATGGCATCATGCATCCAACATTTTACTGCATAGAACTTTGTAAAGGTTAGTGATGTTTTACAGTAATTTTTTGTTATCATATTTTTTCCACTTGTGGTAAGATAAATATTCATACATTCATTGAAAAAACTACCAATAGTGTATATATAGTATAACTGTATACGAAATACCGTAGGTTAAGGCTTAAAACACAGCATTCAATTTTGTCAGCTGAATGACTAATTTAAGCAAACAACATTAGCACATTCTCAAATCATGATTTTTTAAAAGATAATTGTGCTTCATTAAAGAATTTTTGTACTTTTTTGTTTTCAATTTCTGGTGCATTTCAACCTTGAACAATTAGTGAACTTTTTACTCTACAGTATCAGCGAGTGTTGTTAGATACGAACAAGTGTTTATCTGTTACTTATACATAGGGGGAGTGTGGTGATGACTTTTGTGTTATGAGTCTTCTTACTTTGTACTGAAGCTGTGGTAATAATGTACAATTACATCTGAAAGGTAGCATGAACTTCAATACTGATAGAAGCCATGTAAACACAATGTAGTGCAGTACAGTTGATTACCTAGTGTGTAAGTCAACCCTGTCTAGGCAAAGGGTTTGTATTTTTGGGGAATTATGAATAATCCACCCTAGGGTACCAAGTATTTGTGAATTATCATTCTTCTAGGGTGTCTATTACTTAACTTACCTAAACCCTCTGAATAAGGACGGCCACCCGACTGTACACTCTAAAGGACTCAGCTTTGTATAGCTAAGAAAAATAGGACTCAGGTTTGTATAGCTAGGAAAAATACAATTTACTTCAAATTTTTTTTATTTATTCATACATGGATACAAACCATCGTCTCTTAGGTTGGGATATTCACTGCTTGGTGGGTTGAAAGTACTTTGAGAACCAAACTGGTAGGTTTTGTTTCTTCCCTAGAAATGGCAGTCTACTTTGTCCCATATAGGAATGAATGATATGACTCCAGCAACCTCCTATCTATCATTGGGATGAATAGGCTGATAGGGTCTGGCCTGTCCAAAACGATTGGTACGTGGTCAAAGGAGGGATCCATTTCTCCCAAAGTGGGGTTGCAGTGTGGAATACCTTGTAATATACCTGGCATACGATGGACAAAGGGTCGGTATATATTCCACTATTCTCCCCCTCATCTAGGGAGGATAAAGAACTTCTTTAGGTTGCAAAGAATTGAGGTTATAAGTGTAGTTTACCAGCATCAAGTCAGATCCTGGTTTGGGACTTCAAATGTCCTCGCACATATATTGGGTGAGAATCATCCAGAGCGTTCTACAAACACTATGCTAAGCAAGTCCATGATCTGAAGCAGTATGTGGTGACGTCGGGTAGGGTGTTTAACCCGCCGTCTAATTCTACGATGAACAGCTAATTGACTGGGACTGTCAATTAAAGGGAGAAGAGGTCTTCCCTCTTAGGGTGTGACCTCCTTTGATCAAGTGTTACCATGGTGACACTAGCTCTGTTCAAAATCCCAGGTGTGGAATTATACAGATAGCACTAGTGCCGGTGTACGTAGTACACAGTGCCGATAAAAGTAACCAGTACAGGAATTATGGAGAGAATTTGTTTTATAATTTTCTTCAATCTGAGAGTGGCACTTATCATTTCTTGCTTTCCAAGAAAGAAAGATAATCTCTGTTCAGGTTACATGTATAGTTCCGTTATCATGCTACATTCGTTTTACTTACTAATAAACGTCTATAGAATGTAATTGCGTCCTAACCCGCCCGACAATTGCATGATTGTAGTCCAGAGTATGTACTTTTATATATTTGTATGCTCACAAACAATGGATTTAAGAAGCACTGTTAAGTATTTGGTAATTTTCACAAACTACGAGACGGTTTGTTCATCTGGTGTATTCTTATGTTTGTCCATACAATATATGCTTACCTTGAGACCCCCCTTTCTACCGTCTAGAATGACTCTTCCCTGTAGGGGGCAGGCACTAACATCGGAGATGATTAGTGATAATGACGGATAACGGTAACGTCATTTGTCTCGATTGATCCAAATGATCATAGAAAGGTTGTCCCAAGGTTAAGGCACTGATGAAAACCCACAGATACATTAATGCTCTGGTATACTTCCATCAGGACGACATGGCTTGAGCCTAAAAAACGGATTTTAAGTGAAGCGAAAAATCTATTTTTGGGTGAGATCGCCATGTCGTCCTGATGGACCCACCCTTCTTTCTTAAAAGAAAAGATCTTCACAGTTCCCTTCCTGACGTACTGTATCTGTAGCACCACGCTCAATGCTACAAGGGATGTCCGCCATCCTGGGAATGGCGCTGGGGTGGTGGTCAATAGTAGTACGGGAACGGGGGTAACCTTGTTACGGCCCCCATCTATTCTTTTGCCACGTCCCCCTCGAAGCGTTATCGCTATTTGGGGTGGAGATTACTATGTGACGTGTCAAGAATGCGTCCTCTGATTTTATGCAATATCCTTGAGAAAATTTTAAGGATATTCGCTCCAGGAGTTAGAATTCTGGAACCTGAAGGTTAATTCTCTGGGAATATCACTGTAGTATATAATATATCCTTTTGAAGTTACCTTAGGAACTTCCATCAGGACGACATGGCGATCTCACCCAAAAATAGATTTTTCGCGTCGCTCAAAATCCGTTTTATAGCTTACAAATCTGTACATTCACTTTTCTAAAAAACAAAAAATCCATAGGAAAAATAGTCATTTTTTAAAATAACTTCTAAATATTGATAGAATAATGTATATAAAAAATAAGAAAGCTAGGAAAAGTAATCTACAACTCTTATGGCATAAAATTTTCTTTCAAATAGTTTTTGAATGGAATAAATCAATCAAGAAACAAAAAAGTAGTAGGAGTTTGAAGTAAACCCAAAACAGCAGTGTTTTAATGGGGTTGATTCACGCCCCTTAACTCTGAAAGATTGTGTTGAATCACTAATCCCACCAATGAAGTACTCTTATTTGATGGCATCTGACACATTTTGTCCACAAATTCCTGATTCAATAGTAATTCTAGCCATGTGCAGTGAGGTTTAACATGCTGCAGGTGAGCTTTCTTTGTGTGTGTTAAGTGGCAAATGTTGTGGAAGTTTTCTATAAATGAGGATCATCTACAATTTAGCAGTTACAGTGATTGCAGCAATAATTGTTTTTTAATCTATTATCTCTCTCTCTTTACTTAGGAAATGGTACTGTCTGCAAGGTTCTCTTCATATACATAGAAAAAGTATTACTGTACTGTACTCTGATTATATCAGAGGCCTGTATTGTACTTGAACTTTTACAATTAGATGCAGTACAGTATGTATACTGCACTTACTGATCAGTTAGGCCAATGTTTGTAAATGTTTAGAATAATAATACTACATGGGTTAATGAAATGATCAACCATTTTTTGGGCTCGAGCCATGTTGTCCTGATGGAAGTTCCTCATTGGCAGCTTCTACTTGGGATATTTCTGCGAGTGATATACCAGAGAAATTTTACCTTAGAGGTATCAACAGAGTTCTGACCTCTGGAGCGAATATCCCGAGAGATATCGTGTATAGATCAGGGACATGTTAATACCAAGCCATGGCTATCCTACCCCGAATAGAGTTAACCTTGTCTCGAAGGATAAGGAAGAGGGAAGGACATATGCAAGTGAGCCGTTACAACTCCCGATCTCAATGTGCTACAACTAACACATTTCCTGTTTATCCATTCCCCTTTGCAGCGCCATCTTTGCCGTTTGCTTGGAGGATTTTCTGCTAGTTTTTTTGGCTTTTTGAGTTTTTTAATCATGGATGCTTCAACTTCTTCCTCATCGTCAAGTTGAGTATCTACCCTTTCGTGTGTTGGAGAATTTCGCGTCTCCACCCATTTTTTTTTTTTATTATGCTGCATGCTTTTATTATTCCGAAGCCGGCAGGCTTTCGGCGCCATTTTATCATGTCGTCAAACACTCAGAAATTTTTAGTTATTAAGTCATTTACTTTAGGAATGTTATTTTATTATTCTAAAGTGTGGTATTCATATGGTATCCCCCCCATCCTTCCTTGGTGTTTTATTGTGTCTTTTATCAGCATTAGCTTAGGCTAGCCTACCCTAGCCGGCGACCATACTTGGTAAATGTTCACTAGTGCACCACTCGTCTCTTTCACCAAACCTTACGGGTTGGGTGTGGCCGTCTAGCCTCCCATGCTGTCGATTTGTCACCGGGTGGGGGTGGGGGGGGGAGCTGCGGTCTTGAAGGTCCTTTTGGGAGTTGGATATTGTTCTCAATTACCCTAGGGTAACTGCTTTTCACTTTCCACTTAGCCTATACGTTTGGTGAGGCAGCACAGGTCTCGGGATCCTGTTCCCTGTGTCTACTTATGTTTACTCATTAGAACATCTTACCCCAGTTTTGATGCTGACTAGTAGACCTCCTTGTGTCACCTTAACCATCATTAGGCTTCTCTCTCAGTCTTTAGTAGGCTATGCCTGGCTGTGAGGACTTGTCCTCTGTGTCCTATCACAGCAACCCCTTTGGGACTCTATTGCTGTTCCATGTTGCTGTTGGGCCTTCCTACCATGCTGCCTGACCATTTTCTGAGTCTCCCATCACCACCCCTCCTTCCCCTTTTCTTGTGCCTGTTAGTGTGCCTACTTGTAGGTTATCTTTCGTTGCCGAGGTATATGAGATTTTCTCCCATGGTTGAAATCTCTTTGCCACCTTAGAGACCACCCTTGGGTGTTTCTCTGCCCCTTGCCCTTCCTAGTCAGGCCATAACCTGACTGTACCAGAACTATGTTCCTCTTGTCTAGCCATCTCACCCTAGCTTTTGAGCTTTCCCTCACCTGCTAGGAGGCTAGGCTTGCCTACACAATTCTCTCATGGCCTAACCCTAACCCTAACCAGGCCAGAAATATGTTCCTCTTGTCTAGTCATCTCACCCTAGCTTTAGAGCTTTCCCTCACCCGCTAGGAGGCTAGGCTTGCCTACATAGTTCTGCCATAGCCTAACCCTATCTAGGCACAGAGTTGCTACCCCTTTCTGCCTTTGTCAGGAAACTGGCCACTTTTGTGGCCACCAAAGATACTGTCTTCCCCTTTGCCTCTAAAAGCCTAGAGGCTGTATTGAAAGCAGTAAGGGAGAACAGACCCTTCCCAGTGCTAGAGGAATGTAAACCTGTCTCTCTAGCCCTTCCTTACGATTCGAACAATTAGGATGACGCCCAACATACACTCACAGTTGGAAAACTATCTAAAGACGCCGGAGGCAAACAGTTTAATGTGAAACTGCTGAGGATTCCTGAATCCTTATTGAAGGGAGAACTGGAAGTTAAAGAGAGACTTTCTGCTCTATATTCTTCCAATCTTTTCTAGAGATGCTTATTGGAAGTTATTCCAAATCTGATCTTTTCCCTGTCTTGGCTAAAACTCACCTAATCATGTTTCATAGGAATCTCCATGCTTTCGTCCTAGCCAGAAGAGCATGTAGAGAACATGTCCTAGCCGGTGCTACGATCAGACATGAACCTAGAAAACTGATCGACTCCAATATCTGGGAGAAGGATCTCTTCTCTGAGAAGCTGGTTAAAGAAGTCATAGACAAAATGGCTCAGAAGAATAAGAGCCTTATTGACAAGTGGGGATATCCTCTAAATTAAAATTTACCCCCAATGAAGGACCTCAACCCAAGGGAAAGAAGCCCAGAAGTCACTTAAAAGGAAGGAAATCGTTTCCTGTAGTGACAGCCTCAGTTGCCACCATCCCTCGGACTGTGTACATGGTCCCCCAGCAGTACTTTTAACAGTCTCCAGCCTTGAACCCGGTGTACGAGAGAGCTACCACCACGTTTCACCCTGCCAAAGCTCATGGGAAGGTCCCCAGTAACGGGAAGGTCTGGAAGAGACGGTCAATCTAGAGGATGAGGAAATAGAGACAAGACGTCTAAAGTTGCAGGTCCTTCGCAACAACAATGAGGAGCTTCCGGTAGGGGGGACGACTTCAGCTGTTAAGGGATCAATGAGAGTTCGATTCCTGGGCTCACAGCATAGTCTCAAAAGGGCTAGGCTAGAAATGGAGACAAACCACCCCAGTTCAAGAGGTTCTTTCAACCCACAACCCCCTTTTTGGAGGATTACGTTCAGGACCTTCTCCGGAAGGGAGTCATCCGTAGCACAAAATCCATGAACTTTCAAGGGCAGCTATTCTGCGTGCCCAAGAAAGATTTGAACACTTCGAACTATTCTGGACTTTTCACCACTAAACAAATTCATTCTGAACGACAAGTTCCAGATGCTGAATATCTCGCAAATACGGACCCTACTACCCCAGACGGCCTACACCGTCTCCATAGATCTTACAGATGCCTATTGGTATCTTCCGATAGGTTGGCACTTCTCCCCCTACCTTGGTTTAAGACGGTCAAGAAAGGCCTACATACAGTATTCAAAGCTATGCCCTTCGGGCTCAGTATACCTCCAAGGATTTTCACGAAACTAGTCGAGGCTATTGTCAAACAACTTCGGAATAGATGCCTTCAGGTGATGGTGTACCTGGACGACTGGTTAGTCTGGGGTGCAACAAAGTCAGAATGTTTTCAAACAGCCTAAGAGGTTATAAACTTCCTACAACCTCTGGGCTTCCAAATCAAACTCGAGAAGTCCAGGCTATCTCCAGCTCGGAAATTCATGTGGCTAGGAGTTCACTGGAATCTACAATCACACACCCTCTCTCTACCACAAGGCAAGAGAAGGGAAATTGCAAACTAGGTCAGGTGCCTTCTTCATTCAAAAGTACTCACCAGACAGCAACAAGAAAGGGTTTTGGAGTCGTTACAGTTCGCTGCCGTGACGGAACCAATCCTGAAAGCAACACTCAAAGATGCCAACAGAGCCTGGAGAAGAAAGGCATCTAATGCTTGGAGAGATCTTCGCCACAAAACCCCGGCCTTACTGCGGAAGCAGCTCAAGCCATGGTCCACTGCCAAGAGTCTATCAAACGACATCCCTCTTCAGTACCATCCTCCTTCTGTGACTTTTCACACGGACACCTCGGAACAAGAAATTACAGGGTCAGTGGTTGATCGCATTACAGAAGTTTCACATCAATGTTCTGGAGGCTATGGCAGTGTTTCTGACTCTGAAGAGACTATGCTCAAAGATGAAATCACACGTTAAATTGGTCATTGACAACAACACAATAGTGCACTGTGTCAACAGACAGGGCTCCAGATCTCATCAGATCAACCATGTAATCCTAGCCATTCTCTCTTTAGCAAAAAGGAGGAAATGGCATCGTTCAGCAGATCACCTTGAAGGGGTTCGCAATTTGACAGCGGATGCCCTGTCGAGATCCAAGCCTCAGGAGACAGAATGGTCTCTGGACGTAAAATCATTCTATTTCATTCAAGAGCAAGTCCCGGAACAGCAAACTGATCTCCTTGCGACGAGCTTCAACAAAAAACTTCCCCAATATGTAGCATCAAACTTGGACCCGGAAGCGACAGGAATGGATGCGATGTCTCTGGATTGGAAACAGTGGTCTCACATCTACCTATTTTCTCCATTCAACCTCCTATTGAAAGTACTGAACAAACTGCAGACTTTCAAGGGAACAGCAGCTCTGGGGGCTCCCAAGTGGCCCAAGAGCAATTGGTATCCTCTTGTTCTGGAACTCAAACTCCTCCAGATCCCTCTACCCTCTCCAATGCTGTCCCAGGTTGTTCAACAGACAACTGTCTTCACTTCCTCTTGGATAACGAAAATCCTTCAGCTAATGATTTTCTCGCCCTCGTGGTTCAAAGAAAATTTGGAGTTGCGAGGGAAAAAATTGACTTCATAGAAGAGTACACGTCTAATAACACAAAACAACAATATTTGCCTTCTTGGAAAAAATGGGTTGCGTTCGTGAAAAGTCATCAGCCCTCTTCTATTTCTATGGACTTCTGCTTTTCTTTCTTTATTTCACTACACGATCAACGTCTAGCTTCTACAACTATTGCCTCATGTAAATCAGCGCTCACTAGACTGATCGCATATGCTTTTGATATTGAACATAATAGCGAGCTATTCAATAAGATCCCGAAGGCTTGTGCTAAACTGAAACCTAATGCTCCTCCCAAGGCCATTTCATGGTCGTTGAATAAAGTCTTGCACTTTGCCTCTTCGATAGATAACTCCTCTGCCTCTCTGAGGTATCTTACTCAAAAGTCTATCTTTTTGCTTGCTATGGCTTCGCTAGAGTCAGTGAGATTGTGGCCCTTTCAAGGAATGATGGCCACATTGAATTCTCAGATTCGGGAGAGGTAAACCTTTATCCAGATCCTGCATTCTTGGTGAAAAATGAACTTCCCACAAAACGGTGGAGGCCCTGGAAAATTGTTCCACTACAGGAGGACCCTTCTCTGTGCCCTACAGAGAGACTCAAAGACTACCTATTCAAGAGCCGGGCCTTTAAAGGCGGTCATCTTTTTAAAGGGGAGTAGACAGGATCTAACCTTTCTCTGAAACTGCTAAGGTCCAAACTCACCCACTAAATCAGAAAGGCTGACCCGGAAAGTATTTCCGCGGGTCATGACCCTAGAAAGGTTGCCTCTTCCTTAAATTTTTTTACAATCTATGTCCTTTGCAGGCTTATAGGCTTACAGAGGATGGAAATCTTCAAGTGTGTTCTTCAAACATTACCTACGTCAGTTGGAAGAGATTAAACACTTCGTGGTGGCTGCTGGTAGTGTGATTAAACCAGCTTCTTAAGTGTTGTATATGGACTCTTATAGGCTATATGGTTGGGACTTCTCAGTCTACATTGTGCAAGGGGACTCAAGTTCCTCTTTACTATGTACTATTTAATATTATAAAGAGTCAAAGGTGATATTTTTCCCTGTATGTCGTGAGTGTTACTATTTTATTACTCTGTTACATAATTTTGGGGTCATAAAACTCTGGTTTTCTGTATATATCTACTGCATATAATGTTACAATTGATTAATGTTACATTTATGCAATTTTTGGAAACAATAAAAACTTGCTGTTCATTTTTGCATTTACCTTTCATAGGACCTACTGTACTGTACTAAATAAAAGTAATGTACCTCCATTTTTAATCCTCCTTTTATAGACTTCGGTCTTTTCATCTTCTGGAGACAAAGATCTTCTCCACAGTGAGTGGGACTGTGACCTTGATTTCCTTTGCACCTACTTTTTACAAACATATCGCTTGCTCCATAGCTTTGTACCATAGTTACTAATGCTACAGGAATTGTGATTATGTCTATGATGTGTAAAAGGTTAAAATTCCTGGCCACAACTGAGAATAATAATTCTCTGGTACACTTCCATCAGGACGACATGGCTCGCGCCAAAAAAACAGATTTTGACATAGGAAAAATCTATTTTTGGGTGAGATAGCCATGTCGTTCTGATGGCCCACCCGTTACTTTCCATCCCCTCCTAATTCTCAGTGTGGGACCTCGCGTCATGCGATGGCTGCTCCTGGAATGGTTCAAAAGGAAACGTGTTAGTTGTAGCACATTGAGATCAGGAGTTGTAACAGCTGACTTGCCTATGTCCTTCCCTCTACCTTATACTTCGAGACAAGGTTAACACTATGCGGGGAAGGATAGCCATGGCTTGTTATTAACACGTCCCTGATTTATACACAATATCTCTTGGGATATTCGCCCCAGAGGTCATTACTCTGTTAATACCTCTAAGGTAAAACTTCTCTGGTATATCACTTGCAGAAATATCCCAAGTAGAAGCTGCTAATGAGAAACTTCCATCAGGACGACATGGCTATCTCACCCAAAAATAGATTTTTCCAATGTCAAAATCAGTTTTATATTTCACAAATTAATTTACATTATATACAATTTTAAGCTCAAGTATTTAACAATTCAACCAAATAAAAAATTATTTCACACCTGAAATACTTTGCAGATTGTTTCTAATATTCTTGTGAAGAACACAAATATCAAACAATCTTTGTTACACAAAAATAAATTATAAATACTTTTCAATATATATCCTAGATTCAGAAATTGCATCCTTCAGTTTTTCCATATCTACCGGATTCATGAGATCTCCCCGGAAGTTACAGACTAGTTGCGAGTCTTGACCACGAGGTGCTTTAACTATACCACCTAAAATGTTTTGAACACAAGTTAACCAATCAGCTGCAGATGCTCCATTGTTGACTTCCACCTGAAATTTAAGACAAATTAATCTACATAATGATATACTTAACCCTTTTACCCCCAGGCTATTTGGAAATTTCCAACCCTTAACCCCCAGGGGGTTATTTTTTTTCCCAGCACATTTTGCAGTATATTTTTTTTAAATTGCTCTAACAGCCTTAATTTTTGTCATAGAGAGGTCATGTTGGTCTCATTCACTTGGAAAATGCCTGAATTTTCTCAAAAAATTATCAAAAATATGAAAAAAAGATTTTTTATAGCATTTTTTGCAAGGACGTACCGGTACGTCCATGGGGGTAAAGGGATGGCTTTTGTGAAACGTACCAGTACGTCCTTTGGGGGTAAAAGGGTTAATTGCATACGCATTATCATAAATGCTGAGTGAATTGATATCAGAATATCAATAAAACACTAAATACTATAGGCCAGAAAATTTTTAGAAAGGAGGGCTAAGGATTTACACTGAAAAAAATTGATACTAGGTGTAATAGTAATATAATTCCACATTTACTATTTTTGTTAATAATATTTTCTCCGCACTTTGTCCTTGAATAACTTTTGACATTTTTGAAGTCAGAGCTTTGAAATAGTTAGCACAGTAGGACAGCGATGGAGGAATAAAAGATCAATCACTCAACCTATTTCTACTTTAGAAAAAAAAGATTTAAATATTTTGTCAATACAGTATACCAAGAATTGTATCCTACAGCACCTAAACCAGGTTTTCAAGTTTTTCATAATTTTTCTTTAATTACCCTGGATTGATTTTCATAAAGACTAAGCATCTGTTAAAACCATATTTATAATTGAAAAAGTTTTAGAGCAATTCTGAAATAACAATAAAATGAAATGCTTCTAAATATTTATTTTTTATATAACATACTGTATATAGTCTACAGGACATGCTGTCATCCAGCACTAGGTCAGTCTCTCTCACCACTGTCCCGTATAGTTTTAAGCAAAAGGAATGTACCTTAGTTTGGGCCGAAAGATTAGGAGTTCTTGTCCTAACCTCTTATATAAGGGTACATTAGTATACATACCGGTATAGTATTTGTAAACATCAGTTAGAAAACCTACGATTTGGAGCAGCATTACAGCTCACAAGCACTAACACAAAAGACCAAAAACAAATGAAATAAAGTGAAGATAAGGTTTTAGTACCTGGTGTATGTTATTACTAAAAAGAGAGGGGTAGCTAAGATAGATGAATCAGACAAGCATAAAGCAGCAAGGATAAAATACAGATTGAAATTTGGTGAGGATGGCATAATTGCTCGAAGCTCTTGATGAGCATCGAGATGTGTCTGGAGGAACCTAGGTCGATGCCCTTCAGGAGGAAGACCTGTCCTAGGGTGGCTCGGACTCCTTTAATGGCAGGAATAGACATCTTTACCTCGTCCCTGAGATAGACTAAGAAGTCAGCTATCTCCGGGATGGAGGCTTTCAACGGGTTGATGTTCTTTGCGAAGGTCACCCATTTAGCTTGGTACACCGCGGCTGACGACCGTCTCAGGTAACCCGACATCCTCGTTGCGGTCTTCGCTGAATACCCTTCCTTCCTCAGAAGACGCTCGATAACCTCCACGCGTGAAGACAGAGGGACCGAGGGTTTTCGTGGAACCTTTGAAAGTGTGGTTGCCGGAGAAGGTCTGACCTGTCCGGAAGGGGCCAAGGTGGAAGGAGCGCCAGTTCCTTTAGATCCGCGAACCACTCTCTCTCCGGCCACCAGGGCGCTACCAAAGTCATCCACAGGTTGTCCGCTCTCCTCACCCTGTTGAGGACTTGTCTGAGCATTCCGAAGGGAGGGAAGGTGTACAAGTCGAGGTTGTCCCAAGGATGCTGGAAGGCGTCCTCGAACGCCGCTCCTGGGTCTAGCACAGGAGAACAAAACACGGGTAGCTGTGCGTTCAGTCTGGTGGCGAAGAGGTCTATTACTGGCG
Source organism: Palaemon carinicauda (assembly GCF_036898095.1). Classification (NCBI taxonomy): domain Eukaryota; kingdom Metazoa; phylum Arthropoda; class Malacostraca; order Decapoda; family Palaemonidae; genus Palaemon; species Palaemon carinicauda. The sequence goes on along the minus strand of NC_090750.1, from coordinate 62,875,540 downwards.
AGCCCATTTCCGAATCAGAGTCTTGGCCAATTCTGGGTGCAGGGACCACTCAGACCCCACCACTTGACCTATTCTGCTGAGGCCGTCGGCCAGGACGTTCCTCTTCCCTGGAATGAACCTGGCCGAGATCTTGATCTGCTCCCTTTCGGCCCATTCTAGGAACTCCAATGTGAGGCCGCACAACTCCCTTGATTTTAGTCCTCCTTGTTTCTTTATGTAGGCCACCACCGTGGCGTTGTCGCACATCAGTGCCACGGTGTTTCCCCGGAGCTTCTGAACGAACTCTAGGCATGCCCTTTGCACTGCCATCATTTCCAGCACATTGATGTGCAGGTTCTTCTCCTCGGTTTCCCACCTTCCTCTCGCTGTGCTGTCGAGGAGATGAGCACCCCAACCCTCCTTTGATGCGTCCGTGAACAGGAGCATCTCCGGAGGATCGGCCACGAAGGGCATCCCCTTGAGGGTGTTCGAAGCGTCGTGCCACCACTCGAGGACCTCTTTCGTTTCCGGGGACATCGGGACCACCTTGTGTGGGGAGTCTCTCTGGTTTCAACCCTCCTTCAGATTCCACTGTACTCCCCTGAGTTTGAGTCTCCCCTGTGGGACTAGCTTCTCCAATGACATGAGGTGACCTATTAGTCTCTGCCAGTCCTAGGCTCTCCTGGGCTGACCCGACAGGAAGGGTCGTAGGATCCGACTCAGGTTGTCCAGTCTTTCCGCGAAAGGGAATGCTCCCGCCAACCGGGAGTCCAGGACCATCCCGAGGTAGGTCATCCTGGTAGAGGGTATCAATTGGGACTTCTTCAGGTTGATGGTGATACCCAGGACGTTGCAGAACTCTAGGAGCTTCGCGCCTTGCCCCCTCAGTGTTTCCTCTGAGGCTGAAAGCAACAACTAGTCGGCCAGATACCGAATCAGGCGGATGCCCTGTTCGTGCGCCCAGGCTGAGACTGTCGTGAAGATCCTCGTGAAGACCTGAGGGGCTGTGGACAGACCGAAGCAGAGGGTCTTGAACTGCAACGTTTGGGTACCCCATTTCACCCTTAGGTACTTCCTGCTGGAGGGGTGGACAGGGACCTGGAAGTATGCGTCTTTGAGGTCTATGGACATCATGAAGTCTCCTTCCTTCAAGGCCGCTAGGACCGACTTCGAAGTGTCCATCTTGAAGTCGGTCTTGCACATGAACCTGTTGAGGGCCGAGAGGTCTATGACCGGTCTCCAGCCCCCTGTCGCTTTCTCCACCAGGAAGAGTGTGCTGTAGAACCCTGGACCTGGGTCCTTGACTGGTTCCATTGCCCCTTTTGCCAGCATAGCAGAGACCTCTTCTTATAGGGCCGTCCTTCTCAAGGGGTCCTTCGGTGCCAACCATTCCGCCTGTTGATCTGGTATCAGAGGTGGGGGGTCCACCAGGAAGGGCAACCTGTACCCTTCTTTCAGGACTGTCACGGTCCACGGGTCCAATCTGTGGTCCCGCCATGCTTGCAAAAAATGTTTGATGCATCCCCCCACCTGAGGCTTCGGCAGGAGTAGGGGACCTCTCTCCCTATCTCCTTCGAGAGGCGCGGCCCGATTGACCTCTTCTGGCTGCTGAATAGGAGGGCCTAAATGCTGACTGCGCACCCGACGTTCCCCTATGGAAGGACTGCGAGGGTTGCTGCCAGGATGCAGAAGGGGCGTCCCTCCTGGGCTGGTTAGGTGAGGCGCGAGGAGGGGGAGGGACGTCAGACGCAGCTCTTCTATGGGTAGGTCTTCTTGCCGGAGGCGCCTGGGTTCCGCCACACCCTTCAGTTTCCTCACCCTCTCCACCGTCTCTTCCACTTCCTTGAGGTGGAAAACCGACTCGTCCCACAGTGGAAGGCTCCTCAGGGACCTCACTTCCCTGTCGGGGAGCCTCCTTACAAGCCTGCTGAGCACTGTGTCTCTCTTCCTCAGAATCCAGTTGGCGGTTTGCGTTATCGACTGATGGGAAAGGAACTTCAGGGCCTTACCTCCCGAGCTAATCACCTCCTTCAGCAAGGCCTGATTTTCCGGAATTGCGAGGTCATGTGCGGACTGGAATCCTACCAGCGTGGAGGCCCACCAATCCAGCCGCAATGATACGTGGATCAAGTCCCTAGACAGCTCCTCCATCTTGGCAGTCTCCGCGGGGGAGAAACAAACCGGTGCCGTGGTAGCTCTCTCCTCCGCTGCACCCTGTCCCAAGATGGCGACTGCTGGTTCTACTGCGCAGGCCCCCGCGCGGTGTCCTTCAGGGAGGTAGAACCAGGACTGCGTCTTCAGGGCCTGGAGAAGTCTAGACGCGCTCTGGTTCTTGGGGGCTTCAGCATGGTTGGCCACGACCTTGCTAACGTGCACCAATCCCAGCTTCACATCCCTTGCCAAAGGGAGGGCTAGCGAGGGCCTCTGATGCACAGGCGCATCCACCAATCTGTTGAGGCTCGAGAGCCAGACCTCGTTAGTAGAGGGCTCAGGTTCGTCCAGCCTATGGTGCCGCCGGATGAGGCCTATCACACTCCTGTATGCGGAAACCTCCGCTGGCAAACCTTCTTCTCCGTCTTCTACCTTCTACGATGGGGGCCTCAGCTCTCGTGACGAAGGACCTCCGATGGGGGGAGCCGCACGGGGAGGAGGCATCCTCCTGGAGTGGTCCAGTTATTTCGCTTCAGGTAGTAGGACGGGCATCGCCGCTGGAACGGAGGACTCCGTCCTGGTCCTATCTCTTCTTCCGATGGACCATGGGTCTGCGGGCTTGCCCGTCGATGAAAGGTGTTTCTCCCGTTCTGGACGACTCATCGACAATTTAGAGGCTGGGACACGGCTGCCAGACCGAAGGGGCGACTCTCCCCGCTGGGCGGGTGGAGTTTGAACCTTCGCGGACTTATGCCTGTCCCTTGGTGCCTGATGAGACAAGTCCCCCCGCCGGTCATACCTCCTTTCGTCGACAAAGCCTACTGGTGAGCGGGGCCTGGGACGCCATCCCGAGGTGCCCGCGACTGCTGCAACCCCCAGGAGTTGGCTGCGGGGAATAGAGACTCATACCCATTCCTCTTCTGGCGAAAGACTTCTGAACTTCCTCCTGGGGGACCTGGAACGTCTCCTCCCGTGGCGAGAGCGTGAATAGGAGCGCGATCAAGATCTTCTCCTGCGGGACCTATCTCGTCGTCTCCTATGGTCCCTCAGGGCTCCGTCTTCCGACGAGTAAGAGTAGGCCTCTACCGAGGAGCCCGAAGACCTGTAGGACCTCGTTGGAGGGGCTGAGATTTGCCGCGTTGCTAGTGGATCTGCATGGGGTTCGGCCGGCGAAGAAGGCTCCATGAAGTCCGCCGGGAACGTAGTTGAAGGCGTTGGAGGGGAGCGGGGGAGTGGGGGAGCTCCTCGCTGAGGAACCAGCAGGTCTCAAAGTCCTCTTCTGTCCTCGGGCGATCTGAAGGGCGTCTTCGGAGGCGCCCAACCGAGGGCGTCTTTGGAAGCGCCCACCCGAGGGTGTCTGATGGCGGCGAGTCGTCCTTCTCGGCGGCACCCTCGGCTGCTGACGCACCTGAAAAACCTGCCCACAAGACGGGAGAAGAGACTGTTACCGTTTTTCCCCACATCGGATCTTCCGAAGAGACGGGACCTGCTTTCACCAGGGCTCCGTCCTCCGGATACTCACCTGCCCTCCCCTCAGGCCCCCCACTTGCCTGAACTGAAGACATAATCCCACTGTCCGGTAAATAAGACTCCTGGGGAAGGGCCACAGGCCGCTTCCCCGCAACAGACTTACCTCGACCCCTACTCTGGGTAGGGGAAGACGGCAGAGAGACTCTGTTCGACGGGACGCCGGGCGAAGCGAGGGGCGAAGAGACGCTGGACTTCCTAGGGGACCGACGAGAAGCCTTCTTCTTCTTAGTGCCGTATCGCACCCACTGCACTTCATTCCAGGACTTGCACTCCGGACACGTGGCTGTAGGGGAACACACACTGCCCCTACACGACAAACACAAGGAGTGCGGATCAACTTCGAGCTTAGAGAGGAAAGCGCCACATGATTTTCCGGCCACAGGCCCAGGGCAACGACGGGGATGCTCCATAACACACTAGTAATACACCACGAGACTCAGGAACACAGAGGGAAAGGATAGGGAAACACACAAAGGGACCACGTGAGACATAAAGGGATCGGGGACACAAAGGGTCGCAATGGGTTAAGAGAGAGCGTCGGGGTGTTAACGCCGACGCGACCAGAAACTTAATGGAGAGCGAGACCTGAGCAAGCATGCTCTTTGACCCCGGGTCGCCTCTGGGTGCGTATCACTCCGCCATTGCCCCACATAGAAAACGGGAGTAGGGTAAACTACACAAAATTCTGGTCAGATGGGAGGAGATCCCAGATACTCCTAAGAAAGTAGTTCGAGGTAAGTACTTCGTGTTGGAACAAGAATGATTTCACCAAGTTTAATCAACATCCATAGTTTGGTTTTCATATAATCCCTTGAAAAATTTCTTCCCAAAAAATAATCACCTGGGTAGTCAGCCAATGAATTTTTATTCAATTTTTCCTTAATTTCAAGTACCGTAATCTTGCAGAAAAATGACAAGACGGTGAGAAAAAAACATAAAATATATTTCTTAAATCTAGTATTTTATGCAAGCACACATCAAAAAGGGATCAAACAACTCTAAATGCATTTACTTTCTTACACTGTTATTCTTCAAAATGTATTGTTCTTAAATAATCAGAAGTACTTATTCATCTCTAGAATGATAAAGATTTGAATGTACGTATGACATGCAGTAGTAATACTGCAGAATATTTCTTTTGAAAACTTTTTCTTTAATTTGTCCAGTTAATTATTAATAGATAATTATTTGCTTCCTTCTTGTACGTGTTATTCAAAAGGGTATAATTCATATTGACAGAACTTTACCTGCGTTAACGTTGCTCTTGCGACGACAGTTCCTTCAGCTTTAGCCAAAACAAGAAGAGGTCTTTGTTTACAAAATTTTGATGCTTTAATTAGCATAGCTTTGCTTGTACCAAAATCTGTTTCCAATAGGTGAATAACAGGCCCATGAGGTTGCTCTCTTAAAATTTCTTCCATTTCTACAGCCATCTGGAAATTAGAACACAATGTCATCTACAAATCAGAAAAATACTTCTAATTGCATCAAATTTGGTGACATAAATGATAACTTCACTTCATCAAGAATAAAAAGTAAATTTGTTACCTGTTTATTTGCATCTCCCCTTAAAGCATTTCTCATGAGCCTAGCAAGATCATCTAGAGTGCTGTTCATTTTTGATCTCACTAAGTATGGCAGTGGCTGTGATTCAAAGGTATTACGCCAAGCCAGCAAGTCCTTAGCAGTATTTGCTATTCTGAAATATAGTATACATAATGCTGTATGAAGCAGTATTTGATACAGTTAATAACTTATTACTACTTATGAGATTCTATTTCTAATAAATGGTTGTAAAATTAGGAGAATGAAAAACTAAAGATGTGTATAAAACAAACTTCCTACAGAATTTAAAGGATATACCCCACCAACACTGGAATATAATTACTGAATGTGCAATGTTAAATATGTAATATTCTATCCTAAAATGTTTACCATTTTCTCAATGAAATTCAGTAAAATTTACAAACATTATAAATGGCAAGAAATTATAAACACAGTACATCCAAACGACATTGTTACTCACTTTAAACATTTATGAAGAAATATACGCTTATATGCATGATACTGATTACTTTTAAAACTACAATGTAAACATTAAATCCTCAACAAATAGTATCAATCAAATAATATACAGTACTATATATGACCTGTATTACTGGTTTACAAAGAAAACACACACACACACACACACACTCTCACTCTCACTCTCACTCTCACTCTCAATCTCTCTCTCTCTCTCTCTCTCTCTCTCTCTCTCTCTCTCTCTCTCTCTCTCTCTCTCTCTCTCTCTCTTTTTTTTTTTGGAAAAAGCCGAACTGATGAATGAGTCCAAAAGGGATTGTGTTGTAAACACCTTTCTTGATACTGTCCATGCAAAGGAAGAGTTGCTGACACTCAGTTCTAGGGTGAAGGGTCGTCTTCAGATACCACTGCAGAGCCCTCATGGGGCAAAAGGCCTCTTCTCTCCGTGCCATTCCATGCTTCATGTAGAGATGGGATGGAGCTAAAATCTGGGGTCATGCCCTGCCAGAAAGTTTTGCCATATGTCCTAGCACTAGACTAAGGCAGTCCTACACCTCTTAGGGTGGAGACTAAGGTAGAGAGGCCATGTCACTCACCAAGATCACTGAGAGTGAGGACACAGTGACATACCCTTTACCAATGGTATCATCAAGGAGACACTAGCACTGGGGAGCCTATCTGAAAGAACTAAGGTAGCCAAAACCTTCCTTAGGTCATACTCGTAGTCAGCGGTAGCACAAATGGAGAAGAGCCTCCCATCTTCGACAGGGTGTGGCAAACAACAGGAGGAATCCCATATGCCATCAGCACCTGAAAGTCCACCAACTTAGGTCCGATGGCTCCTCGTTCCTGCCACACACTCCCCGGCGTATGAGCTATGGGAGCAAGCGCAGGAACAGCGATAGCAGATGCACCCAATGTACCAAAGGCAGAAACAAAAGTCTCTTCTTCCCCCTCAAAGCATATGCCTGCTATAGCAAGGAGGCCACAACCTACACTCGACACCTAGAGATGACTGCAAACACTCATGCCCATAGCACAAGGAGTGTGTGGATCTACAACCGATTTAACAACAAAAATGGATGTAAACTCTATCTTTCCACAATTGAGTGTCTTTCCTCACAATCAACAGCCAGCATTTACTTCCTGAAAGAAAAAGAAAATGGAAAGTTTGCTAAAGGGTGAATCAGTATGTCCATACTTGATGCAGCTGAAGACAGAAGTGGGGTGGGGCTCATTGCCCGAGCTCCCACCTGCAACTTAATCGCTAGTTGAACAATTCAACGGCTATCCATTTTCACGCTGAAAACATATTCCCTACTTAAAGGACAATGATTTGTATTTTTATAGGAACAAAAGGAATTCGGCCATTTATAACTTGGTGATAAACATTTTATTCATGATAATTATAAAATCATACCTTTTTGGATTGTTTCCTGTAATTTCTGACTGAACTTTTAGCTCCCATTTTTCAAGCTGAGATACTGCTACCTCTGCATTTGCTTCAGCAACTGCTGCATTTTCACCACACACAGCACGGATAGTGCGTAGGCCCACACCACTTGCTTTCTGTATGAAAAAATAATAGTTTTTAGGGGATAATCTGCTGTGAGGTCTCCAAGGAATTTCCTGTGAAAAACTAACACAGGGAATCCAACTAGCATAAGTACCAAAGAAATATTGTCTTCCTGTTCAAGGGCAAGTGTATCAACATACAAAACAAGGACTCTGTATATAAGTGACCATTGAGTTCCGGGCTCTTAAACTTGAACACACCACCTCCAATGCTGAAAACCACCTACTATAAGGTGACATCATTTCTATATCATCATCACATAGAGTAACAAAATGCATGCTACAGCTGGGGACCAGTCTACCTGTGCATCATCTTGCACCCAACTGCCATCTACAATTCCGTCATCGAATAGTCAACATCTCTGTGACGTGAGGAATCTTGGAATAGAAATATCTGGACATAGAATACATCTAGTGGCACTAAATTGGTTTAAAACTTGTATATGGAACATAAATAGCCAAGTATGATAGGGATGAAGGCAACTAAAATAGATTACAAATCTTTGGCTGAGCTGAGCTGGTAATGTAAGAAAATATGTACCTCAATTCATCCAATCATTCAATTCAAAGATGATAGATTAATCATAAAAATGAAAAGTTAACTAGGATATAAGTTTGAGGTAATGAATAGAAGCTTTTCAAGAGTCATGGTTAGCAACAAATTAAATGATGGGGTGAAGGAGTGTTAGATGAAGTGGAAAGGTAGAATGAAAAAAAAAATAAATGTAACCATCACATAGAAGGAAGACATATTAGGGGTCTGGTTTTCATATAAGTTACGAAATCCAGATAATAAGAAAGGCCTGATGTACAGTGCATATAATAGCCAACAACTCTGATAGAGTGCAGGTAATTCATTTAACAGTAGTTAGTATAATTAGTACCCAGTTAGTAGTTCATTGTGTAGTACACATTTTGGCATTCATTCGCCCACTAAAAAGCTTGATAAATTTCAATATATGTCCATCTCTGCCTTCACACAAATCAAAGAAAATCAGAATGAAAAATATTTTCCCTGATATATGCAATAAGATTGTAACAACTGCATAGAAAACAGATTTCCAGTGCTAAAATTGTGAACAAATTTCATGGCAAGTGTGTTTGAGATCATATGCATTCAAAAAAGGAAAATAAAAATATAAATTGGGAAAATTTTGACATTACTGCTCTCTTAATCATACAAATTATAGAGGTTTCACTGAAAAAAATATGTTAAGTGAATTGAAAAAATACTACTGTATTTTTATGAGTGGAAACTACCTCACTGCTGAGTTACAACTGATAAGTACGAGTTTTTGAGATTGTATTTTGTCGATAGGTTACTTGTGAAAATATTCTATTATAGCATTCCTGTAACTGAACTTATATTATCTTAGTACCTTTAGCTTGACAAATATTCTTAACATTTTGTGGTTTACAGGCTTGGGAACTAACCATTTGTAGATGAATATGGTTAACCCTTTTACCCCCAAAGGACGTACTGGTACGTTTCACAAAACCCATCTCTTTACCCCCATGGACGTACCGGTACGTCCTTGCAAAAAAATGCTATAAAAAATTTATTTTTCATATTTTTGATAATTTTTTGAAAAAATTCAGGCATTTTCCAAGAGAATGAGACCAACCTGACCTCTCTATGACAAAAATTAAGGCTGTTAGAGCAATTTGAAAATAATATACTGCAAAATGTGCTGGGAATGAAATAACCCCCTGGGGGTTAAGGGTTGGAAATTTCCAAAGAGCCTGGGGGTAAAAGGGTTAAGTATACTAATTCCATATCTCTTCACAAATCACTATATTTGAAGTATAATACTTACAACATCAGTAATGCAGAAATTGCCAATGTCCCCTGTATTTAATAAGTGGGTGCCACAGCAAGGCTCCTTGGATAATACATGAGACATTTCTCTTCCGCCTAAGTTGAAGTTTGTATTCAAGTCTGTGGTTATTACATGTACTTCATCTGGGTATACTTCACCTGGAAGGAATGTTACCCCTTGCTCTTGCAACAACTCATTTAAAGGTAAACTCTTTCTGATCACAGGACACTTTTCACTGACCCACATCTGAAATAGGTTTAAAAAGCTTAATACACAGAATTTCAGTAATAAAAATTTGTTATTATATTCACCCTATGTTCATATTGCTTCTCTCTGGGAGCTCGGTTTTATCAACATTTATCGCTAAACCTAAAACAAAACCAAAATCCTGTTTTCTTTTCTTTCAATATTTATGCCTCTAGTAAAGTAATGAGACAAACTAGCAATGGCAACACAGTAACCAATGGCTTGGTTTGCACATTCTAAACTAACCTTAGTCTAAACTATTGTTAAAAGGCTGGCTGTTGTAATGGTCGTTTACTATAATTGTTGGCTTGTTGAATTTTTTGCTTTCTAAAATACAATTATTTGCTTCACCTTATCTGAAAAACTTTGCTTATACCCTTGCCTCCGCTTAGATCTCAATGGCTCTAATTTTGTCAGAGGATGAACCCTTCCAGACTTCGCTAACATGCAGTAGGGATAGGAAAGCCATATATGAAAGTAGAGGGTTGATTATAAAAAGGTGTGTGGAAAATATTCAAGTAAGGAGAATTTAATTTTCTAGGGGAACTTACCCATAACAAATATCTAGAGTCCTAACCTGGGGAAATAGAGGTCCATCACTCCGACGCCATTAGAGAGAACATCTAGAGTGATGTGGTTTATAAACCACATAAACGATTTTAAGTCCAGATAATTCGTGACAGATATATACTGGGTTTGTCAGTACCAGTACTACCGTAAGTGTTCAGGCGCTACACTAAGCTCAGAATAGTACACAAAATTATTTGGAAAAAATAACTAAATGCAACGACAATACCACAAGAGCATGAAATAAAGCAGCAGCATAGGGGTTTTAAATTTATTCTAAAATCTGCCAGCTGGTCTAAATTTAGAAAGGATCGTTCACTTTAAAGGTTTTAAAGGTCGCTCATGAATGGCAGAGGCAAGGGACAGTGACATTGCCCTAGCAAGCAGGACAATGCCCTAGAGACTGACCATATAGTATATGATCAGCGCCCAAGCCTCCTCTCCACCCAAGCTAGGACCAGGCATTGGCTGCTGATGACTCAGCAGATAGACCTATAGGCTCCCCCAAACCCCCCAACCTTAGCTCACAAGGATAGTAAGGTTGCAGACAGTAATGGCACAAACGAGTTTGAGTGGGACTCGATCCCCCGACTGGCGATCACCAGGCAGAGACGTTACCAATCAGGCCACAGCAACCCCTTAAATAACTACAAGAGTAGATCACCTTAGTGTATGTTTCAACCAATTATCCTTGACTCAGTTTCTTTAACTCAAATCTTTTGCATAATATACTGTAGTTAGACCATGTAATAACCTTGATTACCTCTGAGAGAGGCATCAAAATTATTAAATATATGACCTTATTAATTTACCTGATAATTAATTTAAATGCAGTAAAAAGGTAAATGGACATAAAAGGGTTAAATAAAAAATCAGATATTTCCTTCAACTATCTCACACCATTCTTACTTTACACTTATCTTCATATTCTTTGAGAGAGGCCTGGAGCGAAGGGAATTCTTTGTACCGGCGATCTGAGAATCTCTCTCATCCAAAGCACCCCAGATGCACAAGAATCGACCATGGTAGCTTAGGGTGGGTCTCGACCTTTGAGGGGACACCGAATATGGATCATAATTGCCAAAAAACAATTCCCTTGAACAATCTATTAAGTAGTTATTAACTTGAAAATTTACCGAAGTGAACATAACCCAAAATGGCTGCCGATACCTCGGCAGGACAATCGCTTCCAAAACTAAAGACCACCATAGTGGAAACAGAACAAAAGGCCGGTACTGCAATAAGCTGCCAAAACAAACTATGGTACTTAACATTGGTAAGGGTGAAGTAGCAACGTCAGTTATGTTGAAATAACGAGAAACTCTTCGAAAAACACTGTGCAAAACCAATCTCAACTTGCTCGTAAGTCCAAATTCAGAAGGATGACCTGGTGAGCGCTAGTGGTAGGTGTCGGTAGGGTAACCCAACTGTATTCTCTAGGGCCTGTCACGGCCCTCCCCCTTTGATGAAGGGATTATCTAAATGGAAGACAGCCTGTGAATAGTGTTTTACAAACGCCCTTGTTAGATATACGACACCAACAAGGTGCTCGTGCGAGGGTTGTAACCTCTGCATTCCATGCTTTTATCTTTCTCTAGTATATTTGGAAGATTTATATTAGGAAAGAAGGACTTTCACCGGGCGTCACAGGTCTCTCCCCAGAAATAGATTTTTCCTTCGTCAAAATCCCTTAAGTAGTTATTACAAATCCAGAAGAATACATCTTTAGAAATGCTAAAAAACCTAAATGTGAACAATCTGAAGTTAGAGGCATTAGATAACCTGAAGGCAACACAGACACAAAATGACAATGACTCTATGGCTTACCGAGGCCATCAGTTATTATCATTAACCACTAGACTGTCTCATTACTTTACTAAAGGAATACTGTAAGTCTATTGAAAGGAAAGAAAGGGGAATTTTTTTTAGGGGTAAACGTCGATAAACTGAAATCCCAGAGAGAAGCAATATGGATCATAATTGCCAAAAAACAATTCCCTTGAACAATCTACTAAGTAGTTATTAACTTGAAAATTTACCGAAGTGAACATAACCCAAAATGGCTGCCGATACCTCGGCAGGACAATCGCTTCCAAAACTAAAGACCACCATAGTGGAAACAGAACAAAAGGCCGGTACTGCAATAAGCTGCCAAAACAAACTATGGTACTTAACATTGGTAAGGGTGAAGTAGCAACGTCAGTTATGTTGAAATAACGAGAAACTCTTCGAAAAACACTGTGCAAAACCAATCTCAACTTGCTCGCAAGTCCAAATTCAGAAGGATGACCTGGTGAGCGCTAGTGGTAGGTGTCGGTAGGGTAACCCAACTGTATTCTCTAGGGCCTGTCACGGCCCTCCCCCTTTGATGAAGGGATTATCTAAATGGAAGACAGCCTGTGAATAGTGTTTTACAAACGCCCTTGTTAGATATACGACACCAACAAGGTGCTCGCGCGAGGGTTGTAACCTCTGCATTCCATGCTTTTATCTTTCTCTAGTATATTTGGAAGATTTATATTAGGAAAGAAGGACTTTCACCGGGCGTCACAGGTCTCTCCCCAGAAATAGATTTTTCCTTCGTCAAAATCCCTTAAGTAGTTATTACAAATCCAGAAGAATACATCTTTAGAAATGCTAAAAAACCTAAATGTGAACAATCTGAAGTTAGAGGCATTAGATAACCTGAAGGCAACACAGACACAAAATGACAATGACTCTATGGCTTACCGAGGCCATCAGTTATTATCATTAACCACTAGACTGTCTCATTACTTTACTAAAGGAATACTGTAAGTCTATTGAAAGGAAAGAAAGGGGAATTTTTTTTAGGGGTAAACGTCGATAAACTGAAATCCCAGAGAGAAGCAATATGAACACCAGGGGAGGTTCGTAGAAATAATACGATACAATATACAGTATTATTCTAATATTTTTTGTCTATATATCATATAAAATATTTTCAACACAAGATATGTACTTCAATTTCTTACCTTAACAATATTCTCAGCCTCATAAATGTTTTTGTAATTCATGACATGATACATCCGGACTCCTAAGCTTAAATGGTCATGGGTAACATGCGATGATCTTTGGCTAGACACTCCTAAAAAGTACACCAAGTAAATACATCTTTAAACATGCAATATTTTAAGACAAACCTAGAGCCCCACACATTGCTAATCATGGGTGCTTCCAAAGAATATAAGGCATTATTTTCATTACTACTTTCACATAAAAAAGAAAAAAAACAGCAAAAATAAAGAAATTAACCCTTTTACCCCCAGGCTATTTGGAAATTTCCAACCCTTAACCCCCAGGGGGTTATTTTTTTCCCAGCACATTTTGCAGTATATTTTTTTTAAATTGCTCTAAAAGCCTTAATTTTTGTCATAGAGATGTCAGATTGGTCTCATTCTCTTGGAAAATGCCTGAATTTTCTCAAAAAAATTATCAAACATATGAAAAAAAAAATTTTATAGCATTTATTGCAAGGACGTACCGGTACGTCCATGGGGGTAAAGGGATGGCTTTTGTGAAACGTACCAGTACGTCCTTTGGGGGTAAAAGGGTTAAGCTATATGCTTTTTAACTTGAGAGGACTATTTCTAGTAAAAACTTACCAATTACTGCTCTGATAGCACTGTTAAGGAGGTGTGTTGCTGTGTGGTGACGCATGCATCCAAGTCTGAATTCTGCGTTAACTGAAGCCATTAGTTTCTTCCCTATAAATAATTCGCCATATTCTAGGGTGCCCCAATGAACAATAATGTGACCCACTTTTTCAACATATTTGACATTTATTAGAAGATCCCCAGACACTAGTTCTCCAATATCCCCTTCTTGACCTCCTGCCTCATGATAAAAGTTTGTAGAATTCAAAACAACTCCAATAATTTTCTTGTTAGGGACTGAATGAACCAGTTTTCCTTCATTTATGAGTGATATTACTGTTGTTTCCAGTGGAATAAAGGAGTAGCTCCCATTTACACTTTCATATGAGTACTTAGCACTGTCATCTGTAGAGGGTAGATTTTGAAAAGTTGATTCACTTAGCAGGGAGGCACTACTGTATAGTTTACTGGTTTCCCACTTTTGCTGTTCAGAAACTTTTTTTTGTGTCTTGGCATTTTCAAATGAGAACTGAATACTTTCTAAATCAATACAAAGGTTATACAAGCTTGCTAGCTCACCAACAGCATCTATATCTACACCATAAGCTTCCATAAGTTTCAAAGCTACATCATCTGGAAATATTGAATCTTTATCTTTCCACTCCTTAATTTGAGGAATTACTTCCTGTAAACCACTCAAAAGTCCAGGACTAATAACATCTGAGAAAACTTTTAGTTGAGGATTCTCTAAAAGCATACTACTCCATTCCCTGGAAAAAGAGAAAAGATTACAGTTTTATTACTCCTTATACTCAACCCTTAAATATGTTAGTATCAAACAGATCACTGCCTCTTAAATATTCATATACTGTACAGAACTTGAGGTTCCAGTGATGACCTTGTTATCATTCTTTCAAAAAAATGAGTATTAGGCAGTGGAACCCCCATTTTCTGAATTGATGGATTAGAGTCCCCTAACCCACTCCCTTACTAACTTGCAAGTGTAACAATGCATTTATTTTAATTTTAGAGGTATCTTTAAAAGTATCATGTGCATCAGAGAAGGCTTCAACAACAGAGATGGGGCTTAGAATAAAATTTCTTTAAAAATAAAATCCTGTATATCTGAAATTAGGTATTATTGGGGTAGCATTTATATGAACAGGTTATTCTAACCTTGATAGCCTACAAATGTGAAAGTTAAGGTAGCTTAGGTTTTGGTGAACATAGTGAGACTGAAGGAATTTCAAATATCACAGAAGAACTCTTGAAAAGACGACAACCAGACTCAAGACATTCTGGGAATCTCTCTTGTTGAAACCAGATTTGGGCCTCCATAATCGTCAAAGGAATGGCTGACTTTAGATTGCCCCAGAGTACCAACTATGCTTTAATTTATCATAATGCAGGACCTGGAAATTTGGCGCAATAATCTAATGCCCTTTTAATGAGAAAACTTGCAGAAAAATACTCCAAAAGTGTACCACAAAATCACACAACTCAAAACTGAAAGACCTTCCCCACCATAAAAACTAGTCGAATTTACATTTGACTGATAAATGGGGATCAAAAAGTATGTTTCCCTCATGGTCACAGATGCTAAGAACTCCCTATCACAGATGGAGCAACAAACTAAACTGACTCCACTATTTCTATCCAAAAGAACGTACATATGACAAAGTTACTGGCTCAATGGGCTGAGATCAATGATGAGTATCTAGCCTCTTGAGGCTTTGAAGACTACAAAAGATAACTGAAAAAGTCTCATATATTGCCTTTTCCTTCTTCTTAAGTCATTTTTATTTTTTACCACTGATTACACATTACCTAGTTCAAGGATCCTTTCTGAATTCCTTACATAGTTTCCCAAATAGTAATGAGCTTTATACAAAAACAAAAAGTGATTGTGCTTTTCCTACTTCTATGTGGGGTCGATGTTTTTGGTCAGCTTTTTCCATCTACCTCTGTCCCACACCTCATCACCGGTTAATCCCTTTGATCGAAGGTCATCCTTGATACAGTCCAGCCACCTTCGCTTTGGTCTCCCTTTCCTTCTCATTCCCTGTACCTCCATTTCCATCACTCTCCTCCCAATATACTGTTCATCTCTTATGACATGACTTTACCACCTCAGTCTACTTTCTTGGATCTTATCTGATAGTTTTCTAACTCCTGTGGTACCCATAATTACTTCATTCCGTATCTTATCTCTTCTTGTCACCCCACACATCCATCTCAACATTCTCATCTCTGACCATTTTTCAACCATATTATCTAAATTAACTCTTCATCCAAGATGTTGAAACCCCAACATGGATGAAAGAGTTGATTTAGATAATATGGTTGATAAATGGTCAATTACCAAGGCAAAAAAAAGTTCTGAAACTTGTCAAAGAATGTTTTGTACCTTATAGCAGCACAATCATAGACAACAAAATTATTTTCATGAATTAAACAAACTTGAAGGAATAGTTATTAAAAAATAATAACAAAATGCAATTCAATCTAATGATGCAACTAAATGAAGCAAGTAAGGTGGTAGAAAGCAAACAAGAAGCAACAACTCATCAACCAAATTAAAAGTCCCTTGAACATGTAATATGCAACTAAGGCTGTATGCACAATGTGAGTTCTAGTTTTCTAAACAGTAATTAATCATGTAGACAAGGAAGTTGTTTTTAACTGTGGTTTAATTTAATTTATCAAGAGATTTAAACTAAGTTTAGCTCTGGCTATAACACAATAGTTTGTAATTGTGTGAAAATATTTCCATGAAAGTAATTACATAGGTGCAATCAAATACTGTATAAGTATATTACATTAAATAAAAAAGCTTTCATAGTTGCAATCAAATACAGGTACATAAAAAAATATAATTTTATCTCTGACACACTGTACTTCTTAATCTTACAAAATTGTTAGGCACAGTATTGTATTATATACCTGACATGTCAATTCTTTCTAAGTTGACGATGAACAAGCAAAATGAAGATTATATCACTTACTTTGATATCTTATCCATTGTTTCCTGGAAATGTTCCTCTTCTTGCTGAAAAATTACTTGAACTCTTTCTAGTTGACTCCAAAGCTCAGGATATGTATCTCCTAAGGTTTCTGCTACGATATTCGTCAAATTGACTAGATTATTGTGATGAGGAACAAAACCAAATGTGTCTCTACCAATGCAGATAGCCCGCCTCATAACACGGCGAAGCTTGTAGCTGGAAAATGATTCTGAACTTGAGTATCTTGCTTTTAAATATATGGTGCAACATAGATGATTTCCTCATTGCATATCTAATAAATTTCAAGTGTAGTAATTCATATTTTTCCTTGCTATACAAACCTGAGGCCTTAAAGATAAGGGTCTTCAGCATAGCTGGAATAGCCTTTGAATTCGCTAATGAAGTAGGCAACGGCAAGAGGTGTATGCAAATGAGTAGTCCTACCCACCCGCCTGTTGAGTTGATAAGATTGACTTAAAAGGACTCAGAGTTGTACAGCTAGGAAAAATACAAATCATTTCTAAAACAAATTATTTGTTCTTACACATATACAAAACTTTTGTCCTTTAAAATAGAGATATTCACTAATTGGTGGGTCAAAAGTCCCACTAGAACTGAACTAGCTGGTTCTTTTTCTTCCCTGGTAGTGTGAGTCAACCTGGTCCCATAAGGGAGGAAAGTAAATGACTCCAGCAATCCCTTATCTGTCTATCATTGAGATGAATCGGCTGATAGGGCATGGCCTATACAAGATTTGTACGTGGTCAAAGGAGGAATCCCTTCGCTTAAAGTGGAGAGCAGCCCCAAATTTTATACTTGGTGTATGATGACCAATGAGTTGGCATATATATGCCATCCTCTCCCTAATCAAGGAAGGATAGAGGAGAAACTTTTTTAGAATCTAAAGAATGGAGCTAAGAAGTGCAATTTACCAGCATCAAGTCAGATCCTTTTGCCTACACACACACTGAATAGTCTGACCTATTCTTTACATATTTTCCTCTTTCCTCATACACCTGACAACACTGAGATTACCAAACAATTCTTCCTCGCGCAAGGGGTTAACTACTGCAAAGTAATTGTTCCGTTACTACTTTCCTCTTGGTAAGGGTAGAAGAGGCTCTTTAGCTATGGTAAGCAGCTCTTCTAGGAGGACACTCAAAAATCAAACCATTGTTCTCTGGTCTTGGATAGTGCCATAGCCTCTGTACCATGGTCTTTCACTGTCTTGGGGTAGAGTTCTCTTTATTGAAGGTACACTCGGGCACACTATTCTATCTCATTTCTCTTCCTCTTGTTTATTTTTAAAGTTTTTATAGTTTATATATGAAAGATTTATTCTAATGTTGTTCCTCTTCTAAAATTTTCTATTTTAATTGTTAATTACTTCTTGTAGTTTCCTAATTTCCTTTCCTCACTGGGCTATTTTCTCTGTTGGGGCCCTCGGGCTTATAGCATCCTGCTTTTCCAACTAGGGTAGCAGCTTTGCAAGTAATAATAATAATAATAATAATAATAATAACGGTACAACCACTTCATCCCCTAGAGATGGGAGGGAAAGATGAAGAAGAGCCAGTCATTCTAGCTTTCATGCCAGACTTATAATTATGCGTTATCAGAAACAAGATACTTCCTGTCCTATGCAGGAGCTGGGACGGCTAGACAACTACTTTAGCCGCCACCATTGGATCAAGAACAAAAGTTTCAAGAGATTTGTGGGTACACTCCCATACGTAAAAAACCTCAAAGGTTGTTTGGTGTTTCCAAATTCCAGCCTTCAATACATGGCCAATTGCAAGATTCCTCTTGAAGGTTAGGGTGGTGCCTATACCTCTAAATTTTTTATTGCTGATCCTAGCTGCTACCTTGACCCTCTCAGCTGTCTAGGCGTATGCCCTAAGTATTGTCTCACAAAGTCAGAAAGCAACCGTGTTCCTTGACATCGCTTTCTTGATTCTGCCAGTGCTAAGGAAGAGGAACTAACATTTCGGCCTCATGTGTCTGGTACTTATCAGATAGTACTGCAGAGCCCTACATGACACAAAAGCATCTCTTGATTGCCACCTGTCTCTTCATATAGAGGGATGAAAGTCTCAAACTTAGGGTTGTGCCCGCAGGATTTTGGGTTTGACCACAAACTCTGACACAAACTCAAAAGAGACCTTTTTCCAACCCTCAGTATGGATGATAAAGAAAGAGATTGCAACTCGTTTGCTTTAGTAGCTATCAGCATGCCCAAGTACTTCAGACTCTACTTGGGTATGAGCCTCGACTTCTTCCAATTTATCACAATATCCAGATCATGACAAAATGCAATAACTCAATCTCTATCCTGTAACAACTGCCTCAATGGAGGAAGGCAGAATCAGCCAATCGTTGAGATATATTAATGGATGCATCCCTTATGAATGGGCTCATGCTGCTACCAGAGAAAACACCCAAATTGAACACCTGAGGAGCAGTAAACAGTTAAAAGCACAGTCTTGAACTTGTGTACCATACAGTAGAGGGAGAGTATGAGGTACCTCTGAGAGGACTGATGAATAGATACTTGGAAGTAGGCTATGCATTCTTCAGATCTACTGAAAGCATGAAGTCTCCTTCTCTGATAGAATTCAGCATACCGTTTTCATCCTGAACTTCATTTGGCGAACAATCTTGTTAAGTGGAGAGAAGTTTCCGACCAGTCTCCAGCTCTCAGGTGACTTCTCCATCAGGAAGTGTAGACTGATGAAGCCCAGAGGCACATCTCGAATGCCTTTGTGCAGGTTCTTCTTTCACATCCCTTTTGCAGATGGTGGAATATTAGGTGAAAACACTATTGGTATGGGAGATAGGGAAGCCAACAGTCTAGAAAAAGCATTAAGTAACCATCCTGAAAGATACTCATTACCTGCAGCTCAAATCTGTAACTTGGCCCATTGTCCAAAGGCCAGAGAAGCATCCCCCTACACGTACCAGTAGGAGAAGCGGCCAGCAGTTCCCTCTCCCTTTCACCCTCCTTCCTGGAGGGACCAGGATGGGTGGCTTTTTAGACTGTGCATGCACAGGCTCCCTTCAGGTTGAAGAGGCTGCAGGCAGTCATGGTCAGGGTCTATGAAAGGCCCCAGAGGCCTGCCTTGCACCCGCTCCCACAGTCATGGTTAAATACGAGGGTTTGACCACAGATCCCTTCAAACAACCAGGGCCTTTGAAAGAGACTGCATGCTGAATCAAGGAGTCCTGTGAATCAGTTCTCCACTTCACTGTCCACACTGAAGTGTTATGGAGTATCAGAGCTACCTCAAAACCAATTTGTTTTGAGGATCTGGATACCAGGGAATTCCTCCTTCCCAAAGCCCAGTTGGCTCACTGATTCACTGACTTGTGTGCCAGGAAAGCCACTACTTTACCACCAGACAGCACAAGACTCTTGTACTTCTCCAAAGAACCTGGGATTGATAACCCCATTGACTTTGTGAAATACAGTACATCACTGCACCTGACCACTGGGAAAGCCAGGAAACAGCTTGGAGGGAAGTCATGGCAGACAATTCCATGACTGCTGACTCAGTGGCCGACAGACTTGAGTCTATCCAAGTAGTATCCCCTCGTTAGTACCCTGAAGAGGTTACAACACAGCCTCCTCTACCTCGCAAGTGCAGGAATAGGATCTTGTTTGACTGACTGAAAGCAAGAGAGTTCTCACTACCTTCCCACCAGACAGCGCAAGACACTTGTACTTCTCCAAGAATCTGGAGTTGATAACCCCATTCCCACAGACTTTGTGAAATACAGTTCATCACTGCACCCGACCACTGGTAAAGCCAGGAGACAGCTTGGAGGGAAGTCATAGCAGACAATTCCATGACCACTGACTCAGTGGCTGATAAGGACATGCCTGTCAACTTGAGTCTGTCCAAGGATTGTCCGCTCGTTAGTACCCTGAAAAGGTTACGACACAGCCTTATATACCTCGCAACTGTGGGAACAGGATCTTGTTTGACTGAATGGAAGCAAGAGCATTATCAGATTAACATATTTGATCATCAACTTGATCCAGGGCCAAACTGCTACTTTCCTCTTGGTAAGGGTAGAAGAGACTCTTTAGCTATGGTAAGTAGCTCTTCTAGGAGAAGGAAACTCCAAAATCAAACCATTGTTCTCTAGTCTTGGGTAGTGCCATAGCCTCGGTACCATGGTCTTCCACTGTCTTGGGTTAGAGTTCCCTTGCTTGAGGGTACACTCAGGCACACTATTCCATCTAATTTCTCTTCCTCTTGTTTTGTTAAAGTTTTTATAGTTTATATAGGAAATATTTATTGTAATGTTGTTACTGTTCTTAAAATATCTAATTTTTCCTTGTTTCCTTTCCTCACTGCGCTATTTTCCCTGTTGGGACCCCTGGGCTTATAGCATCTTGCTTTTCCAACTAGGGATTTAGCTTAGCAAATAATAATAACAATAATAATCTGACCAGGGTAGCTCCATAGATGGCCTAGACCTCTGTGCGGCAATGAAGTGCTGATCAATGACTGAACTTCTTCCTGAAGGGGGAGCCAAGGTTGTCTAACTCAGTTCATTGCACTAACAAATAAGTGCAAGAATGTCCACGAAGCAACAGTCTGACTTTGTATTGTTACTCTTAAGTCAGTATTGGATCTTAGGGGCAGATGAATCCTAAGTACCCTCATACCCAGTAGGGATAAAGGGTGTGGCAGGTTGCTTAGGAGATTAATTTCCCCTGAATACAATCGTTCTGATCTAAGGACATATCCAGCAATGTAGTGGGGGGTTAATTACAGACCAGGATTGCCGAAAACAGAGTGGGACAGATCTTGAAACTGATCATAGCAAAGAAAAGAGTAATCTATACGCTTCCCTCTGTGCTTATTCTGGTGGAAAGGCGGCACCAGTCAGCACAGGGTACTGGCCCTCCACCACCGACCTGTTCCCATCATCTATGTGCAATGACAACCTCGAGCAATAACAGGGGTACTGCTATCAGAGAAGGGAACAGCAGTTCACCGTCCTTGTATGAAGGTGAGGACAGCCACCCAACCTCTTCCAATACATGGCTGCAGAAGGTACACATGGCTGTGCACCTCTATCCTGCTTAGTCACCAAAGTAACCAGAGAAACCAAGGACACGGTCAGGGGCCATGACATGGGGCTGCCATATGGGAGTTATGGGCCAGGCCTGGTGGGAGACCTTGGAATGGGGCTCCGACACTAGATCACAGCCCCACAAAAAGGCTGTGCCTTCCTGCACTTACTCATTGTTGGCAGTCTGCAAGAAAAAACTTCCATCATCGGAGAGTGGTGTTGAGGAAGTCATTCCATCTCTGCTCTCATAAATTAGACCATTTCTCTAAAGAGACTCCTGCAGAAGATCTATGCTGGTATCCGGACATCTCCCTTACAGTGCCTTGTAAAAAGCCTTTCACTCAGAGATGCTGGATAACCACTGCTCGTGAAGTGATAAGGATGCCACAAAGTTGTGGAATCTCTCCAGGTGGGGCTAACAGAGGAGAGTGGGCCACTGGGGTAATTCTCTTGGTACCTCAATAAGGAGTATCAGCCTGTCAGTGAATTATTTGGCAAAAAAGAGCTGACTGAAGAAGCCTGGGGAGCCATCGTCGACCTGTTGAAGAGCGCTTTTCTCCTGCACGGTCTGGACTTCTGACTGAAGGGAAGTCCTTCGCTGATCCCTGGTGGTAAGACGATGACGTTACTGGTGGTCGAATCAAAGGGGGAGAGTAGATGAATGGGAGGTGTTAACTGGACCAAAGTGTCCGCAGTCCACTGTTTTACCCTGTGTTACCTTGCCACCCCTAGTAGAAGCACTGGCTTTGCTTTCCTCTCCCGTGAGAATAGGAGGGACTGGTCACAGTAGCCCTTCTAGGATCAGGTCTAGATCCCAAGTCTTGAACTCCCCAAGAAGCTCAAGAACCCTTTTCCGGGATATGGGGAGCTTTGTTTTTCTGAATGGACCAAAGATCCTTACTTTCTCAGAGGCATGAGCCCTGAGAAAAAGGTGAAATAGAATTAAGTGGTTACCTCCTATCATCTGTGGCATCAGGAGATAGGATCTGACTGAAGGAGACTGGAGACGTTCCCTACTGGGAATTTTTCAACTCCGAGGAGAGACAGAGCGTGAGGTCGAGACAAAGTCGATGGAAGACAGCTGGTAGTTATCGACGTAAGGCACTACCCTGGGTGATCTAGAACCATGATGGATTCGAGAACGCAGATCCCCCACATGAATGACTTGATGCAGACGGTCACATCTCCATTGGGTATTTAGGTCAATGGGATAAAACTGTAAGTGAAGTCCATGATTGCAGACTTGAAGGTGCATGCTCTAGCTTTCACAGGTATAAGGTCTCTTCTGAAATAGGGTTCCTCATTGCAATCCATCCTGTAAGTGAGCATTGTGGGGGAGTGTATTAGATCCATTGGGGTGCATCTAGGTGATGCCGGGTATGGCGAGGCGCATCCAGGCGAGGCGCATCCAGGCGATGGCAATGCGCGGAGTGGCAAGGCGTATCTAGGTAAAGCACGGCGTGGCGAGGCGCATCTAGTTAGCATACAAATTGGGGAGGCATGCCAAGTTAGCACACGAATGGGCGAGGCATGTTAAGTTAGCACATGAATAGGTGAGGCACGTCAAGTTAGCACACGAATAGGTGAGGCCCGTCTGGGTAGCGCACGAAATGAGGTACGTCTGGGTGACGCAAGAAGTGGTAAGGCTTGTCTTGGAAGTAGATGTGGTGAAGTGCGTGTGTGGTAGCTAAGTTGTTCTGGACCTCTGTCAGGTTGAGTGCACGCTAGTGAGGCATGTGGTGGGGTAGCGTGCGCTTGTACTAAGCAGGCTTCTGTAGTACAATATGCTCAAGAGAGGAGGGGTCTAGTGGATCCAGATAAACTAATCCTTGTGCGTGCACAGTAAGGCTAACACACTCCGAACACCTGCACGCATCTATGCTTGCATGTACAATGAGAGACATGTCACTTGCCAACATAAGGAACCTTTTGGGAAGCATCAAATACTGGTACCGGGAGTGTACCAGAGGAGGACGTGTGGGAGACATATCTCTGCCGCTATTCTCAAGAGGTGATACTGAGACTGGTGTGACAGTGGATGGCTTTCAAGGAAAAAGCCCGAGAAGGAGAGAGTCTCTCTTTTCTGCCCTCAAAGGAGACAAGTTGGTGTCTGGCACAGCAGCAGAAACACAGTGCTTCCTTAGTAGCCAGTGACATCACTAACAACTCCTTGGAATGGGAGCCTTGCAGTCCCAAGGAGGTCCAAAAAACTCACAGGATGTCGTTAACCTGATGAGGCCTCCTCCTGAGGGAGAAGCTCTCCCGTTCCTCTATGGGAAAAGGTTAGGACTTCTGGCCTCAGGACTTGACCTAAAGTTAAAGCGCCACCACTCTTCTCCATTCGGCTTCCAGTGGAAACCAACGAGGAAGAGTCCGAGGGAAGCATACCAGCCAACAGAGGAAGAGGTTGAGATTTCTTTGACTTCAAGGATGACCCCAAAGGGGAAGTATCCCTTTCAGGCCTATTCTTCCACCACCTGCCATACGCAGGTGACCACTCCCGACAGTCGTCACAAGGAAATTCCTGTCTGAAGGAGCATCTTCAGCAGATAGGACACAACATGTGGGAATCCTTCTTAGTGCTCACAAATGTGCTGCAACGTCATCCCAATACCACGGACAACCCTGTATATCCACAGGCATCTCCAAAGCAAACAAATACTAATATGTTAGAAAGATAATGAAAAAAGCCAAAAATTTCCAGCCAATGGAAGATTATCTATTCTCACTTATGACTGAATTCAAATTGAGTGCTCAATGAGCAAACATGGGGTGTGGGGCTTCACCTCTCCTGGCTGCATGTACCTCATTATAAAAGTTGAACTGACATATTCTTCAGCCTCACTGATATTCTGTCCTATAGAAAGGATTCAGGTTTGTATTTGTACTGGAACAAATGCAAATAGCCTACTGAATGAAATATCTTGCTAACAGACCAATACAATGCTCATAAACCGATTTGAAAGTTTGCTCCTATACCCATTTGCACGTATTCAGTCACTCTTTAACTGAGGTACAGTACTTTTGTACATTATATCATTTAGGATTCAAGAGAAACCAACTTTGAGATGGCCTCCAGTTTTAAAAGTATATGGAGTAATCCATCCATCCATATACCAAAGGCACTTCCCCCAATTTTGGGGGGTAGCTGACATCAACAATGAAACAAAACAAAAAAAGGGGACCTCTACTCTCTACGTTCCTCCAGCCTAACCAGGGACTCGGCCGAGTTCAGCTGGTACTGCTAGGGTGCCACAGCCCAACCTCCCACATTATCCACCACAGATGAAGCTTCATAATGCTGAATCCCCTACTGCTGCTACCTCCGCGGTCATCTAAGGCACCGGAAGAAGCAGCAGGGCCTACCGGAACTGCGTCACAATATGGAGTAATAGTTAAATAAAAGAAAAATACTTATTAGCTAACACTGCTATTACTAAAATTACATACCTATCTTCAGGGAAAAGTCCATCAGCAAGGGAAACTGTAGTCATTCTCATATGATCTGCTAGGACACGGTAAGCTGTGTCTAAGCACAGGCCATCTTCACTAAACTTTCCTCCATATGCTGCTTTGCCACTCATCTGATAAAAATATCATCATGAATGGAATAAATAAGATTCAGTTCCCTAAGCATAACTTTTAAATTACAGTAATGTAACCGTGCAGCTTAAATGCAAATACTTTACAGTACAGTACTGTACAGTATATACAAATCTATAATAAAAAAATAAAGTAAGCTAATACAATCTTGCCATTTGAACAAATAAATAAATAATGTTTCAAAATCCTTTGTGCCCCCCATATATATATACTTATATATATATATATATATATATATATATATATATATATATATATATATATATATATATATACACCAGTACACACACACACACACACATATATATATATATATATATATATATATATATATATATATATATGTGTGTGTGTGTGTGTACAGTGTGTATATATATATATATATATATATATATATATATATATATATATATATATATATATATATACAGTATATATATATATATATATATATATATATATATATATATATATATATATTTAACGAAAAAAATAGATGGTTTTTCTACCATGAAGTGTAATCAACACTGTGCTCTATGAAATAGATGGCAAAGTGGTCTTACAATGCACAAGGCCTGTAAAATGAAAGGTTTATAATCCAGTATTTTAGCTCCACCAATTTCTCATAATCTCACAGCTAACCATCTAGTCTAAACAAAAGTGAGGCAATCCATTTTTTGGGACCCAGAAATTCATAGACATACTGTATATGCAGTGTCACCACTTTTTTTTTATCTACAATATCAAACAAATGAATGACTAAAATTTCTTGGCCAATTAAAGGAAACAAATGAGTAATGATTATAAATACAGTACTGTAATTAGTTTTTATGAGTAAGTTCATTTTATTTGAAAAATTATCAGCTTAGTAGAAAAATTCAAAGTAAAATGTACTAACAAACCATAAAATGTTATCAAAGCAAAATCCAAGAGTTACCTTTTTTATGCTCTCAAATATTGGAAGAAAAAGATCAGTGTCATAATTGGATGTTTTATTATTTAAAACTGCAGTAACCCTCTCTAGGCCCATTCCAGTGTCAACATGATGAGTACTGAGAGGTTGCAAGGTACCATCTTTTAACCTGTAGGAAAAGATTCCAGTGAATAAGCTTTCATAGCAGTGAGAAAACAAAATTCTAAACAGATATAGAAAAATACAAGGCTGATTTTTAGCAAGTGAAGAATAAAAAATAAAAATTCCAGTCTAACCTTTCATGTTGCATAAAAACAATATTCCATAACTCAATCATGTCTTCAACACCAAGATTGACTCTATCTGGTGCGCTAATACGGCCAAGTCGGTCATAGTGAATTTCAGTGCAGGGTCCACAAGGTCCCTGCAAGCCCATCTCCCAAAAATTGTCTCGCATTCCAAAAGGTAAGATCCGGTTTTCAGGAACACTGTAAAAAGCAGTAAAAGTTACCATAAACAGTAATTACCATAAGGAAGTCAATTTAACTGAGTGTCTTTTAACCCTTTTACCCCCAGGCTATATGGAAATTTCCAACCCTTAACCCCCAGGGGGTTATTTTTTCCCCAGCACATTTTGCAGTATATTTTTTTTAAATTGCTCTAAAGCCTTAATTTTTGTCATATAGAGAGGTCAGGTTGGTCTCATTCTCTTGAAAAATGTCTGAATTTTCTAAAAAAATTATCAAAAATATGAAAAAAACCAATTTTATAGCATTTTTTTGCAAGGACGTACCGGTACGTCCATGGGGGTAAAGGGATGGCTTTTGTGAAACGTACCAATACGTCCTTTGGGGGTAAAAGGGTTATGTACTGTATACACTTTGAACCATTTGCTCAACTACCTTACTAAAACCCTTTCAGTATTTACTGACTGATCAATTGAAAATTTACACAAGAAAAAAAATCATCTATAATGCCCTGAGGATGAGAGACTTCCAAGTGTAAAGAGTAAGAACTTTCCCACTGCAATGGCCTCTAGACAGAGGGAGGGTAGTGCAGTCAGTGTAACTCCTACGCTGTAATGTAGACATCCTTTGAGGGCATTTGCAATGATCCTTTGGCCCCTAGATACACTTGCTTTATATCCTTCTACATAACTTCTGTTCCCACTCCATTTCTTCTATTTTACTATCTAACCTCTTCTAACTTTTACCTTAAAGTGTAAATCTATGGCAGTTTTTCAGTCCCCCAAGTCAGCCTGATACCCTGTCTCCAATATCAACCTACTACTCCCAACTTTTAGTAGAAAAGAGCAAATAGGATGACTATAAACAAACAGCCGAATTGTATGCTCTTTTTATTTTAAATTAAGTAAATAAATGGATGAAATATTACTCTTAAAATACAAAATAAATCAATATTAGATTTTTTCCCATTTCATTATGTTACAAAACACTATTTGTACTCATTCAGCACAATCTTTCTTTAGTGTAAGCTGAATGGGCTTTGTGCTCCCCCCCCCTTTTTTTTAAAGCAACCAAAGTCTCAATTCTAGGGCACACCCAGCTCAGTGCATGATGCGTGTCAGGTTACACTCCCAGACTGTCTTAGCTTTTATTTTAACTGAACCAGCACAGAGAACCCTCTTGATTTTATATTTTTTCAGGATAACTTTTTTGATACCCCCAAGAACTAGTTTTGATACCGCCTGAAGTTGTTCAGGCACTACTTAGGAACACCTGCTCTAGAGTTTTACCCTACATGCACTTAAGCACTGAATGGCCTAAAAAAACCCAGTGCTGAGCTCAAATCCATAAACTCAATCCAATCCAATTGGCAAAGTTCAAGCATGTAATCAAAGAAGAGAAAAACATAATTTTGAAATAACGTTTTCCGGGCTCGAACCTGTGCCGCCCAGTGAATAAGCTCCATTTAGCACTTATTCTTAGGTAATTTACTGCTAAATATACCAGAGAAAAATGTAAAGGAGTGCTAGGTTAACTAGCTCGCTCACCTATTGGTGTCGGTATAAAATTGGGCGTATATTCCAAAGGTCCCGCACTATTTAGATTAATCCACGACAGAGAACCCCAATAGAGGAGAGCCGTTCAACCTCACTCGGTACTACTACAATGCATCCGCTCAGAACCCAACTCCTTTTAGCACAACGATCAAAGTAACCCGCATTTTTCTGGTGCTCTCGATTTTGGATATTTTCTAGTGAATTATGGCTTCTTCGTCGGTTTCCCAGGAGACACCGTCTAAGTTAAGTACCAAGCTGGATTTTACTGTGTTTTGAGCAACCTAGATCGTTTAATATTTATATCATAGGAGTTATTCTCTTCGTTCATACCGATCTTGCTTGATTTCACTACAGTTGGTACTCCTGTTTTTGAGAGCTTTTAATTTTCACTTGCGGTGTTACTATGTGTATTATTTTTATTATCAAATATTATTTGTTATTGTGAATATTCATTATTTAGTGTTTAGAATCCTCGTGGTTCAATTTTTGGGCCGATATCATTTACGTATCGCTATGGCTGCCGACCGTGCTAAGGCGGCAATGTTATTTTAGCCATCAGGTGTGTCTTTTGTGATTTAATTATTTATGTTGCATGCCTTGCCCAAAAATTTTCTATGTGTTTATTCATATATTTAACGCTATTATTATTATTATAATGAATATTTGTGCCATTACTCCGTTTGATCTGTCTGGTTGGGGATCGTCAGTTGGTAGCCCTGCTGCCTCGTATCACGTGATCCTCCCCCACGCTCCCCCTCTAGCTAGGTGGGAGGCTAGGCTTCTCCCCCCTCCACTAAGGGACCGTTGCCTTCCCTCCTTTTAGAGGGGGTAGTTAAGTGTTTATGGACTTTGTCCTCCGGGTGGCCCGGCGGTTTAGTCTCTGTCTAGTCTGGTTGGCCACCGGTCTACAGAGTTGGATCCCGGTGTACCCTATTTTATATTCACTTTTCATTCTGGCTTATGTTATACGAAACCCTCCGGGTTCGATTGGCAGTTCTTAGTTACAGTTCCGCCCCCCTATTATTTTATAACATTTCCTATGATGATTATATATGACAGATCACTACCCCGGAGTCCCTAAAGGAATTGGTATTGAATATACCTTTATTTCCCGGCCCGGGGTCTACCCCACCCCGGGAAATCAGACACTATGTGTCTTAATTCCTTGTTATTGCATCCTTCTTTATGCTCCCGGCTTGACCGGAATGGATGGCTATACTTTAGTTTCAAGTTAGACTTATGTTTAGGCCCGGGACCTCCGGTCCCGCCCCTATGTAAGACTATTACAGTTAAGCTCTAACCTTGCATTAGACCTATGTTAGGCCCGGGTCCTCCGGACCCGCCCCTATTTAAAAAAAAAAAAAAAAAAAAAAAAAAAAAATTTAAAATTTAAAAAAAAAAAAAAAAAAAAGTACAGTTAAGCTCTAATCTTGTGTTAGACCTATGTTAGGCCCGGGTCCTCCGGACCCGCCCCTACTTAAAGACTAGTACAGTTAAGCTCTAATCTTGTGTTAGACCTATGTTAGGCCCGGGTCCTCCGGACCCGCCCCTACTTTAAAGAATAGTACAGTTAAGCTCTATTCTTGTGTTAGACCTATGTTAGGCCACTTAAAGAATAGTACAGTTAAGCTCTAATCTTGTGTTAGACCTATGTTAGGCCCGGGTCCTCCAGACCCGCCCCTACTTAAGAGAATTACAGTTTCTCATATACTATTCTTTTTACAGATGGTGCATTGTCTGACGCCGGCCTGTGCAGCTGTTCTGCACCAGCCTTGTGGCCACTCCGTCTGCCGATCTCACGCCCCTTGTGGGGTTCAACTGGAAGACGTTGTGGTATGGCACCCGGATAACTGTGTGATTTGCTTCGACCTCATCACTACCCTTGGATCTGACTCGGTGAGTCCCGTTGGCTATATTGCCTTCTTATTTTATTTACTATTAGTAAGATATCTATGGTCTTGAAGGACCATTGGGAGTCTCCCTTTTATAATTCCCACTATTATTTCAGGCATCCCCGGAGCAAAAGTCTGCGGCTCGGGCCACACTGAAGGTGTGGGTTGGTGGGTTTGCCCGGAATGTAAAGTCTAAGCGGCCGTACGTCCTATCTGAGGACTACTGCACCATGGTTTACCCCAACGCCAAGTCTTCAGCTGCTGTGGCTAGGCATGTGGCAGCTCCCATCATTGCCCACATTGATGCCACTATAACGGGTCTCATCGACCCAGAGCAAGATCCATCGGACGCCCCCGGAGGTCTGGAGGACAATGTTGCCTCCATGAACCTGGACGTCGAACCAATGTTGCTAGACGAGCCGGATACAGGTAGGGTGGTAAGTGAGGCAGGTGTGTCCGGCGCTGAGATTCCTATCCTCAGCCCCGCTCTTTCTTCTTCTTCTGATCGCTCTTCCTTTCTTGGATTTTCTGGGGACCGTGATTCGTCTCAACGTTCATACCCGGTTCCCCCTAAGGATAAGTCTACTTCAAGGACCTTACCCAAAGCTCGCAAGCCTCACAAGACTTCTCATGGCTCTAAACATGGTACGAACCCGTCTTCAAAGACCTCTGGTTCCTCCTCTAAGTCTCACGACCCGGGAGTTCCTTCCGCCCCTCCTGCTGCTAGCCCGGGCCTTTCCGAATCAGCTATGCTTCGCATCGTGTCGGAGATGCAGGCAAAGTTGGTTTCGGAGATGCAGTCGAGGATGGACACGATGTTCTCTAACTTCGGTCAGAGAATTGGGGCTTTAGAGCAAGGAGCTCCGGAGAGAGTCCAAAGCTCTCTCATACCGGATGCCTCTAAGCTCCCGCCGTTTGCCAAGAACAACCCCTGGCGGATGGCTCTTCATTCCCCGTTCTCAGACGGAATGTTGACTCTGGAGGGCCTTGGCACTCGTCCTCTAGAGGACTTTGAATTCTTTCCTCCGGGTCTGGCATTTCCATTTCATGGTTATGCCAGACTTACCGAGGAAGCTTTAGTCCGATTAGACAAGGTCCCCAAAGAGACGGTCATCTTCCCGAAGGAGCAAGCCCAATCTGTTTGGGCCAGATTTTTGAATGACATCGGCTGAACTAACACCATGCTGACGCCTTATAAAAGCTCCTTTACGATGTTCTTAATGGACAAGACCACCTTGACTCCATGCGTCAATAAGGTGGCAGAGCTTGCCTTTCAATATGCTCTGGAGGAGAAGCCCTTGCCTCCCATCCGAGAGGTGGATCCAATCTCCCTCCTTCTTCCCTCAGGTATTGAGTGTTGGGACAACGTCCATACCACCTTTACCTCCGGCAAGCTTGCAGCAGACTGTGCCTCAGTCTTGTTTGGTGAGAAGCTTCCCCGTCTCCCGGAATCCCTTATTAAACAGGAATATGATTCCCGTCTACGTGTGGGCCGTACTCTAAACCTGGCCACTTCCACGGAGTCGATAGCCTTGACTTACGATACGGAGAGTATTTTTAAGTCTCTCAACAAGGCTACGTTACAGTCTTTGTATTATGACTTGTATGACTTCGCTACTGCTAAACGCAGATGTCGCAAGCATGTTCTAGCTGAGGCGACGATTAGGCATGAACCTAATAAACTCATCCGGTCCTCCTGTTGGGGTTCAAATCTCTTCCCCGAGGATCTCGTAGAGGAAGTCTTGGCGGAGGCCACTAGGGTTAATCAGAGCCTTAAAGCCCGTTGGGGTTTGACCCCTAAACGCAAGTATGACCCCGCAAATTATCAAGCCCGGGGTAGGAAGAAGCTTAGACCATATACCTCCACCCAGTTCAGGCAACAACAGAGTACTTCATCCAACTTCCGGCTGCCTCTTCCTCCATCTTCTGTTGCCCCTGCACAGCCTTCCACCTCTCGGGCTCCTTCGGATGACTATGTCACCGTTCTGCTACCTAAGAGCCAGCTTTCTGGTGCCTCCGCCACTTCCCCTGCCTTTAACCAGTCCTACGAGGCTCATAGCTCTTCCCAGAGTTATGGTAGAGGTAGAGGCTACCACCGTGGCTCTAACCAGAACAAAGGCAGGGGAAGAGCCTTTCGCAGAGGAAAGAACTTCCGAGGCGGACGTGGAGGCAACTCCTCAAACCAATACTGAGGTACAGCAGGTAGGGGGGAGGCTCTATGCCTTCCGCAACAAATGGAGGTTCAGTCCCTGGGCGTTCAGTATCATCTCCAAGGGACTAGGGTGGAGTTGGATTCAAGGACCTCCTCCTCCGAACAAATTTCGTCAACATTCCACTCCGGACCTGGTCGAATTTGTCCAGGATCTTTTACAAAAGAACGCCATACAAGAAACGAAACATCTGAAGTTTCAAGGTCGGCTGTTCAGTGTCCCGAAGAAGGATTCAGACAAGAGAAGAGTGATTCTAGATCTATCCCTTCTCAACTTGTCCATTCAATGCGACAAGTTTCGAATGCTTACCGTCTCGCAGGTGCGGACCTTACTTCCCCGTGGGGCCGTCACCACCTCTATCGATCTTACAGACGCCTACTATCACGTCCCGATAGCGAGACACTTCCGTCCGTACCTAGGCTTTCGCTTAGGGGACGAAAGTTACTCCTTCAAGGTGATGCCTTTCGGGCTCAACATTGCCCCAAGGATCTTCACAAAGCTAGCAGAAGTCGCTGTTCAGGAACTCAGGAATCAAGGGATTCAAGTAGTAGCCTATCTGGACGACTGGCTCATTTGGTCAGACACCTCCCAAAATTGCCTAAAAGCCACTCACAAAGTCATCCATTATCTTCAATCTCTAGGCTTCCAGATCAACTTCAAGAAGTCCCGTCTTCTTCCAAAATCGAAGTTCCAATGGCTCGGCCTGCAATGGGATCTTATATCTCATACTCTGTGTCTTCCCAGACCCAAGAGGTTAGAGATTGCAAGGAGCACCAAACGCTTTCTCAAAGACAAAGTAAGTTCCAGACGACTCCAAGAGAAGATTCTGGGGTCCCTTCAGTTTGCCTCAGTGACGGATCTTCTTCTGAAGGCAAAATTGAAAGATATCAATCGTGTCTGGCGTTCGAGGGCGAACCGGAAGCTCCGGGACAGGAAAGTCCGCCTTCCTCCCATTCTACGGGAAAGACTTCTTCCTTGGACAAGAGCAAACAGTCTGTCAAAGTCAGTTCCCCTTCGATTTCCGCCTCCGGAATTAATCATTCACACAGACGCATCCCTATCAGGTTGGGGCGGCTATTCTCAGCTCAAGAAAGTTCAAGGTCTTTGGACTCCCTTGTTCCGCCATTTTCACATCAATGTGCTAGAGGCCATGGCAGTTCTTCTAACCCTGAAACGTCTCGCTCTTCCCAAGAAACAACACCTTCGTCTGGTCCTCGACAGCGAAGTGGTGGTCCGCTGCCTCAACAGAGGCGGGTCAAAGTCAGGGCCTCTGAACCATGTTCTAGTAGCCATATTCTCCCTAGCAGCCTCGAACCGTTGGCATCTTTCAGCTGTCCACCTGGCGGGAGTCCGGAATGTAGTGGCAGACGCCCTGTCCCGGACCTCCCCTCTAGAATCGGAATGGTCACTCGATCTAAAGTCATTTCGGTGGATTCTCTCTCAGGTTCCCGGTCTCCAAGTGGACCTCTTCGCCACGGAATCCAACCACAAATTGAGAGTATATGTGGCTCCCAATCTAGACCCTCAGGCTTACGCCACAGACGCCATGTCACAGAATTGGGACAACTGGGAAAAGATTTATCTCTTTCCCCCGGTGAATCTTTTGCTGAAAGTTCTAGACAAACTGAGATCCTTCAAGGGACAAGTAGCCTTGGTCGCACCCAACTGGCCCAAGAGCAACTGGTATCCTCTCCTGCGGGAGTTGAGATTATACCCTCGCCCGATACCCAATCCGGTTCTGTCTCAGATAGTACAAACACGCGTTGTGTACGCTTTCTCAAACATTCAGAGCGCCCTAACTTTATGGACTTTATGAAGTTTGCGGCTATGCATGGTGCCAATATTGATCCTCAAAACACCTTGTTCCTAGAATCGGATAAACGGGATTCCACCATCCGTCAGTATGACTCTGCAGTTAAAAAGTTGGCAAAATTTTTAATAGACTCAGACGTGAACTGTATGAACTTGAACCTTACAGTCACTTTCTTTAGATCTTTATTAGAATCAGGTCTGGCAGCCAATACTATCACCACTATTAAATCGGCTCTGAAAAAGATCTTCCTAGTGGGTTTTAACATAGACTTAACCGACTCTTTATTAGCTTCAATTCCGAAAGCTTGTGCCAGACTGAAACCGGTTACTCGTCCTACCCCGGTGACCTGGTTCCTTAATGACGTACTCAAATTGGCTTCTGATACCATTAACAGTTCTTGTGGTTACATGCCCCTTCTCAGGAAAACACTTTTCCTAGTGAGCTTGACTTCCGGGGCAAGAATTTCTGAATTGGCAGCCTTGTCGAGAGACCCGGGTCATATTGACTTTCTGCCTTCAGGAGAGGTCCTTCTTTCTCCTAACAAATTCTTTTTGGCTAAGAATGAAGACCCTCAAAACAGATGGACCTCCTGGAAAATTGTTCCCCTCACGCAAGATCCGTCGCTGTGCCCTGTCACTACTCTTAGGTCTTATCTATCCCGGACCTCTTCTAACTCCTCGGGGCCTCTATTCGTTAGAGAACAAGGCGGTACCATTACTATTAAAGGGATCAGGCAACAAATTTTGTATTTTATTAAACAAGCTAACCCTGACTCTTTTCCTCTTGCACATGATATCAGGGCGGTTGCCACCTCGGTGAACTTCTTTCACCACATGAATTTTACAGACCTTTCTAGGTATACAGGGTGGAAATCACCGTCAGTGTTCAAGAAACACTACCTTAAACATTTGGAAGCCCTAAAATTTTCTACAGTAGCCGCAGGGAGCGTAGTTACTCACGAGTAACTCACAGGTTAATGCCTTGACTCTTTATCTCTCCCTCTTACCTGCCTCATTTATACCCTATTGTATTCGTTGGTCGCGCACCTGAATACTGTTATTATATTTGTAAATTTTATGCTCCTGAGTATCTGTATATATTATCACTCACGGCATTATTATACCTACCTTATTGGATTTATGTTCATATTTAAGATACCCTTATAATTGTTTTTTGGTACTCATCTCTGATTAAAGCATCCTGTTTTTCTCTTACGCTTATGTTTTTTCCTTTATTTTGCAAGTTTGGTGACATTTTTCTCTTGTATAGATTCACTGGGCGGCACAGGTTCGAGCCCGGAAAAGGGATTTTGACGTAGGAAAAATCTATTTCTGGGCGAAGGACCTGTGCCGCCCAGTGAACCCTCCCAGCTCCTCTCCCTTGGAGTCCCCAAACTTTGGGTGCTAAGGAGTTGGGTTCTGAGCGGATGCATTGTAGTAGTACCGAGTGAGGTTGAACGGCTCTCCTCTATTGGGGTTCTCTGTCGTGGATTAATCTAAATAGTGCGGGACCTCTGGAATATACGTCCAATTTTATACCGACACCAATAGGTGAGCGAGCTAGTTAACCTAGCACTCCTTTACATTTTTCTCTGGTATATTTAGCAGTAAATTACCTAAGAATAAGTGCTAAATGGAGCTTATTCACTGGGCGGCACAGGTCCTTCGCCCAGAAATAGATTTTTCCTACGTCAAAATCCCTTTTATAGTCTACAAAACATAATCTATTTAAAAAAAAAAAGTTTTTTATGAAGATACATTACATGACATTTTAGAGTATAATATCTAAATTAAGAAAGTAAATGATGAAATAGGCACTATTCCCCTTATCAGGACACCATCAAAATAGAATTTTACTGCGCCTCAGTCAGAGATGAGAATCAACCTTTGTGAAAAGAATATTCTCCACAACTCTTAATTGCTTAATATATTTTCCTATTGGTAGTGTCATGTTCAGTTATTTTATTAAGCTTTATTATTTCAGAATTATTATTTGTTGTTTATTATGTATGAGGTTTAAATAATATCTATTTTATGTTACTCTGAGTCCTAATTTCATATTTTGATTCACTATGATATGCTCAATCATTATTATGCCTTGAAATATTAATCTTTACTACAGAACTAATATTGTTTGAACACTTTCTTGAAATTATTACCACTGCCGAAGAGGTTAATGTTTGGTTAATTTTGTTGTAGTTTTAGATTAGGCAGGTTCTGGTAAGCCACCAAGGGCTCTTGCTTATAATAATTCTATATCAGCATTGGATTACTTGGTATGAACTTTGGATTATCAAAACCACAAATTTTTAATCAACTTGCATTTTTCCTAACCATACAAACCTGAGACCTTTAATAGGAGTACGACTTCAGCAGAGCTGAACTTTAAACGAGGTAGTAATAGTAGCTGGTGGGTGGTGGGTAGGCCCGCTCATGTACCAGGTAGCGTAGCCTTCACTTTGACCTTATCCTATGACTTGCAGGGTGGGTGAGACAAGCAGTGTAACTTAAAGTGGGCTGACATGGTGAATGCAACTTATTTCTATTAAAAAGAGCTACCACAACAGAAACAAAGTGATTGGGTTTGGTTTTGATCAACTGCAGTAATTTTGTATGAGCTTTGTTGCTATACGTTTCACGATTTATTGTCGCGCCATAAATGTGCCGTTTCATTTTGGCTGCGTGCGCAGGAAATACCTATGATGTCATGGAGAGACTTTGGCAAGAAGCGGATGTAAACAATCTAGGTTTGCCAGAAAAAGATTTTTCTTCTTGGAAAAGTGATTTCGTATCGATTGTTTGAGATTTTACGCATTGTAATGCCTCGTAGGTGTGTTGCAGCGGGGTGCTCGAATACAGGAAGGAAAAAATATCTCCCTGTACTTCTTTCTAAAGGATGAGTTGTTAAGAAAACAGTGGGTTGCTCAGGTGTAATGCAAATGGGCCGAATGGACACAGCAAACCCTAAGGGCTTTAGAATCCTCACACTTTAATACATTACAGTACTTATAAACAAATGGTCTCGTATGGCCACATTATGTTAACAACAACCAAAAAATAATAAAAATAATAATAATAGCTAGAGGGGCACTCAGTAGAGTGCAGATCACCGTGGCTTATTTCTCGTCCTTTTGCTCGACCTTGACCTTAACATGTATAAATTGGTGTGGATTTTCATACACTCAAATATGAACCAAGTTTTAAGTCTGTGACAAGGATGTCCAAACTTATGGCTGATTACGTGATATGGACGTTTCACTCGTCTATGACGACCTTTTACCTTTCAAAATTTAATCCTTTCCAGCTCTTTACACAAGTTTAAAATCACTGGAAGTTTCATTACTTTATGAATAAAATTGTGGCTATATGATTAATGACTACAAACTGACCTTTTGCTCGACCTTGACCATGGACTCGACTTCCACCTTGACATGTATTAATTGCCGTGGATTTTCATACACTCAAATATTAACCAAGTTTGAAGTTTCTGTGACAACTTATGGCTGATTACGTAAATTGGACATATTGCTTGACTGTGATCTTAACCTTTGACCTTGACCTTCCAAAATTTAATCATTTACAGCTTTTTACATAACAGTTGATCCCTGCAAGTTTCATTACTCTACAATTAAAATTGTGGCCAGGAAGGTGTTCACTAACAAACACACAAACAGGGGGTAAAGCATAACCTCCTTCCAACTTTGTTGGCAGAGGTAATACTAATCATCATCATCATGATATACCTGACTTTGTGTGCTTGAAATGGGACTGTATTTCCAGAATCGCATTGGATTTGCACGGCTGAAGGTACATGATTCAGGGGAAGTAATGTTCGTGGATATCTTATCTGTACCCTTTCAGCACAGGAAAGTGTCTCTGGTGTTCCACAAGGGGATATGAGCTCTCCAAGCAACACCATGTCCACAAAAGACAGTCATTCTGCATCATGTTAACACGAAACTGGAGTTGTTGTGCTGCGCTACTTGCTGATTCTTGGACACAAACTCTGAACAAGGGAGAGCAAGGTCTTCCTTCATTGAGAATGATTCATGACATCTGACATCTAATGCAGTATGCTCATTGGAAAGCATAGGCTAAAGCTTGTGAGTAGTCTAGGGGTCAGTTCCTATCTGATGGCCATTCAAGGGTACAGGAGGGTCCACTTGAGAGACCTGAGGACTTGAGCAACATCCCTTTAAGGGATTGAGCTCTTGGAGCAGAAAGACCGTTTGAAGCTACTCTCACACCAGGCTGGGCCTCTGAAGGCCAAGCTCTTCTGTCTGAAGTCTAGCTAAGGGTTGCAAAACAACCTTTTCCAGCAGAGACTGAGTGGAGCTCCCTCAACAAAGGAAGATGAAAAGAACTGCAATTAATTGCAGAGAGGTCTACCTGGTAAAAAAATCCCTTCTATTATGCCAATAATAGGAGAAGGGTAGTTCTAAGGGCATTTATAGGAGCATCAGCAAATCTGAATGCCACCCGGAGTGTGGCACTTAGATGCCGTCAATGTAACCTAAAACAGAAATCATCCACAGACTGAGATCAGTAAGCTAGGTAAGCATGCGGGGAGGCTAAGGTATCTAGAGGATCTGGTGTGTTGAAAGGTGATCCAAATTCTGCTGACTTTTTTGGAATGGGAGAGCACCTTATTGGAATATGTTCTAGAAATGTAGAGTTCTGAATCCACAGGGAGGCAAATGAGTCTTGGAAAGCAAGAAGCTGTAATGCCACATGACAGAAACAAGTGTATTGGATAACAGTAGATAGCACAGAAATTGTAACACAATTAGTGTTAAAAGGAAACACTGCTAATCTATTCATAATATCCCTTGAACATAACTGGAAGATCAATTATTCAATCTGAAAGAAAAAGTAAAATATTAAAACCGCCAGATGCGGACGCTGAAAAGTATGTCTATACTCTCCGGTTACACTACCTGGTGAGTGGCCGAGACTTACCTGCCACCCTCCAGCTACTACTACTACTACCTCATTTAGAATTTAAATGGCCCTTCCAGCTTCACTGAAGTCATATTCCTACTAAAGGATGAAGGTTTGTATTATGTATATGAAGAAATCACAGTTAGGATGCCAACTCACATTGTATTTGTTGCTATGAAACCTGGTTGTGACTGTTCACGGGAGCACAAAACCAAAAATTGAAAAAGTAGTCAAAATCACAAATTTTAAGTAATTTGTATTTTTCCTAACAATACTTACCTCGAACTACTTTCTTAGGAGTATCTGGGATCTCCTCCCAACCGACCAGAGTTTTGTGTAGTTTACCCCTAGTCCCGTTTTCTATGAGGGGTAACCTCAGGTGGAGTGGAACATGCCCTGAGGCTATCCCCCAGGTCAGAGAGCATCCTTGCTCAGGTCTCGATCTCCAGTAAGTTCTCTGGTCGCGCCGTGATAACATCTCGGCGCTCTCTCTTACCCAATGCGACCCTGTGTCCCCGACCCCCCTTTTTATGTCTTTCGAGATCCCCACGTGGAAAAAGTAGTCAAAATGTCAAACTAGAGCAGCAACTAACAAGACAAAAAATATAATGAAGAGTAAGCTTGGAAATTTACTCAATACATAGACGCCTGAGTGAAGTTAGCAAAACAAATGAGCTAATTTACACAAAGCCTAAATGAGCTGACTGTATCTAAGATAAAAATCACATACTTTTCTAAAAAGATTCAGCCAAATATTGAATAGGCTAACAAAAGGGAAATACACAAAATCAACACTGCAAAAATAATAATGATAATGATCAGCGATTGAAGCAGCTGAGATATGTTTTTTTACCAGAAGAAAAGGCCTAATTATCAGTACAGTAATAGATTGATGATGAATATTTTTTTCTATATTAGTAAATACTGTAGATTGAACAAGTCAACACTTGCAGATCAAAGCATGCTGTGTTTGTACTAAGGAAAGAGGATTATTCCCCATTTAAGGGGCATTCATTCATCAGGATTTATAAGTACAGCACAGCTGCTCTTTCATTCCAAAGGTTTAGGAAAAGGTACCTACAAATGCTAAAATGTTATTTTCCTTAGTAAAATAAATTTTTGAATATACTTACCCGATGATCATGTAGCTGCAACTCTGTTGCTCGACAGAAAAAACCTACGGTCGGGATACGCCAGCGATCGCTATACAGGTGGGGGTGTACAACAGCGCCATCTGTCGAGTAGGTACTCAGGTACTTCTTGTCAACAAGAACCAATTTTCTCCTCGGTCCACTGGGTCTCTATGGGGAGGAAGGGAGGGTCCTTAAATTCATGATCATCGGATAAGTATATTAAAAAATTTATTTTACTAAGGAAAATAACATTTTTCAATATTAATCTTACCCGATGATCATGTAGCTGATTCACACCCAGGGGGGTGGGTGGAGACCAGCAAACATGTTAACATAAGAAGCTAAGTATCCCGTATTTCATTTTAGCAGTTATTCAAAATAACAAACATAAAATAAATAAGTACCTGGTAAGGAAGACGACTTGAACAATTACTCTGCCTTTTTAAGTACGTCTTCCTTACTGAGCCTCGCGATCCTCATAGGATGCTGAGCGACTCCTAGGAGCTGAAGTATGAAGGGTTGCAACCCATACTAAAGGTCCTCATCAAAACCTCTAATCTAGGCGCTTCTCAAGAAATGATTTTGACCACCCGCGAAATCAAGTAGGATGCGAAAGGCTTCTTAGCCTTCCGGACAACCCAAAAATATTTCAAGAGAAAGATTAAAAAGGTTCTGGAATTAGGGAATTGTAGTGGTGGAGCCCCCACCACTACTGCACTCGTTGCTACGAATGGTCCCAGAGTGTAGCAGTTCTCGTAAAGAGACTGGACATTCTTAAGATAAAAGACGCGAACACTGATTTGCTTTTCCAATAGGTTGCGTCGAATATACTTTGCAGAGATCTATTTTGTTCAAAGGCCACGGAAGTTGTGACAGCTCTAACTTCGTGTGTCCTTACCTTCAGCCAAGCTTGGTTTTCCTCATTCAGAAGGGAATGAGCTTCTCGTATTAACAGTCTGATAAAGTAGGGTAAAGAATTCTCTGACATAGGCAAAGATGGATTCTTAACTGAACACCATAAAGCTTCAGACGGGCCTCTTAAAGGTTTTTAAAAATAGAACTTAAGAGCTCTTACAGGACATAATACTCTTTCTAGTTCATTTCCAACCATACGATAAGTTTGGAATATCGAACGATATTGGTCAAGGCCGAGAAGGCAGCTCGTGTTTGGCTAGAAAACCAAGTTGTAGAACATGTAGCCGTTTCGGATGAGAATCCGATGTTCCTGCTGAAGGCATGAATCTCACTGACTCTTTTAGCTGTGGTTAAGCATATCAGGAAAAGAGTCTTAAAGGTGAGATCTTTCAGGGAGGCTGATTGAAGTGGTTCGAACCTGTCTGACATAAGGAATCTTAGAACCACGTCTAAATTCCAACCAGGTGTAACCAAACGACGCTCCTTCGTGGTCTCAAAAGACTTAAGGAGGTCCTGTAGATCTTTATTGCTGGAAAGATCTAAGCCTCTGTGACGGAAGACTGATGCCAACATGCTTCTGTAACCCTTGATAGTGGGAGCTGAAAGAGATCGTTCTTTCCTCAGATATAAGAGGAAGTCAGCTATTTGAGTTACAGAGGTACTGGTCGAGGACACGGATACTGACTTGCACCAGTTTCGGAAGATTTCCCACTTCGATTGGTAGACTCTAAGGGTGGATGTTCTCCTTGCTCTAGCAATCGCTCTGGTTGCCTCCTTCGAAAAACCTCTAGTTCTCGAGAGTCTTTCGATAGTCTGAAGGCAGTCAGACGAAGAGCGTGGAGGCCTTGGAGTACCTTCTTTACGCGTGGCAGACGTAGCAGGTCCACCCTTAGGGGAAGTGTTCTGGGAACGTCTACTAGCCATCGAAGTACCTCGGTGAGTTATTCTCTCGCGGGCCAGAGGGAAGCAACTAGCGTCAACTTTGTCCCTTCTTGAGAGGCGAACTTCTGCAGTACCTTGTTGGCAATCTAGAACGGAGGGAATGCATATAGATCTAGATGTGACCAATCTAGAAGAAAGGCATCTATATGAACTACTGCTGGGTCCGGGATAGGTGAGCAAAGTATTGGGAGCCTCTTGGTCATCGAGGTTGCGAAGAGATCTATGGTTGGCTGGCCCCAGGTGGCCCAAAGTCTCTTGCATACATCCTTGTGGAGGGTCCAATATGTTGGAATTATTAGTCCCTTCCTACTGAGACAATCTGCTATGACATTCAAGTTGCCTTGGATGAACCTCGTTACTAGTGAAAAGTCTAGACCTGTTGAACAGGAGAGGAGGTCTCTTGCGAACTCGTACCATATCACAGAGTAGGTCCCTCCTTGCTTGGAGATGTACGACAAAGCAGGGTGTTGTCCGTGTTCACCTCCACCACTTTGCCTTGAAGGAGAGACCTGAAGCTTTCTCAGGACAGACGTACTGCCACTAGCTTCTTGCTGTTGAAATGCATTGTCCTTTGACTCGAGTTCCATAATCCCGAGCATTCCCTACCGCCTAATGTCGCACCCCAGCCTACGTCCGATGCGTCCGAGAAGAGAACGTGGTTGGGAGTCTGAACAGTCAGGGGAAGACCCTTTCAAAGGTTGATAAAGTCCTTTCACCAAGTCAGACCAGACTTTATCTTTCCGGAAACCGGGATCGAGACCGCTTCTAGCGTCTTGTCCTTTTCCAGTGAAAAGCTAGATGATACAGAAGAGGACGGAGGTGTAGTCTTCCAAGTGACACAAATTGAACCACGGATGACAGTGTCCTAACCAGACTCATCCACAGCCTGACAGGGCAGTGTTCCTTCTTCAGCATCTTCTGGATGGATAACAGGGCTGGGGGTTGATCGTCTTGTTCAGCAATGTCCTCATCAGAGGGTTCCTCATCCGAAACTGATGAGGAAACGGCAACGGAGTGGGCAACGTCTGACTCGCTGAATCCGGTCGCCCTGGTGGATGCGTGACGGAGCCGGACACAAGATCATGGTACTGCTGCACAGTCTGTGAACTGTCAACCATGGGGACGCGAGGAAGAACAGTGTCAACCCGAAACTGTCTAGACTGTCTGGGTTGTGCAGTCAACCCCCTACCGGGTTGCTGAGGTTGCCGCACTGCGTCACAACAAGTCACCTCTGCTGGTTGTTGAACGTCTTCCTAGTGACACACTGACCGTCCACAACCACTTCCGAGAGTCGCTTAACGTCAACGTGCGACTGGCAACCCACACTGGGTCGCACCGGTGGAGGAACCACCTCAACT
The DNA here is from genome assembly GCF_036898095.1 of Palaemon carinicauda. Classification (NCBI taxonomy): domain Eukaryota; kingdom Metazoa; phylum Arthropoda; class Malacostraca; order Decapoda; family Palaemonidae; genus Palaemon; species Palaemon carinicauda. The sequence goes on along the minus strand of NC_090750.1, from coordinate 62,832,201 downwards.
GGCGGACGTGAGTAGGATACCTCAGCGTCAACAGGGCGTACAACCAACCGGTAGGAAGGTTGTTGGCTAGGAGGTTCTTCTCCGTAAAAAATCCTCTATCAAGGACACAAGCTTGGACTGCATGTCTTGCAACAAAGCCCATTAGGGTCTATGGGAGCAGGTGTGGCAACAGACGGGGTTAGCGACCGAAGCGGAACCATTTACCATCCCTGGAAGCCTTGTTATGCTTAAATTAAAGTCCATAGGAGGCTAAGCAGCTTAAGGCTCCTCTCCAAATGACAGAGTCCTCAAAGGAATATCAGAAGGAGGGAGAACAGCACTTTCTCATCTACAGGAACCATGTCCGAGAAAAGCTAGGTTATCTCAGTGAGGGTCTCACTGGTGCCTAAGCAGCAGACCAGAAGGCAACGTTATGTAACTGCTTGACAGTCTGTGAACTGTCAAAAACAGAACTGTCAACCACAACAGGTGCGTGATGACATACAGCACTGGTGCATTAGTAGCAGTGCTTGACAGTCTGTGAGCTGGCAACAACCAAAGCTGTGTGGGGAAGCCTCAACTCCTGACTGACTAGTCTGCTGCGGGCGAGTGGCGGTAACCACAGTGTGTTGCGGAGGCTGACACACCGTGTCAAACAACGGCAGCTTGTGGTAGCTCACGCACGGCAACGGAGTGCTCCGTGTGTCTGTGGGAGTAAGCATGCGTCTGGCAGGGTAGACTGCGCATGGGTGGAGGAGCTCTCACAACAAGAGTGTGGGAGCAGGCAGCCATGCTGGGCGCACAACCATGGCAGGTTGTAGGCAAACGGGTGCATCGTCAACCTTCTCCGCAGTCGGAGTGTGGGAGCAGACAACAACCAAAGCGGAGTGGTGGTGCGTGGTGGGGACTGCCGTGGGTTGCGGAAACTAACGCATCGCGTCAAAACACGGCAGCTTGACTCCACCTTCCCACTGCTGATGCGGTAGCTCACGCATGTTAACGGAGGGAGCCGCATGTCGGCTAACGTTAACATGCCTCTGGCAGGGTCGACTGCGCATCGGAGGTGGAGCTCTCCGCAGCCGGAGTGTGGGAGCAGGCAGCCTCAGCGTGAGCTGGGCGCACAACCGTGGTAGGTTGTAGGCTAACGAGAGCAGTGTAAACCTTCTCCGCACGAAACTCCTGCATAACCGCAGCTAACTGAGTCTGCATAGACTGCAGTAAAGACCACTTAGGGTCTACAAAAAACGGCAACAAACGGAGCTACTGTCCGTTGTGACTGAGGGTCAAAAACAGCTGGTGCGGCAACAGACGGAGTTACTGCCTGTTGCGGTACCACCTTGCCTCTCTTGGGAGGTGTGCAGTCGTCGGATGACTGCAGCGAGTCCGAACTGACCCAGTGGCTACACCTAGGCCGTTGGACTTGCGCGGAAGGGACCGACTTGCACTTAAAAGCTGCAAGATTTGGTCCATGGTTTCTACGAGAAACCTCTTCCGCAGACGAGGAATAAATGGGCTCTCTCGTCTTTGTGTGGGTGGGGCGATCACGTCGGCAACGTGTGTAGATACGCCCGAAACCACGGAGGGAAAAACGTCTGTTCGTCGATCAAGGCCTGTGGAACCCATAAGTCGTACGACATTACTTCTCCCCTGGGCTTGGGAGCTTGTAAGAGGTATCGGACTAGGTGAACAACTGGCACGAACAGACGAACCCTCGGACGCAACACTGTAACACTTTGCGCATATCACTTTATCACTTTTGATTTTCTGTTTGCACTTATTTCACTGAAATCGAAACTTTAACTGATTTCTACCTGAAACACGCAATCCTATCCTTCATTAAAAGGTAGTAATTGCGAAAACAGTTTACAATGCAACAGAAAAACATAAATAAAGATAAAGAATTCAGTGGCTGGAAAAGAGACTAAACACTAGATCAAATAAACTACGTTTACAATCTCTCACCGCATAAAGCCTGGGAACAAGAATAAAGCTCTAGAAACGTTTTACCTTCTTCCCCTACAGCGACTAGGGAGAAGAGTAAAAAACGAATTCAGTGGCTGGAAAAGAGACTAAACACTAGATCAAATAAACTACGTTTACAATCTCTCACCGCCTAAAGCCTGGGAACAAGAATAAAACTCTAGAAACGTTTTACCTTATTCCTCTACAGCGACTAGGGAGAAGAGTAAAAAACGAGAACAACGTTACCCGCTTGAACGAAACGTTTATTCTCCTCTCTCTCCCTCCGTCTCTATCTCTCTCTCTCTTCTCTCTTGACTTAGCACCTGAGAGAAGAGCCCAATTATATATCGTTAAAACATGTTATTGCTAAAAGGAAAAAACTGAAAGGTTTCCCAAATAAAAAGTTCCTTTATTTAGAATTTAAACCATTTAAGCTAAGAAAGAATGAACGAAACGCTAGAATCGGTTTACTCTTACTGCAACGTGAAACCGTGAAATACTCTCTCTCTATCGTAACGATAGAGCGCAAGTTGAACGTTCTGAACGTCAACAACTGCGGAGACTAAAAACTAAACGTTAGTTCATCTTTGAAAACAGTACGAGACTATCAAAGAAATTCTTTCATAAAACATTAAAAAGTATTAAATTCTTAAAAGGTTAAATACGATATGACGGGCTCAATGTTAATTAACTTCGGTTCCAAGTAAGGACCGCCTACTATTAGGAAAGGTCGCATATAAACAAACATAAAAATTAATTTTTTATAAGTTTATAATAAATGGAAAGTTAATCGAAGAGGCCTATCAAGGCGGAGAGATATAAAATAAATAGATCTATAACTTGTTAAGCAAAATTACCAAAAACCTAAACACACTTCCGTCTAAGGGAAGGGTCGGCCATTTAAAAGTGAAAGAGAGTCCATACTCTCTTCGTCACCATAATTAAATCTATCAAAAACGAATTCAAGTTTTGAAATGAAGATAAAACCCCTGCATAGCGAAAGCTCAAAACTGGAATAGTGTACTTCACCAAATCGTTGTGAAAACAAATCCAGTTAGGGACGGCGTATTTAGTAGGTCGTGCCGACAGAGGAAAAATTGGTTCTTGTTGACAAGAAGTACCTGAGTACCTACTCGACAGATGGCGCTGTTGTACACCCCCACCTGTATAGCGATCGCTGGCGTATCCCGACCGTAGGTTTTTTCTGTCGAGCAACAGAGTTGCAGCTACATGATCATCGGGTAAGATTAATATTGAAAAAGTCCCTTTATAACTTTGCTAGATCATCTACTTTTTTAAATAACCAAAGAAAACCCCTTTTGAATCTTGTATCTTTAGAAACATTATAACCAGTGCAAAAGTTATAAAAATGGTTAAAACTAGGACAGTAAAGTAAAGGTACTTTACATGTTCCCAGATTTCCTAACAAATGACAAACTTAGCAAATATTTAGCTTATGAATGATATGGGATACCTGTAATTTCTTTTCTTATATTCATTTTTAGACATTATGATGCCTTAGGCTCTTAATATCTAAGTAATATGGTCTAAAAACAAGGTGTATACTAAAGTATCACTCATTGAAATATAAAAATACTCAGAGAGAGATTTGTAGTCCTTTACCCAATTGATTTCCAGATATCCAATACTTCCAGATCCGGGCCAAGACTCAATGCAGGATCTCCACCAAAATATGTAACATAAAGACGGTCAGGTGGTAACTTATACACTTCTGTTAAGAGTGTCCATGCCATTGTACAAGCATCTTTCTGTAATCAAAATTATAGAGTAGAATATGAATAAAATTTCACATCTTGAGTATGATTTTGTATACACAAAAGTGGGAAGAGTTATATCAACAATCTTTATACCTTACAATACATTTTTTTATCTTATATACTCCAATTTCATATGACATAAATGAATATACTCATTTATATGGGTAAGTAATGCCAATAAATTATTTTATTTGAATGAAAATAACATGTACAATAGAGGAAAACCTGTGAAGAGGAAATAAATAGAGGTATGCACGTACGAAATAATATCTTTACCATTACCTTGAAATAATCTCCAAATGACCAATTACCGAGCATTTCAAAAAAAGTATGGTGGTAAGTATCACGACCAACATCATGTAAATCGTTGTGCTTACCACCCACACGTATACATTTTTGGCTATTTGTGGCTCGCGGACAGGGCCTTAGACTATGACCAAGAAACACAGGCTTAAACTGGAAAGATAATAGAATATTAAATTGGAATAATAAACACAAAAAGTAATAAATTAATGTTCATAAAGATTATAAATCTGAAGAGGAATAAAAAGAAATTTTAAACTGTAAATCTGGAAAGATGACATAACCCTTTTACCCCCAAGGTAAGGTTAAATTTCGAGCACATTTTGCTATACATTTATTTAAATTGCTCTAACAGCCTTAATTTTTGTCATAGAGAGGTCAGGTTGGTCTTATTCTTTTGGAAAATGCCTGAAGTTTCTCAAAAGGTTATTAAAAACATGCAAAAACATGTAAATAAGAGTGTTTTGCAAGAACGTACCGGTACGTCCTTTTGGGGGCGAAAGGGATAATAGCACTCAACAAAATTTTAATTGGATTCATAGCTTAGATTTTAAAAATATACAAATGGTGAAGCATGAGATATTTTATGGCTATTGTACTGTACTGCTTTTACTCTGGGAAATTAGTATTCTGCAATATGACAAATTCGTAGATAATTTGTACTTTTCCTAAAGATGCAAACCTTTGGCTATTTATTAGGGGTATTACTTTCAGCTAAGCTGAAAGGACGAGGATTAACTACCCATTCCGCTAGTTAGTGGGGTAGGGGAGGTAGCTTGCTACCACTCCCGCTCACACACCGGTGATTTAGCTCACTTTGCTTGAAGGTAGGACTTCAAGGGGGATAGGGCTGGCGGGTAAGTTTGTATAAATAGGCAAAGGTTTGTATCGTTAGGAAAAATACAAATTATCTATGAATTTTTCCTTTGTTCCGTAACTGGAATACAAACCTATGCTATTTATTAGGAGTGACTCACCCATTAGTGAGGTGGACATCCCTGCCAATCTGGCTTTTTGGCTTTACTAGGGGGCTCCTTATTTTAAATACGTTTATACCAAAAATAAGGAGTTCCTGAACCTCGTAGCAAGGTCCGCGGCCTACACAAGCTGTGTGTTGAGATATTTAGAAGTGTGACTGTCCGGGTAAAAGTTATTCCGTGTCTTTGTAGGAAAAACTATTGTAACCAAGACTTTCCCAATACCACCTTGCCAGGGTATGGGGACGCAACAGTATTAGCTTAATACTAGATACAAAAGGAAGCATGGTTAACCTGCAGTGGTTTGTGGTCAGCTTATGTAGAGAACCCAGGATGCTGCTTTCCCCAAGAAAGGGGAGGATGAAGAAAAGAATAGGAGCCAGTCAAACCTTTTCATTCATTCAGACTAAAACCAGCTAACAATGCACTCAACCTTCTGCTGCTTGTCCATTAAGGAGCTTGAGGTATTATACCAGCTGTTGTGCAGCCACCACAGGGCCGATAGAGAATGTATCGAGCCTCCTGTAGGTCACGTCTTGTAGGTAGTGGGCTGTGAACACATTCTGACGTTTCCACACCCCAGCCTGTAGAACCTGGGTCACTGAGAAGTTTCTCTTGAATGCCCCTGACATCGTGAGCTCTGGGGCAACGTGAAGGAGGAGGGTCCGGATTCAGGGCATGGTCTATAACCTTGTGAATCCAAGCAGAGATGGTGCTTTTAGTGACTCTCCTCTTGTTCCTTCCTGTGCTGACAAAAAGTGCAGGCATATGGGGACGAGCTACAACTGCTCTCTTGAGATACAGCCTCAAACTCACTGGGCAGAGTAAGAGATGATCAGGGTCATCAGTTAGACAGCAGAGACTCGAAATCCGGAAGGAGTCGAATCGGGGATCTGCCACTCCTGGATTCTGAGTCTTGGCTACAAACTCAGGGACGAAGCTGAATGTTACCTCTCCCCATCACCTTGAATGGGTGATGTCGTATGAGAGACCATAAAGTTTGCTGAATCACTTCGCTGAAGACAAAGCTAGTAGGAACACTGTCTTCCAAGTGAGGTGGCGATCTGTTGCCTCGCGTAATGGTTCATAGGGAGGTCTCTTTAGAGACCTGAGAACTCGAACCATGTTCCATGGGAGAAGTCTCACTACAGACCGAGGACAGGTAAGTTCGTAACTCCATATGAGTATAGTAAGTTCTAGCAATGAAGAAATGTCCATTCCGTTGAAGGGCCAGAAAGACGGCCTTCATCTTTAAGAGATTTATGTGGAGGTAGTCTTCTGACTTTGACTAGAGGCCTGAGATCGTGTGGTGCAGCACGTGAGCTCCCCATCCTTTTTTTTTAACTTTCTGAGAACAGCATTAAATTCCTTTCGTAGATTCTCGTCTGACACCCACCATTCGAGGTCCATCTGTTCCGCTGATCCCAGGGGGACCTGGATGTCCAGGAAGTCGAAAGCCTGATTCCACTGGGACTTGAGTCGCCACTGGAGAGATCGAATCTTGGGGTGACCGTTGGGAACTAGATGGGCCAGAGATGAAATGTGTCCGAGAAGACGTAGCCACGTCTGGGCTGGAAGTTCTTCTCATCTGAGAAAGGGTCTTGCGATCTTAGCCCGGGTACTCTTTAGCCCTTAAGACCAGGGCAATGCTGCACTGATTTTAGAGAGCTTCTGAGTGCCAAAGACATGATCTAAGACCGTGCCTTTGCTCTGTCGTGGGGGTATCCCCGGGTCGGTGAACCCATTAAGTACCCTGATGAGAGTCAGGACTTGCCAGAAGGCATGTTCTGACTCTTTCTGCTCCCCCTCTGAATTGGGACTGGCAGTGAAGTCTCCTTCTTTCACTCCTGAGAGCTCCTCTCAGGGTGCATCATGAATATTCCTAGAGTGACTGGTAGTTCCTGGAGGCCTGGGGGTCCTTGAAGAGGACTTTGGAAGTGTCTTAGAGTCCTCAGATTCCTTCCAGGGGAGGAGATAGGACTCCAGCATCAAAGGCCGGATGGAGTTATCCTTCCTGACTTTCGCTGGTGGTGGAAAACTCTCTGTGCTAGGAGAATTTTCCTCTGAAGGTGGAAGAGAGGAAATTCGAACCTTGAGAGACTCCCTCGGCAGAGGTGAGGCAGGAAGCGTCCGGAGGGCGAGTCAGGAAGGACAGGCCTCGAAGGCCTAACAAGAATCTGTTTCACCCTAAGCGATGTTACCGCGTCTGAGACTCCTCTTTTTCTCTTCAAAGGAGAAGCAGCCAAGGTTCTTTGCAGGAGATCTGCTGGAGCCGTCGGATGTTGTGAGGTCTCCGAAGAGTGAGATGATAAAGCACACCCAAAGACTTGCACAACTGCTTTGACCATGGCACTGAACCAAGGCTGTCTGCTGACAGAGGCACTATCAGAGAGAGCTCCTGAAGAGAAAGGGATCAAGGTATCCCTGTGAGGAGTCTCGACCGATGGTTGATGCGGTGGGTCCGCCTTCGAAGATGGAATCTATGGAATCTTGAACCCTTCTATGAAGCCTCTTCCTCCTTTTCCCAGCGGGCCCGCTGTAATGCGTTTGCGGGGAGGGGAATGGGGCAATGGTGACATGACAGAAAGTTTGCCTTTTTGTTATTTTTTACTCTTGCGCAAGTGCGCAGAAGAGTGCTGATGTGTTGGCGAGTGCTGGTGCGTTGACAAGTGCTTGCAAGCTGGAAAGTACTTGTGTGCAGGAGAGCGCTGGCGCGCAAGAAAGTATTGTACATGAGAGTGCTGGCAAACTGGCAAATTCTGGTGTACAGGTGAGCGCGGGAGCGCAGGCGAGTGCTGGCGAACCGGAGAGCGGTGGTGCGCAGGCGGGCGCAGGCAGGCGAGCGCTGGGAAGCTGGAGAGCGCTGACGAGCTGGCGTGCTCTGACGAGCTGAAGAGCGGTGGAGCACAGGAGAGCGCTGGTGTGCAGGAGAGCGTTTGCGGGCTGAAGAGTGCTGATGCACAGGATAGGATTTGCGAGCTGAAGAACGCTGATCCGAGGAGCGCTGATGCGTGGGAGAGCGCATACGTGCAGGAGAGCGCAGACATGCAGGAGAACACTGGAGTGCAGGTGAGTGCTGTAGCCCTGGTTAGCACAGGTGCGCTGGCGATCGTAGATAAGCTGGCGAGCTCTGCCGAGCCGGCAAATGGTGGTGCTTTGAACAACGAGAACGTGCTGGAGAGCAATGGCGATCAAGAGATCAATGGGGCATTGGAGAGCGCTCAAGCGCAGGAGAGCGCTGATGCGCTGGAGACTGTTGATGCATAGAGAGTGCTGACGAGATGTTGGTGAGTGCTGGTGCACTGATGAGCCCTGGCGCGTTGGCGAGTACTGGCACCCAGCCGAAGGGTCTGGAACGCTGTGAAGGAAGGCGCGTTCTCGAGGGCGAGTGATGTTTAAAAACATCACGAGACAGTAATGGAGAAGGCAGGTCAGAAGGTTGGCGCGATACAGGAACAGGGATGTGCCCTTTGGATGGGCGAACATCCTCAGTGGGGGATCGCGAGTGATCCACAGAAGAGTACAAGAACAAAGTCAGAGGACTAGCGGATGCGTCGTCAGGAGAAGGTCCAAGAACGGACGAAGGTCGAGGGCCAGTAGACGATGGAAGAGGAAGCTCTTCTGCGGGGGAAGGCTGCGAAGACAAGGCTGAAGAGCCGAAGAAGCTCCTTTTCACCGATGGCGAAGGGCGACCTCTAAGGCGAAGCAGAGGGCAAGCTCTGCGAGATCAATGACGCCCTCTGGGGGCCGGTGAATTAGCAAGCTGACCCTTAGAAGCAGCAGTCCTCTGCAGAGGAGTCTCTATGAGTGAACTTCTACTCCGAGGAGAAACACTTGCAAGCGAGACAGACGAAAGACTGCTTCCCCCTTGAAGGATGATCAGGAACAGGGGAAGCGCAGTCGGCAGCAACAGCTGAAGAATCTGAAGAGGCAGGGGTGTTGGCAGCAGCAGTAGAAAATGCCTCATACACCTCTACATCGACTTATAACAGAGGATCGACCTCCGAAGTCGATGAAGACTGCACACTAGCACCACGGAGGGTGAGCTGCAGCAAGGAGTCCTTGGAGGGCGTACCTGGAAGCCCCAAGGACGACCACACCTTTAAAAAAGGAGAAAGACACAAGGCCTTACTCGGGAGGAGAGGTGGGGCTGCTTCGCTAGGGGAAGCAACACCATCTCTCGAGGACCGGAGTTGACCAACTATTAAAGGGCCTACGCTACTACTCGATGGTCTCTCGGAAGAACCTGATTGAGTAGGAGCTTCGGAGGAAGGTCGGGAAGCGGAAGAAGAAGCCTTGGGTATTTTCCATTTCGAAGAAATCTTTGATGGAGAAATATCCTACTTTAACCTCTCTTCTTTCGCTGGCACCCAAACATTTCCCACTGGGAGGCAGACTACACCTGACACTCACTATCCTTGTTTTCCCTATCACACCGTTGACCTCTGCAGGCGGGTCAAAGGGTGTGACGATCAGTGTTCACGGCCGAGATGAAGGCACCACAGGGCCGGCCTTCCGCGTCCAGGGTAGGTACGCATAGTCGGCAGAAGTCAACACACACACACACTAATAAAGAGAAAACACAAACAAAAGGCAACTTTGCACGAAAAGCGTTTCTCTGAGAGGAGATGCTGGATAACCTCTGCGTGTGAAGCCAAAGGGATTCCACTGTGCTGTATAATATCTTTATGTGTGGTTGGCACAACAGGTAAGGAAGGGTTGGCAATTCCCACGGAGTCTCCACCAGCAGAAGTTGAAGGTACAGGTACAATTGTTCTTGGGGGGCATTTCGGGGGCATAAGTCATATTGAGATTGAGAATGGCTCAAACTCGATTTAGAGTACAGTACCCCTTATCAGGCAGAATGGCGGAAAAGCATAAGCATCTAGGCTGTCCCGTGGATGCTGGAATGCCTCCTCAAACACTGCTCTCAAATCTGGTACCAGAAAGCAATAAACTGGCAGCGCGTGGTTTAATCGGGTCGCAAAAAAGTCAATTGTTGGTAAACCCCACAAAATCAGGATCTTGGATGCTATCGGAAGATTCAAAGACCATTTGGAGTAAACCACTTGCATCCACCTGCTCAGTTTGTCTGCTACAATCTTCTTCCTACCAGGAATTAATCAAGCTGTGAGAGTAATCAAGTTGAGCTCTGCCCACTAGAGGATCTCTATTGCAAGCTGGCAAAGCTGCAGTGACAAGGTACCTCCTTGCCTGTTTACGTATACCACCACAGTGGTGTTGTCGCTCATCAATACCACTGAGTGATCGGTTAAAAGGTGGGAAAAATTTTAGTGCCAGCAAGGTTGCTTGCAGTTCCAACACATTTCTATGGCATAGGTGGTCTTGTTCGGACCACTGTTCTGATGCCATATGCTGATAGAGGTGTATTCCCCAACCTCCCCTTGACGTGTTTGTGAGCAACACAAACTGTTGAGGAGGCGTCAAAAGAGAAGAGCCCCCTAGAAAGTTTGTCTCATCCAGTTACCATTCTAGGTCTCTCTTGGACTCTTCCTGTATTGGCATCAATGCAAGAGGATGGTCGAGATGTAGAGACCAGAGTCCTTTCAACTTCTACTCAAGCAACCATAGATGAAGATGACCATTTGGCACGAGACATTCCAAGGAAACTAAATTTCCCAGTAGTTTCTGCCCTTGTTCCCTGTTGTGCTGGCAGTTGGGGCTATTGAAGGAAGGGGAGTGCTACTTCCCTCAGGCATGCTACCCTGCCCTGAGATGGGAAGGTCTTTCCGAAGACCGTGTCAATGTACATTCCGAGGTTAGCAAGTCTTTGCATTGGCACTAGCACAGACTTCTTCCGATTCACCACAATCCCTAGATTGCGACAAAATGAAAGGAGTCTATCTCAGAGAAGGAGAAGGGCTTCCTCCGAGTCTGCCAAAATTAGCCAATTGTCTAGGTATCGTAAGAGATGAACTTCGTTGACTTGTGCCCATACTGACATTAGCATAAAGACTCCAGCAAAGACTTGTGGCACTGTTGAGAGCCCAAAGCAAATTACCTTGAACTGGTACACTTTGCTGGCTACAACAAAGCTGAGGTTCTTAGAGGCCACATGTATTAGAATCTAGAAGTATTCTTCTTCTAAGTCAATCGTCATCATGAAGTGCAGAGGGCCTGATTGCTTGCCTAACCAGGGCTGCAGTCTCCATCTTGAACATCGCTTATAGCACAAACTAGTTCAGGGCTGACAGGTCTATGATTGATCTCCAGCCTTCAAATGCTTTTCCAACAAGAAAGAGTTGACTGAAGAAGAAGAAGCCTGGGGAGCCATCATCGACCTCTTGGATAGCATCCTTCTCCAGCATAGCCTGGACTTCTGCCCGAAGGGCTAATGTCCTTCGCCGATCCCTGGCGATAGAATGATGACATTGCTGTTGGTAAATACTTGAGGATCAGGGTAAACTTATGGTAAGAAAAAGATAGCATTAAAATATAAAAAACACCTATAACTACCATGACAACCTTTTCCATAATCTATTCATATGTTAAGGTTTATACTGACCAACTGTTTCAGAAATATGACAATGTTTTGAATACACTTTAAAATTAGAAGTCAATTCAGTGATAAAATCAGTCTAATTCCTTGAACACAAACAGTACATCGATTTACACAAGATAAACAGTATAATCTTGCTTCAACAACAAAAAAGGGATTTTGACGAAGGAAAAATCTATTTCTGGGGAGAGACCTGTGGCGCCCGGTGAAAAGAGTCCTCCTTATATACCTTTTCTGATAAAACCTTCCAATTACAGTATACCAGAGAAAGATAAAAGCATGGAATGCTGAGGTTACATCCCTCGGGCGAGCACCTTTTGGGTGTCGTGTATAAAGCAAAGGCGCGTGAAATCCACTATTCACAGGTTGTCTTCCATTTAGTTAATTCCTTCGTCAAAGGGATGGGCCGATACAAAGGCCCTAGCCAACCCCCAGCGCCACACCACCCACGCCACGACGCGAGCGCCATCTGAACAACATCCTTCTTTTTGGTATGACTGTACAATAAAGCTTTTGCATCCGTCATACTGTTATTCACAGAAACTGTTATCAGTGAAGAACATGATCACAAACCTAGTTTGGAGAGAACACCTCAACCCAATTACCACTTAAGGACCCCTAATTCATCTACCCATAAATGGGTCAACGTTCTGGGCCAACAGGACCACAGACTGGCCAGATAGTTCTCAGTGCAGTCTAGCTACACTGGACTTACACAGTCTTCTCTTTTATTGCCATAATTTAAAATGCATCATGACAGGACAGTTTTTACATCTAAATAATACCCTACATCTTTTTCATACATACAACTTCTGTCTGGAGGTTGAAAGATGCTTGTTATTGAAGCCCTACATTGGGTAAGGAGTTGCACAAATCTGAAATATCAGATTAGAGACAATTATGTGGCTGAGTAAGCAGTTTAACAATTTCAGTAATAAAAAAAAATTAAAGTAATTTGTATTTTTCCTAGCTACTGTATATGTTATTTTACATTGTTCCCACTTTAAAATGGATGGAAAGGGGTGCAAGTTACTTCTATGGGTTGGCCTCTGTGCCTGCCTAGCCGGGGTTGACAATCTAGCTTGCCCGGATAAAGAGGTATAAAAGCGATCCCTCCAGCGAGAACAGAGCAGGACCTTTGAAAGAGGCATTTCTCAGGTTTAAAATCTCTCTTCTGCCGATTTGGCGATGGAATTTTGAAGCAACGGCATCATGCCTCTTCAGGACCAAGTTTGCCCACTGGTTGGCCGCTTGGCGGGTCTCAAGAACTCAATGACTCTTGCTGCAGTTCAAACGATGTCTTTGAGAGCATTCTTGTGACTTGCCAGGGTCGACGACTCGAACAAGTCCTCGGTGTCAACTAAATAGCCATCTGTGCCTGACCAGTGATCAATCCAGAAGGCGGCCCGATGAGTTGCCATGGGTGTCCTCTCAATACTAGAAAGTGAGATGTTCTGTGTGGGTAGGCAGTCTGCAGTGACAACCAGGGTTAATATGGACACTGCAGGGTCATGGAGGTAACGACGAAAGAGAAGCCTCCTGCGTGAGGTAGTATTTCCTCTACTGTGCAAAATGTGCATGCACATCTGGGGAATGCACTTGCCAATATATGTCTAGACTAGGCTTGTCTAAAAGGGAGGGAAAGAAGTAGGTAGAGGAAAAGTGAAAATGATCTTTCCTACTTCTCGTTTCTAACTGAAAATACTGACACCAGCATTGGGCCTACAATACACTGGACTAAACAAAGCTCACATTCAGGGGCATATCAGTAAAATACTGTATAATCGCTCCTGTATAGAGCAAGTAGGGCTGCAACAAACAATTCCCTCCCAAAGTGAAAGTGCTCACAATATGGCAACAGAAAACAAGCACTATCAACAAATACAAGTAAGAAAGGATTCAATTGTTGGGAGAGCAATAACAGTATGTTCATACTCTTTGCAGCCAAATATAAAAGTGACGTAATACAATCGGACAAACGGGTGGTTACCGCACCTACCTTATTAATGATTCAATGGCTGTGTCGGCTTTGCTGCAGACATTTTCCTAATTATTAGTTAAAATATTTCTATCCTCACAGGAACAAAGCAAAGTTAACTACGTACAGAATTCACTTCAGTCATGCTAAATTCAAAATATCATATAAATGTTTGCAACACTCAAACATATAGCTTACACCTTCCAAGACCCCAAAATAACATAAATCTAAGTCTGCTAAAGAACTAAAGGTATTTGTTAGTTAAAATTAATATTCCTTTGCAACAATACATCTCACCATAATTAATTTCTTTAAACATGAATACTTCACCTGATTCATTCCTGCATTCACAAATGCAAGCGTGGCATCCTTCCATGGTACGACGGGGCTTGAACGAATATACTGATGGTTGTGGTTCTTGAAAAACTCAATAAAAGTACTCCTGACTAAATTTGATGACCAGTGCAACCTTCGAACTATAACACACCTGTGGTGGTACATCATCCATCTAAAATTTAATTTGCGAAGCATCTGTTAAAAAATAATACTAAATTAATTATGAAACATTTGTTACAGAGAATCATCAATTAATTGAAAAGCATTTAATCAAAAGTTAATTCCGATATAAATTACCCAAGTTAGACGATGGATTGACAAGCTAAGAAAATTTTTGTATAAAATGGCATAGAAAGACAATAAACCGATGGAGTGAGAGAAGATGTCTGAGGCCTTTGTCCTACAATGGACTAGGTATGGCTGATGATGATGATGATGATGATGATAATGATGATGGCAGCTCAAGTGAGGTCTTTCATCCTTAAGGGGTGGCAAATGCCAATCAATGACCGTCAAACTAATTTTTTAAGGAAGCCACGGTAGCCTCTCCAAGTATTTTGTACTGCCGAGAGAATGCAAAAACTTCATCAAATGAACACAAGACTTGAGTCAAGCACTGTTGGGATTTTGAAAACCGGAGGCTTCACCTCCCTCACTAGATACTTCTCATCATGCATCTCAAGAGACAGTTTCTTCTTCTGAAAATATACACAATCCGGACTAAGAACCGAATTGGGGCTACACCTTGACTCTTAAAAGGTAACCTGATTGACAATTGGCCATCCCTTCAGAAGCAGAATTGTCTTTGGCTCTCATGTCCCAAGAGACTGATGAGTACAGCATACTTTATCCTTTGTGGTAATTGAATGCTCGAGCAATATCACGTGGTGCTCAGGCACGTCACATGCATACCATCATTTGGTGGTGTAGAATATTTCCGCAGATTGTGCACACGCAGTGGGGCATCTTGTTGCTCGTAAAAGCATAGAACAATCCTGGGCGATCACTTATTCTTGTTCCTAGTCGTGTGAACACGTAGAAACTTCCCAGCATGTGGACTGGACAAACGGAAAGAAAATGTGACAAGTGATCTCATTCCAGCGCGGGCCAACACTTGGAAGAGTCACAAGAATGATCACAAGGTGAATGGTCACAATAGGCCCGATTACGCGGTGAATGATCCCGTGGAAACCAAAGGAATGTCTCATCTTTCATAAAAAAGAGGAGACTGATCACTGATTCCTCTCAAAGCATCTCAATCCAATTTCTTTCCCATTGGTACCAAAGTATCAATAGGGAGAGAGACCAAAGTGTACCTCAATTATCTGAGGGAAGGAAGAGAAGGATGGCGCCCTTCATCCCAAATGAAAGTGAACGTTATGTTTGGTATGAGACCGAACAGAAGTAGCAGTGTCTGAAGAACAGGCCAATATGAGGCAGAGTTGGAGGATGAAAAACTAGAACAGGGAGGAGTGCACATGCTTCTTCTTCATGCCAGCCTTCTTTGGGGTCTAGATCTTGGGAGGCCAACAATGACAATCCCAAGGAAGATTTCAGACCACAGGGTCCAATTCAATAGCAATCAAGGCCACATCAACAAGAGCCATGTCGCCTAGCGCCTACACAGGAGTAGCAGGAGTTAGGGAAGATACAACAGGGAAAGCCTTAGAAATCCTGGATGCGGCCAACATCTTCCTAAGGTCCAGGTCCAGAACATAATTGTCGGGTGAAACAGCAACAGGCGAGCCTCGAGGAAAAGGCAGAGAAGTACTACCTTGACTAAGGGAAGGTGATACTTCCGCATTCCTTCAGAAAAGCCCTGAGAGTGAGCCGAGGTACAATTTCCCACACATGAATTCCTTCAGAGGACCGAACCCTAGAGAAATCCAAGGGAGACACAGCAAGCAGCAAGTAGAGTACTAGTAGAAAAGGAGCTATAGAGCCTCTTTAGCATCAGTTTAGGTATTGCCAGTGCTGATACCAAAGAATTCCTTCTTGGCAAACCTAGCCCACTGCAGTGAAAGCTTGGATTTGTACTTGCCACAAAGGGATGACTTAACAGTCATACCCTCGGCAAAAAACAGACAGAATGGTGGTCCAGATCAACAGTATGCTTAGACATAAGCCTACCATACTAATTACCAGGTTTACCCAGACAACCACATGTCAACACTTTTTCATTTAAACAGCAAATATTAAGAAAAAAAGTTTAAAAACCACTCAAGATTGAAGTGGCAGCAAGAATAAATATGTACTGCTTGTGGCATGAATTAAAAGTAAATATTTGGGAGACTAACATGTGGGTCAAGGCTACCTACCAGTAATTATAACTACCTCGTTTAAATTTTAATGGCCATTCCAACTTCGCTGAAGCGGTACTCCAATTAAAAGATGTTGGTTTGTATTTGTGTAAGAACAAAAAAGACTTTACAGCAATCTAGATTTTGTCAGGGTAGTCTGAATTCACTTTTGCAGTCTGATCATAAATGGTGGGAGAAAACCTATATTTCTCCCTTTTAATCACAGGATTGCCTCACTGCATGTAAATGCTGTGACCATTGGTTAGGGAGGGAAACATTGTAAAAATTTGAGAATCTATAGTGTCTGGCCTTAAGAGAAAACTCCCATCTTATACGATACTCTTTACATCGGTTCAACATATGTCAGTTCCAACTTTACATCGCTCTCCTAGTTTTAAATAGAAAAATACTATAATCCAACTTACGTCATTTTATCCCACCTTGCGTAAAATTATTACTAAACTAAAGTTTTGTTCCGATTACCAATTAATGCAGTCTACTAACAGCTGACAGAACTTGAAAGAAAAGGGAATGTGAGTGAACAATA
The DNA here is from genome assembly GCF_036898095.1 of Palaemon carinicauda. NCBI lineage: Eukaryota > Metazoa > Arthropoda > Malacostraca > Decapoda > Palaemonidae > Palaemon > Palaemon carinicauda. The sequence continues at coordinate 62,815,521 of NC_090750.1, read as the reverse complement.
CTCGCCCATCCACAAAACAATGCCAGGAAAAATTCTAATCACATTGTTAAATTAGTTCAAAATGATCAACTGAAATTCAATTTGTATAGTGGGGTGATAAAAAGGATGTCTTATTAGAAACCAGCGAAGATGAACTGAAAATGGTCAAGTCGACTAGTTTGTTGCCATCAACTGCCAGATGGCATGGTAGTTTCCAGAGGGGGAGGAATTTTGTAGGGGGAGAGAACAGGAAATTTCTACTTTGGGATAGATGTTGACACAACTTAGAGTAAAAGCAATATAAACATCAGAGGAATTCAAAAATGACAAATTCGTAGATAATTTGTATTTTTCCTAACTATACAAACCTTAGCTATTTACATGGGGTAATTACTTCGGCGTAGCTGAACGACGAGCCATAAAAGTTTTAACGAGGGTTTCCTACCCCTCCGCTAGTTAGCAGGGGGTAGGGAGGGGTAGCTAGCTACCCCTCCCCCTCACACACACCGGAGAATACTCCACTTTACTTAGAGGTAGGACTTATCTTGGAGGACAGGGCTGGCGGGCACATAACTGTAAATAGCTAAGGTTTGTATACAGTAGTTAGGAAAAATACAAATTATCTACGAATTTGTCATTTGTTCCGTAACTGAAATACAAACCACGCTATTTACATGGGGTGACTTAACTCTTAGGAAGGGTGGTAAGTCCCGGCCATACTGGCTTTGGCTTGCCCGGGGATTCCATATTCGAGCGAACAAGTACTCGGACAATAGGGAATCCCTGCTCCTCGCTGGCGGTTGTGAAACTGCCGCGGCCTACGTTAGGTGTGTGCGAAGGTGAAAAGTGACTTGTCCCAGGCAGTTGCCCTGGAGTTCCTCAGAAGGAAATCCAGGCTAGGACTCTCCCAATACCACCTCGTCAGGGTATGGGGACATGACAGTATTACACCTAATACTAGGAACACAAGGAAGCATGGTCTACCTGCAGTGGTTTGAGGTCAGCTGTGCAGAAAACCCAGGATGCTGCTTTCTCCGTGGGAGGAGAGGATGAAGAAAAGAATAAGGGCCAGACAGATCTTTTCATTCATGCAGACTAAAACCAGGTAACAATGCCCTCAACCTTCTGCTACTTGTCCATCAAGGAACCTGAGGTTTAGACCAGCTGTTGTGAAGCCACCACAGGGCCGATAGAAACGTATCGAGCCTCCTGTGGGCCATGTCTTGCAGGTAAGGGGCTGAGAAGAAGGTCTGATGCTTCAACATCCCCGCTTGTAGGACCTGCGTCACTGAAAGATGCTCCATGAAGGGCAGGGACGTATCTAAGCCCCTGACATCATGGGCTCTAGGGCGGTGTGACGGAGAAGGGTCAGGATTCAAGGCAGGGTGTAGCGCACCCTGCGAATCCAGGCCGAGATGGTACTCCTGGAGACCCTTCTCCTCGTTACCCAGGATCCACGAACGAGACTTGAACCTGGAGACGAACTGCAGCTGTTCTCTGAAGACACCAGCTCGGATTCCCTACCGGCAAGGTAGGAGATGGTCTGAGTCATCTGCTACAGGACAGAGACTCGAACCTTGGGAGGAGTCGAAGCGGGTCCGGCACTCCCGGATTCTGAGTCTCGGCAACAAACCCCAGGGACGAACCTGAATGTTGCCTCCCCCTAACCCCCTGAATGGGCGAAGTCGTAAGAGAGACCATGTGACTCGCTTGGCTGGAGATAGGCTAGCAGGAACACTGTCTACCCAGAAAGGTGGTGGTCTGGGGAGTTATGTAGTGGTTCATCAGGGGGTCTCTTTCAGAGACTCGAGGACTCGAACCACGTCCCAAGGAGGAGGTCTCACCTTCGACTGAGGGCAGGAGAGGACAAGGCTTCGCATGCGAAGGAAGAGTTCCAGCGGGGGGAGAAATGTTTGTCCTTAGAGCCAGGAGGCAAGACTTAAGGCTGAGGGATAGCCTTTCACAGTCGACACTGAAAGGCACATTTATCCCGCAATCCCACTAGGGACTCCGCTATTGCTGGAAGCAGCATCGTGTGGAGGGATGCCCTCTCCCCGACACCGGCCACAGAAACTCGCCCTATCGCCTGGGAGACTACTGCGGAAGACTTGCGCAGGTGTCCAGGCCTCCTTTTCGCCACTTGTTGCGAAAATCCTCTCTCTTTGAGGAGATGCTGGATAGACTCCCGGCGGGAAGTGGAGCAAGCTACGAAGGCAACACATCGATGGTGTCCCACCGTTGCTGGAAGGCCTCCTACCAGAGGGCCTTGGGATCCGTGACCGGGGAGCAGTACAGCGGGAGCTTACAGCTCTGTGCTGTAGCGAACCGGTCCACCGAGGGAGCCCCACCGAGGCAGGACTTGTAGGCTACTTGAGGATCCAAGGACCACTCGGAATGTGGTGTCCATGACACACTGCTTAGACTGTCGGCGAGCCCATTCCTTTGCCTGGAATCAAGCGAGCTGCCAAGGAGACCGAGGGTGACTCGGACCATCCCGGTATCTCTACCGCAGGATGGGATGGTTGTACTGAAAAGTACCTCCTTGTCTGGGCCAGAAAACCATCACTGTGGTGTTGTTGATCCTCATAACCACAGAGTAGTCCGCCAGGCTAGGTGGAGCTACTGAAGAGCCAGAAACACGGTTTCCGTCTCTAGTAGGACTAGAGAAGGTTCTTCCTGGTTCTGACCCCCGGCCTGAGGACCCGTGGATCAGAACGTGCCCCCCCCCCCCCCTTTTCTTTGACGCGTCCAAAAACAGCATCAAGTTAGGGGGAAGGACGAGAAGGACCACTCCCTATTGTAGGCCCTCATCAGCTTCCCACCCCTATGGGTTCGTTTGTACCGGTTGTCCCCTAGGGGTCTCGGCGTCTGGGGAGACGTGCCCCCGACCCCCCACGCCCCGAGTCGCCACTGGAGAGAACTCAACCTGGGGCGACTGTGGAAACCAGACGGGCCAGGGAGGAGAGACGTAACAACCTTGGGTTGGAGGGTCTTCTCGTGTGAGGAAAGGTCTCGCAACCCTCCTCTGCCTTGGTACCCTGTCGTCTGAAGGGAAGGCTACGGGAGATAGGAGCCTAAGACCAGGCTCGGTATACCAGACTCTGAGAGGGCTGCGGGGAGGACTCACCGAGGACCACCATGATCTTTAGAACTTGGTAAAGTCCGAGGAGCTTGTCCCGATGATGAAGAAGAGAAGCCTTCGAGTCTGCCAGGATCGGCCAGTCACCCAGGAAACGGATCGGCCAGATGCCGATGCTGAGAGCCCATGAAGAGATCCGAGAGGAAGTATCGGAGAACTGTTGAGGTGCCGTGGAGAGGCCGAAGCACAGCCCTTGAACTGGTATACCCGCCTTCCAGGCGGACTCCAAAGTACTTCCTTGAAGATGGGTGAACCGGGACCGGAAGTAAGAGTCCTACCGGACCAGTGTACACATGAAGACTTGTGGTCTCACCGCAAAGCTGACCGCGTCTACTGTCGCTATGCTGAACGGAGACTGTTCGACAACCCTGTACAGAGTCGAGAAGGGAAGGAGACGATTACAGAGGCCCCGAAACCCGTTGGCCACCTCTTGGAGGGGCGCCTCTCCGACATGGACTGGACTTCCGCCCGGAGGGCCCGTACCCTCACCGATCCCTACCCAGGGAGGAGGGAGGGGCTCGAAACCAACCAGGACTGTTGAAGGAGACAAGCTCGGAGAGCTGGCCCTCGGCCTAGTCTCTGGCGCTCTCCATTCCCTGAGACCAGGGCAAGCTGCACTGGCGTAAGGGAGTCCTTGGGTGAGTAGAACTCGGTCCAGGACCGAATTCTTCCCTTACCGAAGAGGAATCTCTGAATCTGGAATCCCCTTGAGGTTTCTCCTGAGGGCCAGAACCTGCCAGAACGCAAGTTCCGACCCCTGGAGCTCCTCCTCCTGATGGACTGGCAGCTAGGTCTCCCATCCCAGGAGGCTCTTCCTGGGGAGACTCGTAGACATGCCCCAAGGGTCGAACTGGATCTTGTCGGATCCTTGAGGAAAACAGGGCCTTAGGATCCCTCCTAGGAGGAAAACAGGACCCCAGCGATGAAGGACGTAAGGCTTCGCCCCCTCCGCACGATAGGACCCTCAGGAAGAGGCGGGGATTCTCCAAATGGAGTGAAAAGGGGGGAGGGCCGGGTCTTCCGACCCTCCTGGGGATGGGTAGTGCTCATCCGCAGGGGAGGGGAGATTAAGTCCGAGGAGGGCTCATCGCCTGCGTAAGGACTCGCGAAGGGACAGGATAGTCCTTGGGGGAGATATCATGCCAGAGATTCCTCTCACCCCTTTCAGGGGGAGAGGAAGCTGCTACTGATTAGTGACCCCAGTCAGAAGGCACAGGCTCATCGCCTGCTTGAACGTTCTGATGAAGGCCAACCGTTGCGCTGACAGAGAGCCCCTCTGGAGGGAAGAGGATCGTTCGATCCTCTGGGAGAGATGACACATGAAGGTTCGCCCGTAGAGAACCTGCAACGAAGGGAGAAGAGACCTTTGACCTATCCGGAAACCTTCCCCCCTCCGGAGAGGGCGCTGCTCTGCGCTGCGGGGGAGGGAAACGCGGATGTGGCCAGACCGCCATAAGCCCTGATGTTAACAGGTAACGGTCGCGTCGGAGAACGGTGCGTCGATCACGCTGACGATCGCGCGAAAAGCACAGATCTGGGTAGCGCTTAAATAAAGCATGCGTAGCAGTATAACCGCGCCCGCATGCCCGCGTGAGCGTATCGGTGTCCGCGTGAGCGATTCCCGCGCGTATGCAGATCGCTGGCGCTTGCGCGTGAAAGATCGTGGGCGATAGCGAGGGAAACCATCCCACGCGCGAACGATCTCGGTAAAAAAGATCGCCGGTGCTAGCGCCGTCGGCGATTGCGTGTGGGGAAACCATCCCACGCGCGGAAGAATAACGCTGACGATCTTCGGCGCTTACGCGAGTACGAAGATCGTCGGCGCTAGAGAAGACCGTAGGACAGTGAGCGGGAAACCATGGTGCCCGCGTGCGTATGATCTCCAACTATGAAAGATGATCGTCGGTGATTCGCGCGAGCACGGACGATCTTCGACGCTCACGCGTGAGCGAAGACTGTCGGCGCTCGCGCGCGAGAGAGAAGATAGTTGGCAATCACGAGCGGGAAAACCTCTGTGCCCGTGCGCGGACGATCTACAACGATCGCGAGAGGGAAACCGCAAGCGGACTATCTGTATGATGGATGCGTGAGCCTCAATGGTCGCGCGCGGGAATCCATCCCGTGAACGGAACAATTTTCGGCGCTTACGCGAACTGAGAAGATCGTCGGCACTAGCGCGCCTAGCGCCGAATCCGAAGATTGGCGGCTAACGGCCGTCGACGATCGCGTGCGGATGGCCTCGTTGTCGCGCGCGGGAAACCATCCCGCGCACAGACCGATCCTCGGCGCTTACGCGCACTAAGAAGATCGTCAGCGCTGGATCCAAAGATCGCCAGCTAACGACCGTCGCCGGGTTAACGATCTTCCACGATCGCGCGCGGAAAAACCGCGAGCGGAAGGGCCTTGGAGATCGCGCGCGGGAAACCAACCCATGCGCGTAACAGAAGATCGTCGGCTAACGATCCTAGACGATCGCGAGAGGGAAACCATCCCGCGCGCGGGTGGTCTTCAGCGCTTATGCGCGAGTGAAGATCGTAGGCCCGTGTAACAGAAGATCGGAAATGGCTAACTCGTAGGTCAGGAACTGGGATGTGTCCCTAAAAGGGAGGGCATCCCCTGAAGAGGACCAGGAGGTCTACTTCAGAGCTGACGATCAACTGAGGGACTGCTAAACACTCCGAGGAGTGGTCTCTGTGAGGTACCTTTCCCGTGAACGGGAGAGGTGTCCTTCGTAGAAGAGACTTAGAGACACCGTAGGCTGAAAAGCTGGTGAGCGCCAGTACGATATCTCAGGAACCCCAACGATGTGCGCAAATGCGCAGGGAACGTTGGTAGCAGCCTAACTGAAAACTGGAACAGGGTGTCTCTGAAGGCAGACTCAGGAACAGCAGTCGAGCGCTAGCGCGTAAGGGAACGTTGGCGCGCAGGTGATACCTGGCACTTCAGGGACTTACTCACGGTGTGAGAAAGTCTCTCATGCCCCGAAGGGAGGAGCCCGTTAGATAACGGGGGCGCGGGCGCCCAAGGCGCGTCTGCAGTCAGGAATGGATACAGCAGGCAACAGGTACACTGATGGACGAGAGACCAAGGGTCTAACGTAGTCTGAGTAGCGAGGCCCCGAGGGGATTAGTTGCGAGACCCCGAAGGGTCAACGCAACGAGAAACCGAAGTTTCTCTGTCACTAAACACTGAAGTGTAGAAGTGACTAAAGATACTAGAGCCCGAGGGAACTGCGTAACTAAAGCTCCGAGACCCTGAAGGGTCAGGGAAAAAGAGAAACCGAAGTTTCCCTGTCACTAAACACCGAAGTGCTAGTGACTGAACAGCAAGCTGTTGACGACAGGAACAAACCTTTGAAGAGGAGTCTCTATGAGTGGCCTCTCTCGCGAACGAGAAAGGTGAGCACTTCGTAGAAGAGACTGGTGATGGAGCCCCAAAAGGCCGTGAGATCAGCAGACGTAAACAGGAACAATCCTCCGAAGAGGAGTCTCTGCGAGTGTCCTCTCACGCGAACGGGAGGGGACACTTCGTAGAAGAGACAAAAGGAGCAATCCTCCGAGGAGGAGCCCTTAGTGCAGCCTCCCTCGCGAATGAGAGAGGGCCAGACTGATCCTGCAGCTGCTCAGCCCCTTGAGCGTAACTACAGAAGTGACCGCTCAGCCCCGAGAGCATAGTCGCTAGTACCATGGTCTAGCCTTGCAACCGCTCAGCCCCTTGAGCAAGTTACAAGGGTGGCCGCTCAGCCCCAAGAGCATAACCGCCTAAGGACCACGGAAAGTAAAAAGGGAAGTTAACTAACTACCCTGGAGGCGAACCTCCTTATCGTTCTAGGATGCAATGAAGAGCTGGCAGTAGTCACGGGGGAACTTCTAAGAGAAGGGAACGCCCCTGACGAACGCCTTGAGAAACGGCGGCGAAGCCGACGCCCCAGGATAAACAGGACAGCTCTGCTTCGAAGGCACACAACAGGCACGAAGAAACAGCATCGTAAACTGGAAAATAAAACAGAATAATTATTTAACAGAAATTCCCCCGGGTGAAACCTCAAGGGAAAGAACACAAGAACGAAAGAAGGTATGCGCCGCCCCTCCCCCACCCGGCATGCCCAGGTGAGGGGGGGGGGGGGGACGAAGGTTAACAAAACAGAATTATAACATGATAATTATGCAACTGACTTTGAATGTACCAAGGATCACCGACCCCCGAAGGGACGTGAGCCCTGAGCAGGAAAGTTAAAACACAATTATATTCATAAAAATAATTGAAACAAATAAAACGAAATAGCGACTCGGTCCTGAGAGGCTATCGTAGGCGTAGTACAGAGTAAGAGGTGAACGACCTCAAGAGAAGGGCCGGTCTCCACGAAATCAACCATGGTGGCCTAGGAGTGAAAGGCCATGATCAAGAAAAGATCGTAGTGGCCTGCAAAGCCGGCAATACTCTCGTAGAACGTACACAACACACACCGCACAACACCGAAAGCAAAGGAAACTTACTATTTTCTATACACCAAAATATACATAAACATCAATAATGTTTAAATATATTAAGTATAAGAAAAGACAAGTTAAAAGACAAAACAATAATGGCCGTCAAGTGAGGATAGGAGCGGAGACTTCCGATCGCTATCCGAGCCAAAAGTAAAGTGGAGTATTCTCCGGTGTGTGTGAGGGGGAGGGGTAGCTAGCTACCCCTCCCTAACCCCCGCTAACTAGCGGAAGGGTAGGAAACCCTCGTTAAAACTTTTATGGCTCGTCGTTCAGCTACGCCGAAGTAATTACCCCATGTTAATAGCGTGGTTTGTATTTCAGTTACGGAACAAAAATAATTTAGGTTACTACTCTAACAGAATATCAAATGAACACGTATATGCGACCAAAAACAAGCCCTTCCTCATTATATAATGTAGGTCTCTTAAATTAATGTGAAAATTACCTGTTTATATCATTTATTTCATATGGCTTTTAATATTCTTGTACATTAAAGAATAGGTGTCATCAAGACTACTGTACAATATCAAGGTTTTTATAACAAGTTGCGCAAAGACTGGTACATAGAGATCAGATAACTCTTGGCACAGATGACAATGCCTAACCATGATGAGTTATGAGAATATAACAATTTCAAATATTATGTTTACCATAATTCTTAACAACATTTGCACTATAAACTCATCTGAAAATTAGGATAAAGATGGTATAATCTGTTAACTGAAGTACAAATTATCAAATCAATATGTCCAAATATACACTATGTAGTTGGAACTTGGTCAATAGAGATGATCAAATAGCTTCACTTAACCACTTGTAGAGTTGTCCTATTCACACTACAATGTCAGTTATAACAACTGCCAAATCAGCAGTATTTCTGAAATATTTAAACAAAAATAAATACATAAACCTAGTTTGCATAAAACTTTTCCAAAAGTTAATCTACAGTATTGGCAAATCAATCCTAATTACAATTTTCAATGCTACAAGATAGTGATCAGTTTAACTGAAAAGTTCAGTAGAATACAAATTTCCAAAGGACGTTCACAATGTGACAAAATTGACAAACTTTACTGTCGTGTTTAAATAAATCTTTTGAGTTTCCTACAACATTGCATGTACTACAGTACTTTATTTCCACTAGTTTATGCATATTCTAATTGCTACAATAATGCACATTTTCCCATTATAAGAAGACATGTCGAGATACTGAGTATACACTAAAATGTATCATACATCTTTTTAAAGACCGTCCATTACAGAAACAACTCCATAATCTTAAAAGCAAATCTGAGGATACCGTCAATAATTATCTATAAAACAAACTTTTTGATCATCATGACCCTTACCATGCCATGGAAATAACTAAAATTACAGTACAGCGATCAAATAAAATATGAATTCTAACAGTACAAAAATAGGCATTCCAGTTTATGTAAACTACAAGAGCAACCTTCGTTTTCGCACTTTAGATGGAATCAATGCTGGGCTTCTTCAAATAAATTCAGACTTTCTACATTATATGACATATTTCTGGTTGAATCAATTCTACAACATTTAATCTTCGGTAGGTGCTGGAAACAAAAACAAAAAAAAACCTAAACAGCTGTTTTAATTTTATGAAAAATTAGTTTTGGAGTGTCAGTACTTAAATCATCTATATCTTTAACCAGGATCATCCTTCCTAAATTACAAAAAAAGGAAATTAAAAAAATGACCACAAACTTTATCACTAATACATGACTATTAAAATTTCTAACCATTAATGAGCACTACATGGATGTAATGAGAATGTCTGAATATCATCTTTGCTATTTGCTACTCACCGAGGCAAACATATCAGATCTCATAATTCAACTTAATAAATAAAACCCCGAGTGGCAAACTAAGACAAATATTTTAATAAATGTATAGTACATTTCCTTATGTACATGAAACTACCAAACATTCAAGTCCTATATACAGTAGATAATGTTTTTAATGCAAAGCAAAGATTTTATATTCTTCAATATAAATTTAATTCAGAAAGACCCACGATTCCCAAGCTACAATGGAATTGAATCTGAAAAGTGAACTAGTTAAAAAAGTATCTATTTCAACAGGTTATGGTGAACCCAGATGAAGCTAGAAGTACCAATAAAGCCCTTTTATGGTAAAACCTAATTGCATAAAAAATTAAATAAAACTTTCCACTCCATATCATTGCTTTTAAGAAGCAAACATTCTAAAAATAAACATCTAAAATAATATGTAGCTAAACACAGATTTCTCTACAGGTTGATAAACATTTATTAAAACTTTGAAATGCAAAGTTGAACGATGAAAGCCATCCATTAATGCATTCTCAAAACTGTCATCTATTGAAAATATAAAAGAATAATCAAAGTTTCCAGCACAGACCATAATGAAAAATACAAAACTAACAAGGCCACTTTTTGGATTCTCTACTATAATTTCTCCAACAATTAAGGCAATACTAAAATATAAATAATAATAATACTGTAATAATATAAATGTTTAGAAACCCTACATTGTTGCTCTAATTCCAACAATAAAATATTGTACACATATTTTCTTCAAATACTTGCACTGACCAGGCTAGAATTTTTTAAAATGTTGCCAAGAAATTTTGATAACACTCACGTATACATACCAAAATCAATTCACTGCACATCAATCACCATATCACTCATCATGGTATGCCTTGTATAAGTTATTATCGGAATAAAAATCCTCCTCCTACCATAAAGAGCAAAAGCAGAGGTAACTACAATGTATATACTGTAGTTCGTATAGCTTAAACTCATTACTTCTTGGAAAGGAATATTTGTGCTAAAACAGATGGACAAGACAAAATGTAAATCACACAACAACTTTTAGTCAAATATTGCAATAACTTCAATAATGCCATCTACGAGTCGAAATTCAACTGCAACACAAAACCAAACAACATTCATGAAGGCTGGTTATTATGATGGTTAAATACAGTAATAAAGAAGCCAGCATTATCCACCTATGAGTACAGCATTATCTTCTGTAAAACCGTACTAAAAATATACATCTCATCTCTCATATTCCCACGTGGAGTTACTATATCTATATTCAATGGTCAAGTGTGCTTGACCGCGGTCATGTACATGAAAATGCAAAAGCATAATACGAAACAAACAAATTGACATATTCCAACTCTATGAAAGCTTTGGTTACCTACAAACACCCCTTCAAAGATTGATTTAGCGCCTGCACATATGCTTCATGTAACTGTCGAACAAAATCGTCTTTCTTTAACAGAAGTGTAAATGCCTGTACTAACTGTTCTTGAGTTAAGGGAGTAATTTGAGATGAAATTGCAGCGATACCATCATGCAAAGATTCTTGTGATCCATTTAATGGTCTCATGTCCATACTTGTAGCATTACCTGGAGTAAGTAATCCTGGAAAATTGCGAGGACCAACATTATCTGTTGGGGGAGTACCATGTAATGATGGCTCACAAGTTCGAGAACTGGTAAAAACTTGCGGAGATAACAGAGACTGTTCTGACTGCTGATACTGCTGTTGCGTGTAGAGGTGGGGTTGTGTCTGAGCTTTTAAATGTGGATTAAGCTGGTTAGAATCGTCATCCTTCACCTGATTAGACATCCTCAAATTATCTTTAAATCTTCCTTCAAGTTCTTGTAAAGATATTGGAGCTCCAGGCACACTTGAAGACAGAGTTGAAGGATGGTGAGGCTGTGTTCCCGAACCAGGAATCGGAATGGGATTCGTACCCCCCTGCTGATTCTGTACGCTGGCACCTGCAGGCAGCTGTACCATAGCTTGACCTCCAACTGCAACGGCACCCTGGAATAATTTTTGCAATACTGGGTGTGTTCCAGACGAGGCGTTAACCGAGGAATCTGTTGGCCCAGTACTAGAAGGAGAGGGTAAACCAGTACCACCAATGTTGCCACCAGCTTGTGCTCCTGACACTTTGGCAAAAAAGTCTGCAACAGTGTTCTGTTCCCCTGCCTGAACTCTGAGTGGGGAAGGCTTTACCAGATCATTATTTACTTGTGTAGCTCCAGTTGCCATACTCCGGGGTTCCTGTCGTTTACTCTCAAACTCCCCATGAGCACGGGAAAGCATACTTATGATATCCCCACCGGGTGCTCCAGCAACTGCAACAGCAGGATCTGCCATTATATTGGATGGAGCTGGCTGGGGAGCAGTTGTTACATCATCCTTTAAGTTTTCTTGTATGGCAGCAGCTATCCGAGGCACGTCATCAGCCTCTGAAAACCATATTCCATATATGAGCCCCTTTGTGTTCCTAAACAAGAGATACGGAGGTTTAACTTGTAAGTCACAGGCAGAGGTGAGAGGCTCAATAAAATTTGATTTATTTATCCTGTTGATAATGGTTACCATATGATGAGGAGGTGCAGCTCTTGAGTAGACCATTAGTGTTCCTTCTACTTCAGTTTTGGACCAAGATTTCTCTAGTTCATATGAATACAATGCCGTTCGATTGGCACTATCCACAATCTGTGCCACATGAGGGTCAATTCTTCTAACAGAATTCAGTCTGATTTGGTCCCGCTCCATACCTGTGAAAATAGGGTACACTCAGTAACTTGCAAAATGCTACGGTCAAAATCAATTTCAAATGGGGAGGGCTTAAGAATGTGAATAGAAAGAAAACCTACCCAACCACTTAACCTGAAACCCAAAATAAAGTTGTAACTAGAAAAATAATGCAAGCAAAATTCTTTGACAATAAATTTAACCTAATCATACCCAAGGAGAAAATCCTTGCTTTCTCATTCATGATTAAGCATGAAATTGCACACTATAACTATACAAATGGTTAAGCTATTCACAAATAACTGAGGTCATCATAAGGGCTGAGTAATCCCAAAATTCCACGTGGTATGGACCAGTTCCAAATATCATCAATCCAAGCAGTGAGTATATACATTGTTATCATTTTAGAAAAGTGAACATTCTACAGTCAAATAATTTAAAAAACTATTAAAAATTGCTTTGATTTATTCGAGAATATTTGACTTCCGGCAATAACAAATTCAAGAAACTACATCATAACTTTAATAATCATAACATTACACTATAGCATGACAAAGGCATTTCCAAAGGAGTTATACATGTACTTACAATTAATTACAATGTAGCAACAATAGTCCTTCCACATAGAAAAATACTGTATGCAGACAGGGCTCCCAAGCAATTATGGTAGCAATTAAGTCATTCCTTAACCCTTTTACCCCCAAAGGACGTACTGGTACGTTTCACAAAACTCATCCCTTTACCCCCATGGACGTAGCGGTACGTCCTTGCAAAAAAATGCTATAAAATTATTTTTTTTCATATTTTTGATAATTTTTTGAAAAAATTCAGGCATTTTCCAAGAGAATGAGACCAACCTGACCTCTCTATGACAAAAATTAAGGCTGTTGGAGCAATTTAAAAAAAATATACTGCAAAATGTGCTGGGGAAAAAATAACCCCTTGGGGGTTAAGGGTTGGAAATTTCCAAAGAGCCTGGGGGTAAAAGGGTTAACAGAGATTTTATAACTTAACTTTACACTTATTTCTATCATATTTACTCAAATATCAAGCTTCCTTATTAATGCAACTATCATCATCATATCATACTCATAGTGAAAGTTAGAACCCCTCCCTGGTGGTCTGTGTAAAGCACTTGAAGCTCTATTAATGTCCTGTTCCCTTTTCTTAAAAATAATGTTGGTTAACTAAACTGTTTTATCCATTTCTTACAACTGTGCATACAGTAATGCATTTTCTGGTTATAGTCTGTTTACTTGGTGTATATATTTTTGTCATTCGTGTATTCCATCCTGGTCAAGTTATATTTAGGCACAAGTTATATTTTTCCTTTTGATGGGTATAAATGTGCCTACATTATGTCAAATTTTAACCCTTTTACCCCCAAAGGACGTACTGGTATGTTTCACAAAAGCCATCCCTTTACCCCCATGGACGTACCGGTATGTCCTTGCAAAAAAATGCTATAAAATTCTTTTTTTTTTTTCATATTTTTGATAATTTTTTGAGAAAATTCAGGCATTTTCCAAGAGAATGAGACCAACCTGACCTCTCTATGACAAAAATTAAAGCTGTTAGAGCAATTTTAAAAAAATATACTGCAAAATGTGCTGGGAAAAAAATAACCCCCTGGGGGTTAAGGGTTGGAAATTTCCAAATAGCCTGGGGGTAAAAGGGTTAAAAGTAATTTGTACTTTTCCTAGCAATAAAAACCTGGGTACTTTGAATTTGAAATAACTTCCGCACTAGTTGGAACAGCCATTGAATCGTTAACATGGTACTGTGATTAGTTAACAAGTGCAGTGTGGGGAAAGCCCAGTCCACCTGTCCAACAGAACTAAGCCACTTTTGACCTTCGCCCTAGGGAATGAGACCGGTGGTTGAGGTGGGAAGTGAATCTTCGTGGTCAGGTTTGTTTAGCTGGAGAAAATACATAATACTTTTAAAGTTTTGCCTTTCTTTATTTAGATATAGAGGCTTTCTCTTTGGTGGACAACAGTCACCTAGAATCAAACTGGAAGGTTCTTTCTCAATCATGGAAATTTTATCCTTTCTGATCTACCACCAGTATGAGGAAGAAAACTCCAACAATCTTTTAACAGCTAATCATTAGAATGTAGGAGCTGATAGGGCTTCTGTCAACACTGGACTTACAAAGAAACCAGTACAGTACTAGGTCATAGAAAATCTCTGTCAACACTGTACTTACAAAGAAACCAGTACAGTACTAGGTCATAGAAAATCTCTGTCAACACTGTACTTACAAAGAAATCAGTACAGTACTAGGTCATAGAAAATCTCTGTCAACACTGTACTTACAAAGAAACCAGTACAGTACTAGGTCATAGAAAATCTCTGTCAACACTGTACTTACAAAGAAATCAGTACAGTACTAGGTCATAGAAAATCTCTGTCAACACTGTACTTACAAAGAAACCAGTACAGTACTAGGTCATAGAAAATCTCTGTCAACACTGTACTTACAAAGAAATCAGTACAGTACTAGGTCATAGAAAATCTCTTGTCAACACTGTACTTACAAAGAAACCAGTACAGTACTAGGTCATAGAAAATCTCTGTCAACACTGTACTTACAAAGAAACCAGTACAGTACTAGGTCATAGAAAATATATCTCCCTAAAACTTACACGATGTTGGCAGTGTCAAACCAGTCATCACATTTCGAGAAATGTTTAGCAAGACATTGACCCATCCTCCTCATTGTAAGGAAGATGGGAGAGTTATTTCTTGGCAGACAGTTTGCAAGAGAGATGCTCCAAGACATATTTCAGCATCAGATGTCTGACCAGCGTGCAAGGGTTACAAGTGCTGCATCCCTTTGAGAGGGGAGCAAAAGAGGAAGAAGAGCCAAGTCATTCCGTATTTCCTCGAGACTTGCGCCAAACTTTTTTATTTTATCAAAGGAAGGAGATTCACCTGCCCAATGAGTAAAGCTCAACCCATACAGAGCTCGTTACCTTGGCTAAAATGCATACTTGAGCCACAAGGTAGCTAGGATAGTTACACAATTACTGAGCAGTCATCTCAAACCCCAAAGAAAGGGATTAAAGAGCCTGTGGCCAATGTCTGTAGTTTATAGAAAGGTGAAGGCGATCCAAAACCTTCAGACAACCTTCAGCTGCAAGGACACCAACGGCTAAACTGTGATGTAATTAACAGCTCTGCTTGAGAGGGCAGAGGTCCACACTGATTAAAGTTTTGTTTGCAAACAAGCAGCCTCACTTTGCCAAATGGATCAGTGTCTGAACACTTCCTTGTCTCTGGTGGGGTTAATGAGCAGACAGCAACACTATCGAGTTCTCATCAAGTAGCAATGCAGAACCCTCACATGACAAGGCATCTTTGTGTAAACTTACATTGGAGGGATTGAATCAAGAAGGTCAAGAACTGGTGTTGGAGATTAAAATGTACTGGACCTTTGTAATAAAAGTCTGTGAAACAACAAAAGTGAAAGAAACTAATTTCCCTCAAAAGATTAACAAAAAGAGCTCTTGAAAATCAACTACTCTCTTCTTAACACAGAAGAAAGATAATCTTTAGGGAGAGATCCCTTTGAGGTCCTCCTCACGTCAGCAGGAGGTGCGTGTGTCCATGCACCGAGGATGAGAACCATCCCACCCATGGAGGCAAGTCTCGGGGCATAACTGCTTAAAGTTAACTGAGCATGGACCGTTCCCCCAAGGAGGAGGGATAGAAAACTCTACCAAGGAGCTTCTTCAGCTGAAGCAGGTGATGAAGTTGCATTTCCTACATCGGCCAATCATATTTTCTTCTTACCAAATATACAGTAGTTCAGTAGCTCCTAATGATCAGGACCACGTGCACTGCCTCTCAATGTTTATTGATAAAAGTAGCCTAAGAAAATATAATTACCAGTCAAACAGTATTCGCAGATATTTCTTCCTTTGCTTGGGCATGAGTCAAACTATCCTCAATAAAAATACTCATATCATAATAAGTATGCTATCTCACCTGGGAAAGACTGCAAAGAGGTCATTCCAAGAGGCCCAGGCGGACACATGTGAACATCCGAGGAGCTTTAGAGGCCCTTTTGTGATAACTGAAGGACTGAGTGCCCCACAAGTCCCTGAGTAACCAAAAGCGTGAAGGCGCCCTTTCAAGAGGCCAAGCTAATGGAAGAGGATTGCAGAAGGTGGTAAAAGACTTCCAGCTAAAAATATACAATCTTTCCATCTACACTGCATGTCCAGAGACAGAACCTGTAAGGTAGGTCTGGAACAGATTCGGATGAAACATGAAGAGGGTATCAAGGAAAGGCAAAGTATTCCCATACTGACAGTTGGAGAACAGGCTGGTAGTTATCAGAAAAGGGAGGATCTCTAGCATTGATGAAAGAGGAGAGGGAGCGTTGACCCCATACTTTGAGCACAGGGCTGCAGTCTGTCAACCATAGGTCCATGGTTGTCAAGTTACACTCAATGACAACCTCAAGATTCCATTTTCTCAACACTGACTACCACAATAACCCTGTTTAGAAAAGGAACCGCAGCCCATCATCAAGGTAGGAGGTGAAAGAGAGCATCCCAGCTCTTCCGACACACAGCTGACAGAAGGTATACAAAGGCCTGCGTACCTCTGTCATACCTGGCTACTGGGTAGTCAGGGGAAACTGGGTTAGGCTGCAATTCCTGACCCTCTTAGGGTTGGGGACCTCCTGAGTGTTGTGCACCCGCTAGGAGAGGGTGTCACCAAGAGACCTATTCTTGAGACTACAAATGGTCTTCCTTCAGGGGACCCATCAGGGTTTTGTTCACCCCCACAAAGGATTGTCTCATCAAGAGCCCTTTTCATGTGAATAAGACTGTCCTTCCTGGATTTTTTAGACTACAGTACTACTACTACTCAAAAGCAGCAGTAGAAGCATCAGAAGAGGTGGGGAACAAGCTGCTGCTTCTGCTTACCAACTCCTCAAGTTCTGCAAGAGAAGTGGCAACCAGGAGCTTTGGTTAGTGGAAAACAGGAAAAAAAGTGTTATTATTTACAATTGAAATAAGGGTAAAATTAATTGCAAATACACTTTAACTGTACGGAAATAAGTTTTTCCCGTAAGGAAAGTTTTCCTGAACGAAAATAAGAATTTTAAGAGTAACTCAAAATACCATAAAATTTAACACACCCTCACCTAACCTAACCTAGAAGTTCCCAGGTCACAGACCTAACCGGTTGGCTTATTGCAAAAGTCAAGATTTTCAGTGATCAGTCTATTCTGAAGAAGTGTCCTTCATTCTACCGTGTCTCAAGTATTGTTCTCCATCTGGTCTTCACCTGCTGGTTCTCATCTTAATTTGTTGGACAGAAACTTACGGTCTATCAAATTTCTTATTCCGGATCTAAATATTAATCTCTGGTGCCGTCGTTCAATTAGTTCGTTGTGCATGTTGCGTAAGATTTATCATAATTCTGATCATCCTTTACATTCAGATCTTCCCGGACAGTTCCATCCTGTTCATAAAACTAGGCATGCAGTTAACTCTTATACTCTAGCCTTCTTCATCATAAGGTTCAATACTAGAGAGTTTTCTAGAAGTTTTATTCCCGCTGTGACCAAGTTGTGGAATGTTCTTCCTAATCGGGTAGTTGAATCCATAAAAATTCAAAAGTTCAAATTTGCAAATGTTTTTATGCAGAATAGGCTGACAATTCAGCATAGTCAGAAGTCTTTTTATAGTTTATGAAATATCTGTTATAATATTGTTACTTTTTTAAAAATTTCATTTTAATTGTTCATAACATCTAGTATCTTATCAATTTCCTTTCCTCACTAGGTTATTTTTCCCTGTTGGAGCCCTTGGGCTTATAGCATCTTGCCTTTCCAATTCAGGTTGTAGCTTAGCCAGTAAAAAAAAAAAAATAATAATAATAATAATAATAATAATATAAAAACTAAAAAAAAAAACCAGAGGAAGATATCAGTTAAAACATCGTGCCCAAGTGTACCCTCAAGCAAGAAAACCAACTTAAAACAGTGGAAGACCATAGTATTGACGCTATGGCACTACCCAAGACTGAGGGTTGTTTTGATTTAATACAAGTGATTTAAACAAGATTTAAACAATATTTAAATCAGAATAAATAAATCATGCTTCAAATCAAAATGAAATATACTGTCAGAAATTACCTTGGGAAAAAATAAAACTTCCAAAACTAGTTACTATTTATAAGCATTGCAACAAATGAAAAAATCCTAGTTGATAACCATAACATTTGGGGTAAACTTTTGTGTTCTTATGAATTGAAGTTGTAGTTGCAATTATACTATTATTATTATCATTATTATTATTATTATTATTACTATCCAAGCTACAACCCTAGTTGGAAAAGCAAGATGCTATAAGCCCAGGGGCTCCAACAGGGAAAAATAGCCCAGTGGGGAAAGGAAACAAGGAAATAAATAAATGAAGAGAACAAATTAACAATAAATCATTCTAAAAAAATTAATGTTAAAAGAGATATGTCATATATAAACTATTAACAACATCAAAAACAAATATGTCATAAATAAACTATAAAAAGACTCATGTCCGCCTAGTCAACAAAAAAGCGTTTGCTCCAACTTTGAACTTTTGAAGTTCTACTGATTCAACCACCCGATTAGGAAGATCATTCCACAACTTGGTCACAGCTGGAATAAAACTTCTAGAGTACTGCGTAGTATTGAGCCTCGTGATGGAGAAGGCCTGGCTATTAGAATTAACTGCCTGCCTAGTATTACGAACAGGATAGAATTGTTCAAATCATTAAGGTCTTGATTATTTAACAGCGTTAATAGGAATGACTAATTTTGTTGCTAGTACATGGAGTAGTCCTTAATATGTTTTCTTAGGTTCATTTCTTACTATGTACTGTATGTTAACCCTTTTACCCCCAAAGGACGTACTGGTACGTTTCACAAAAGCCATCCCTTTACCCCCATGGACGTACCAGTACGTCCTTGCAAAAAAATGCTATAAGAATTTTTTTTTTCATATTTTTGATAATTTTTTGAGAAAATTCAGGCATTTTCCAAGAGAATGAGACCAACCTGACCTCTCTATGACAAAGATTAAGGCTGTTAGAGCAATTTAAAAAATATATACTGTAAGATGTGCTGGGAAAAAAATAACCCCTTGGGGGTTAAGAGTTGGAAATTTCCAAATAGCCTGGGGATAAAAGGGTTATGTTTTTTAGGTTCATTTCTTACTATGTACTGTACGATAAAATAACACTGCTGTATATTTGCATTTTTGTTTGATTGTAGCTTAGCTTATTTTATAGTATTTATGTACTAGTTACTATAACCTGTCCACTACGATTAAATCATTAGTCGGAATTTTGGTTTTTAAGAGAAAAACTCGTCTTGAGTAAAGTACATTAATCTATGGTTAAATGCCAGAAAATACCCTCATAAGACAAATGAAAGTAAATATATACTTTAATTACTAGCGAAACTGAAATTCGCTATAAGAAAAGGATGAGTGCTAGCTAGGTTGGTATTTTTCTTTATATGCCCAATAGGAGTTGGGGCATATTAACTTACATATCGGTCGATTAAAATGTGAAGTATGTTTTTCACTTTAAATTCATTGTTGACATCCAAGAGACTTAAAGGAGACTTATTGTGTATGCTTGGTTCCGGCTAAGGGTTGTGACCTGGGAAGGGGGTCCGAGGGGGGTTTGGCCCTTGGCTAGGGGTTGTGACCTGGGAACTACTAGGTTAGGTTAGGTGGGTTTGTTAGGTTCTGTACCCTTTCACAAATATCAAGTGTTAAATAATCATGTTTTGATCTGTTTTCAGCCACTTACATGAACCAAATATTTTTCCAACTGGTTATCTTGTGCTTATTTTGCATTTCTGACCATTATTATTGCTACAAATCACTCGTTTATGACATTTCCCCACCCCAAAAAAAACCCTGGTTTCTCCCTGGAGTCCCCCATAATTGTCTTTATATAAGGGGGTCCAAAACCTCATGAACGGGTGGTTTGCCTCAATAGTCGGTAAAGAGAAATGCATAGAACACAAGATATCGAGTAGGAAAAATATACGATTCATGTATTTGGCTAGAAATTAAAGTATCATATTTACCAATATAAATTTGATTTAAATCAAATAAATCTATTCTATTCAAATCATAATTTTTTCAACCATGCCAAGATTAAAGAACAATGGTTTGATTTTGGAGTGGTCATTTATAAGACCCAAGTGGTCAGGCTGCAAAAATCCTATTAGTCAGGTTGGGGGCAGGAATCGGGCAAGGACCCAACATGCTAGGTTAGGCAAGGATGTCTTCCTCTACTTCACTTATTTTCTGTGGGTTATCATTGTGGTCCCCCATTGTTATCATGTCTTGGAAGACACAACTGCTACAGTAACCTTTATAATTTAAATATATTTCATATTAACCTCACAGTCCCAAATGTCAGCATTATGCAAAACAGATGAAAATCACATTTTCAACTCCGAAATACAGCCCTCTCCCACATGATACAGAGTAAATTTTTTTTCATACTTCCAAGACTTTGCCTAAAGCCTACTTATATAAGTAGACGTTAGCCAGGCCGGTATTATTGTACTGTATTACACGGTAACGTAACCTAGGGAAAAAACTACTTTTCTCTATAGAAAATGGTCCGTTCTCTTCGAAAATGACACTCGTTCCTGTCGGAAATTAATAGTTTCAGACATTTATATATATCTATATCCACGGATAATGGGGGACCCCCATGGGAACTCGGGGTTTTGGGACGGGAAAACATACTGGGGAAACAATATATAATGGTATAAAAAAAGCCTTTTCAGTCAAACTTTACCGTTAGGCCCAACACTCCCTTACTTCACATACGACCTGGCATTAGCCTTACCTTAACCCTGCCGTCCTCAGCCATATTTTAGGAGGTCCTAAGGGGGTCCTAAGGGGGTCCTGAGACGAACGTCTAAAATCTAAAAAAACAAACTCTAACAAACTCTCAACTATTTCAGTCGATCTTTAAAACACAAGTCTCGTGTCCAAACGTCAAATGCCCAGAAAGAACTAAAACAATAACCAGATATTACACTTGTCAATAATTATTTCAGGTCAGTTTAGGTTACAGGACAGGAGGCTAGGCGAGGGAATCGAACCTATGCACTACCGAACAGCCTTCCCCGTTAAGTAATTGTCATCACTAAAACTAAAACGACATCGTTTATACTCACCTTAGCACTATTAAGCACTTCTAAATGGCAACAGTATATCCTTGTCAATTTAAACAACTCTTGTTACACTCTTTAAACATCACAATACGGTCAGATCAGACAGCCGAAATGATTAGTTTACATCAGAGTTGCCAGATTATTCGACTGGATTATCGTACATGAGCCTTAAAATTGTCGTTTTTTCAACCAAAATTATCGTACACAGTTTCAATATAATTATCTACGAGTTATGTGATTATTATTATTATTATTATTATTATTATTACTATCCAAGCTACAACCCTAGTTGGAAAAGCAAGATGCTATAAGCCCAGGGGCTCCAACAGGGAAAAATAGCCCAGTGAGGAAAGGAAATAAGGAAATAAATAAATGAAGAGAACAAATTTACTATAAGTCATTCTAAAAAAAGTAATGTCAAAAGAGATATATCATATATAAACTATTAACAACATCAAAATCAAATATGTCATAAATAAACTATAAAAAGACTCATGTCCGCCTGGTCAACAAAAAAGCATTTGCTCCAACTTTGAACTTTTGAAGTTCTACTGATTCAACCACCCGATTAGGAAGATCATTCCACAACTTGGTAACAGCTGGAATAAAACTTCTAGAATACTTATTTCAAAATATTTTAGTATAACTGTTTAATCAAACACACACATACATGTATATACATAAGGTATGTATTGTACATCGTACTAGACCTAAAATAATCGTACATGTACGATAATTATCGTACGAATGGCACCCCTGGTTTACATTACCGAAGTGGTAAAGTCGTTCAGTTGATATGAGTCTGTTAGTCAGCAAACACTGAATTGGGTGTGTAAGCTATCAAGGTTTTTCATTACTCAACATCACAGCATACAATGTACAATCTGTTTTTCTTTAAAGAATTAAAAGGCTATTTAAGGGTTATTTTCCTGGTTCTCAATAAAGAATCTGCAAAATTTGTTTGTCTTATACATTACTAAGTATTTAGATATCGACGTAATCTATGCTAACTGTGAAATTCGTGGCATCATAACTTTACATGAATAAAAAAGAAAGTCTTTGACTTGTTAGAAGCATTAATATCATCAGCAATTCGGATGTTTAGAGGGAGCTTGTTATACAATATTAAAGCTGCATATCTGAAAGTTCTTACTTGTTTACTTGTTTTGGGTTTAAATCCAACCCTCCACTGAAGTCGAGTGAACTACTTCTCGGGCGGGTCCATATCAATCATCTAACGAAACATTTTCATTATAACTTATACAATTCTTTGATTGTAGCATCTTCCAAATCATATGATCTTGTGAAAAGTAATGTCTTTAGTTTCTTCTTAAACTCTAAAGAACATACAGTAGAGGTTCCTCTTAACCCCAATGACTTAAGATCATCCGTAACTATTCTTGTGTCGATGCAATTTGTTGGCTACACAAATTACACAATGTGCGGTAATTCTTATTATAGCCCGAATTCACGACTGGTAGTTCCTCCCCATAAGTATTCATATTTTATATTTTATGTGTGTTTACGGTATTCGTTTATTAACATCGTTATATTTTAGGTTGGCCAGATGGTGTGTCTTTGGTGCGTTTATTTTTAGCCCCCTCCAAGATCAAAAGTATTTGGCATGAAATTTTATGTGAATCCAAAAAAAAAAACCCGAATCTAACATAAATTTCTGGGACAAAGTTCAGGTTAAATCCCCCTCCAAGATGACCCCAAGGGGTTGCATTCCTCCCGTAAAGTATTAAGCTAGAAATTCTGTATCTAAGTAACCCAGAAATAACCAAATCTTACCTAAATTTCCGGGTCTTTACATGGGTCAGATGCCTCTAATTGGCCACCGTAAAGGGATTCAATTACTAAATTATGAAGAAACTAGGTGCAGACTTTTCCTGGTATGCTTAACAGTTAACATTGGTTATAACATTGTAATCCGAATGTTTTATGTTTTTTTTTTTTTTCAGGCGAGTAGTCCTCGAATAAACGAATGTTATTGAATATTTCCTTCGTGTCAACTGCAAGGCTGGAGAAAAGTAAAGTGCTATTTACATGAAAATTGCTAGAAGGTTTAAGAAATCACGATAAAAAAAAACAATTTAATACATTTCTGGTGAAATATAAGGATAATGAGGACTATTCAAGTGTATTACTTAACAAGACCCTACATATCATTCATAATGACTCATATGTTCAATCACAAGCCTGTGATGCAATGTAAGACAATGAAGTCAAAAAATGTTTTCATCTCCCGAGGAAGCGAACTCAATCACGATTTATCACCTTCAGTATGTTAGGCACAACAGCAATGTAGTTATACGCACTATATATAATGTGCTAGTTACTGCTCTAGGTTGCCTGATTCTTCTGTCCCAAACTCTTTCCATTTGGCTTGAAGTGGGTCATCTTACACTGGAAACACTGTTACATAAGCGTGAATCAACTGTACTCAAAACTTGGAGAACAAGTATGCAAAGCAATTCCTTTCCTACATTTATTCTCCAGTTGTGATTATACAACATAATTTTCACGGAAAAGCAAAGTTCATCCTTTATAACTACTCTATAAAAAAAAAATGCCAGCATCCAAGTTATGGGTGCTAATATCGGACTTTCAGAGGATTTTGATAAAGAAGCTTTTAAGGCCATCGACAATAGTGATTGTTCCATGTATGAATACCCGAAATTTTAATCAGTTAATGAACTACAGATAGAATTACTCCTGAAAAAAAAATGAAAGTCCAAGACAAATGAAGAGATAATCAAGTATACCAAAAGAGTAGATGGGAGTTGTCTACCTCCAACTGCGCTAGGAAATATTTATTTTGATATTACTATTCTTAAAATATTTTATTTTTCCTTATATCCTTTCCTCTCTGGGCTATTTTCCCTGTTGGGGCCCCTGGGCTTATAGCATCCTGCTTTTCCAACTAGGATTGTAGCTTAGCATTTAATAATAATAATAATAATAATAATAATAATAATAATAATAATAATAATAATAATAATAATAATAATAATAATAATAATAGTGCTTAGACATGGATTTAGCAACGAACTATAATGCGGTTGACAATTGGTTCCAACTTACGGGCTGCCAACGCAAGAGCCCGTGTCCTGCTATAGGCAGGGCAATCTAAACCACCCCCCCTTTTTTTTTTCCCTACGAGCCTTGAAGGTGTGAAGACTGTTTGCATCTCATACAGAGCGCTGGTGAATGGCCAGACAGGGCCCAACGCCAGAAAATATAGTCAAGATTCATAAATCCAAAAGTGTATAGCCTACAGATTGACCGTGGTCATAAACAAGAGCTTGGTCCATTTATTCAAATGTCTTTATTATTGAACAATGACCACGGTCAATCTGAAATGAACATAAAACATATTTAGAATAAATGATGAACAATGTATATAACTCAAATGAACATAAAACATATTAAGAATAAATGATGAACAATGTATATAACTCAATGTTTATAACTCTCTACTAACTACCTAAGGCAAGTGGCTCTTTTCTTGCACACCTCACCCTTTCTTATTACAACTGGTATATTGTGGTTGGTTGGGAATTGAGAGAATAGGCTAATAAAAGTGGTTCGACGGTGATGCTTCTCCTAAGTCTATCAATTCAATTTGTCGTAACGATGATGAATACGTAGACAAGTATGATGATGCTGGTGTCATAGTTTTTTTTTTCTTTTTCTTTTATATACCTATAATTTCACGATTTAAGTATTCTTAATTTTTTTCTAAAGTGGATCGCCCCCACCCCCACCACCTTTTTAGAAAAAAAAACGTTTGACTAAAAAGGGATTTTCACGAAAAAATAAACTTTGACTGTTAGACTCTGCATATGATTGGCAAACAATTTATCTTATCAGTTACCTTTATTTTCAGGTTTCATCCTTTATTAAGTTATTTCGGTTTTTATAAATTTTCCTACGACGGCTCTACTCCTCAAAAGTTAAACACTATTTGGGATTCAATATTTGAAAGTAAATTCATGAGAGTCATGAGCATTAGTGTCGAAACGATTTAAATTACAAACTCGATATTGCCATGAATATGTACAGTAGAGTCAAAATGAACTTTTATTCCCTTCAATAGACAAGTGGTTTATTTTCTTTTTGTATCGATTCTTATACTTAACCGCTTTCATAAAAACGAATTTTCCTTTGTGTCTTTATTCTCGAGTCAGGAGTTAATTTAGAATCACAAACTCATAAACTATTTGTAGCTGAAAGCAGGAGAGTTACCTATGTTGGTGATAATATCACAAATAGACCTTTGTTAAAAAATAATCGGTTTTCATAAGCAATA